>NC_137925.1:1281483-1291483 GCF_963457725.1 Sprattus sprattus | reverse complement strand
CCTGGCAGTACTCACGCGAGCAAATAACAACAAACAAAGGCAGCGCACCACGTCTCAAATGACTGAGATCACTGAGATCATACTGCATCTCTCCTGCTGCTGCATCCGCTCCGAGGAATTAAACACAGCGCACCGGATACGGAGATGATCTTGGCATTTTGATTGCTGTGACAATAAGCGCATATCAAATCTGCGAAAACCTCCCCCCCCCCCCCCCCTTCCATTCCTGAAACCTGGGACTTGGTGGTAATGGGAGTGTGTGTAATAACCTCAATCGCTGGCGTGCTCGCAGCCTCACTTAGAAGGGCGGGGAGGGGGAGACAGACGGAAATCAATTAATTTGAGCCACTGCTTCGGCAGCAGAGCCGTCTGCAAATATTTGATAATGTCATTTGCCTGGTGATATTCTAACAGGTTACTGGGGGAGTAATGAGAAATGTGTCGCTCCAGAGAGGCCCAAGTTAGTGCGAGGAGTTGATAGCATTTATTTATTCCGTGCGATGCCATGAGCCCGAAACACACCGGCTCCGATTCTAATCGGCCCAGTCCTCAGAAGAGACACACACCTCTTACTCACCGCTCTCTTACCTGTCAGAAAGTGAACCATGCAGGAGCAGGCCTGTAGTCACACACACACACACACACACACACACACACACACACACACACATACACACACACACACACACACACACACACACACACACACACACACACACACATACACACACACACACATACACACACACATACACACACACACACACACACACACACACATACACACACACACACACACACACACACACACACACACACACACACACACACACACACACACTGCTACTGTTCCAACACACACACATACACACACACATACACACACACACACACACACACACACACACACACATACACACACACACACACACACACACACACACACATACACACACACACACACATACACACACACACACATACACACACACATACACACACACACACACACACACACACACATACACACACACACACACACACACACACACACACACACACACACTGCTACTGTTCCAACACTTGATGGATCTTGACTGCCTCACGTCACTGTTGAACCCCTGGCTCTCTGTGACCCAGGCCCATAAAATGGGACCTGATGATAACAGACCTCTCCAGCACAGACTGAGATAGGCGACTCCGACGTTCTATTTCTACGAGACGTCATCTAATTTGTCCTCCTCCTCCTCGTCCTCCTCCTCCCCTCTCTGTCTCGCTTGCTAACACGCACGCAGTCAAACACGCACGCAGTCAAACACTCACGCAGTCAAACACTCTTTTTTTTCCTCCCTTTGGAGAATAGGCATGGATTGATTCACTCTGATCTGAAGAGAATAGGGAGGGAACCGCAACCTTTCCCCTCCTCCTTCTCCTCTTCATCTCTCCATCTGTCTCAGCGTTTTCTTTTTTCCACCGGCCGGGCACGACTACGGGCGACCTCTGCCCCGATAAACGCTCCAAATCGAAGGGAACCCAGTGGAGGTGTTCTCTGACTCGCCAACACACACACACACACACACACACACACACACACACACATAGTGGAGGTGTTCTCTGACTCGCCAACTTTACCAATTAACTTTGAAGGAGACTCCAAGAACCTAACGGTGCGTTTAACTGGCTGGGTGGGTGCTTCTCTTATTGAGTGAGGGGAGGGGATGAACGCTGAGAAGTCTCTCTCAACCTCTTCCCCTCAGTGCCCATGGTGGGCTTAGTGTTGGTTACCTTAAGCAAGATGCCCAAATGATACACATAGACACATACACACACACACACACACGCACACACGCACACGCACGCACACACACACAACACACACACACACACACACACACACACACACACACACCCACACACACACACGCATTCATGTTCAAACTACCCCCTCCAAAACACGTTGGAGCGTTGCACCTCTCTCTGCTCGTTCCTGGGAATGGTTGCTAAGGCACTGGATCACCATGGATGTGACTTGCCACTCGTGACGACGTGGGTGGATGCCGGCATGTTGCCACAATTATTTCTTGAGCGGGCTAATACATGTGTGTGTGTGTGTGTGTGTGTGTGTGTTGTGTGTGTGTGTGTGTCTGTGTGTGTGCAAGGACCACCACTGTTAAAATGCATTAAACTGTAAGGAGCCAGGTGCTTGGCGTGGTCTCAGTAAGCATACTCCTTAACATGTCTTCCTTGACGACCATGGGGGGACACCTGTCTGTTTCTCCTCAGTCTCTGCATGGTGAGCCGTGGGAAGTGTGTGTGTGTGTGTTTCTCCTCAGTCTCTGCGTGGCGAGCCGTGGGAAGTGTGTGTGTGTGTGTGTGTGTGTGTGTGTTTCTCCTCAGTCTCTGCGCGGTGAGCCGTGGGAAGCCCGTTTCAACATCCACCGATTGGGCTTTCACGCTGGAATTCATTGCCCAGAGAAGTAGCCTCCTCTCCGGTGCGTGGCCGATGTATTTCTTGCCTGCTTGGCGGCCTAGCGTTCTGATTGGTGCTGTATCACTGAGTCTCTTGCTGCTCAGATCTCAGGCTGGAACTGAGACCCACGGCGGGTACGATCTAGGGTCCTGCTCGTGCCCAGCTGGGCTGTCACCGCCGCTGTGTGATGCTTGATAACGATCGCATGGCAGCCGCGGTGTGAGGGAATGTTCAAACAGGGCTTGCACCGTGTCAGCGAGAGACTTGGAGTGTGGAGACTTTAATACCTAAGTACACACGGTCAGACATTCTAATACACACACACACACACACACATACACATGCAGACACAAAAACACTCACTCACAGACACAGGTAGCCACACATGCACACACACACACACATATACAGTACACATGCAGACACAAAAACACTCACTCACAGACACAGGTAGCCACACCAGGGGCGAATCTAGGTTCCGACTTTTGGGGGGGCTAAGCCCCTAGAGAAATGCTATTATTTTTCCTGTAACCCAACAGATCTAGGGGGGTCTGGGGGCATGGTCCCCCAGAAGATTTTTTTTGAAAATATTCATTTAAATAGTGTCCTCTAGTGGGTTTTAGGTGAGAAATTAACAAATTTAGATTTAAAATATGGCACAACAACATATTGAAGACATCTGCTGAGAGGTGCTTATTATACTGTAGCATAATCATTTAATGAAAAGAGACAGATTAGATGCAGTTGTAGCTCAGACTTACGATGGGGCAGCTGTAATGGGCGGGCCTTGTTGGGTGTGTGTATTTACGATGAAACGTACCTTGTGATAAAGGCAGTCCGAGTACTTTTCTCCGGCGCATATCCTCAGTATAATTCAAACTATTAACATGGAGCGGCATCAAAGGTTAACGTTGTAGGCAGGAATTCACTAGTTAGTTATATCTGGCTGAGCTACTGAGTAGGCTAGCATACCCACAGGATCAATGAACCGGCATGATCAAAAGAGCCACGACATCTATAATAAATCCGCAATGATTTAACCATTTCGTTTAGTTTACCATTTTAAACTTAATGCGCTATACCTTTGTATCGAGCAGCTGATTATGGCAACTTTCACAGCTTTTTTCCAGCTTGAGTCGGACAGTCGCTCCCAGTCTGTTTATTTGACGTTGTCTTGTTACCGTCTGTCTGCACGCTCTGTCTCACTCACTCACTCACACACGCAGGCACGCACGACCAAACAGAGCTGTGCTCTTGCCACACAACAGTCTCAAACAGGCAGGAGTCCTGTGCAACTCGAGACTATTTTATTTCTAACTCTAAAAATGAAACTTATTACGTTCACAAAATCGGTTGATAGGTGAGTTTGACGATCTCAGAATAAAAAAAATTAAACCATTTTTGTTTGGGGGGGCTAATTAAACTTTTGGGGGGGCTCCAGCCCCCCCAAAAGGCGGCTAGATCCGCCCCTGAGCCACACATGCACACACACACACACACACACACATATACACATGCAGACACAAAAACACTCACTCACAGACACAGGTAGCCACACATGCACACACACACACACATATACACATGCAGACACAAAAACACTCACTCACAGACACAGGTAGCCACACATGCACACACACACACATATACAGTACACATGCAGACACAAAAACACTCACTCACAGACACAGGTAGCCACACATGCACACACACACACACATATACAGTACACATTGTCATGCCCAGCTTGGCCATGCTGGGTGTGCCGCATTAAAACCCTGTTGGTTGTCTTGTCCCTCCGATCCACAGGGGGAGCCCTCTTGTCTGGCAGATGTGGCTAGATGGCAGATGATTGGCGGGACAGAATAAAAAGAGTTCCTGAGGTGAGCTTGGAGGCGGCCTCTTTCTCAGATGGACTCTTTGGCACAGGTCTGCCAGACTTTCCCCTGGAGCTTACCCTTTTGGCCTTCTACCACTACACATACACTATACTGATCTGCACGACATTGAACTTTACTTTCTCTTGCCTCTCATTCACTGACTTTTGTAAGTATTTTCATTTCATTCAGTTAATAAATTATCTTTTGATTTAAACCTTTACTCGGTGTGGTCTCCCCATTTTTATGTTACCTCCACATCGAGCCATGTGGGGGGCTCGACCGGCCACTTGATCCTGGAAAAAAAAAAGAAGTCCATGAGTGGACCTTTTGGGTATGTTTGGCTTGGGGAGTTCCATATTTGAATAAAGGGTTAATATTTTTTGGGGTGAACTTTGGGCGATTTAGTCCAGCCAGTTTTTGTGTGTTTGCTTTGTTTTGATGAAATATGGTTGTGCTGGTGGAACTGGACGACAAAGTAAACAGGCAAACTTTTTCCCATTTAGAGCGCTCAGGCGTTTAGGTTCCAGAGACTGAGTCTGGGCTGGAGGTCACCGCCGTGGAGTAAGGCTGAATTGACTTGTCGGGATGGCTGGTTCTCCAGCGGTATTGGTGGGTGAAATTATTTTTCACTAATCCCCAGCTCTCGGGCTCAGTCAGAAGATAGGTTAGTTAGTCGGTTAGGGAAAATGTTTTGTTGTTGTCCAGTTGCATGAGTTGCACCATTGTAGGTTTGTTTGTGGTTGGAAAGTTGACCTGAGAGGACTATAGTGGTGCGGTTTAAATCGTTGATCGTTGTGTGGTGGCCTTTGTATAATTAAAGAATGAATACGCTGGACGAATTTTTGTCTGAGCCGTCGGAGGCTTTGTTTTTAGCGTTGACGAAGGATCAGTTGATTAGTGTGGCGAAGCACTTTTCGATTGAGGTGACTTTGCCGAGTTCAGCCAGGAAGACACAGCTGGCAGGGTTTATTCGTGAATTGTTAATAGAAAGGGAAGTGTGCTGTCAGCTGCGAAGCCCCAGGGGCGCAGCGATCAGGAAGCATCGGGGTTTGAAAATGTTTCCCAAGCTAGGTCGAGGGATTTATCATTTGATCAACAAATGCAGATGATGAAACTGCAACATGAGCATGAATTGAAAAAGAAAGTGTTTGATGCTCAGGAGAGAGAAAAAGATCGTTGTTTGGAGGTAGAAAGGATTAAAAACTTTGATAGAGAGCGCGATGTTGAGCGTACCAGGCTGCAGCTGGCAGCTGAAGGAAAGCTCGTTAAACCGTCTACGCAAAGTGGCCTGGCTGGCATGGTTAAATTCATTCCAAAATTTGATGAGCGTGAGCCTGATATATTTTTTTCGTTGTTTGAACATGTTGCGGATGATTTGAACTGGACAGATGAGGAAAAGACACTTTTATTACAAACTGTTTTAGTTGGTCGTGCGCAAAGGGCATTTGTGGCCTTACCTTCTGCGGAAAGAAAAGTGTATGCATGTGTTAAAGATGCTGTGTTAAGAGCGTACGAATTAATACCTGAAGCTTATAGACAGCGTTTTCGGTCTTTGAAAAAATCAGATAGACAAACCCATGCGGAATTTGCCAGAGACCTCACCAGTAGTTTCACTCGCTGGTTGACTGCTGAGGGTGTGGAATCATTTGATGCTTTGCGCGACCTTATGATTTTGGAACAGTTTAGGGATACTCTGTCGGATAAAATTGCCACCTATATCCATGAACATAAAGTAAAAACAACAGCAGAGGGGGCTGTTCTGGCTGATGGTTATGCTCTGACCCATAAGTATGCAGTTCGGGAGTTCACTCCGCGTTATGACCAAAGTTGGAGGGAGCGTCGGCCCAGCCGTTTTAATGCGGGTCCTCCTGGGAGGTTTGATCCGGTTATACCAGGCACTAGAAACAATTCACGTGAGTTTAATTCGGATACAACATGTAATTACTGCACTGAGCCAGGTCACTGGAAGGCGAATTGTCCGATTTTGTTGGAGCGTAATAAGATGAGAGGTGACGGGGGGAAAGTGGGCCTCTGCTCATCTTCTAGTCCGGTTGTACGTTCAAGGGTGACTGGGCTCACTGAAACAAAGATGTTCAATCGTGAAAAATGTACAGTGTCCGACGACGAGGATTTAGAGAACGTGAAATGTGGTACGCATGAGGAAACCTCTGTGTCCGATGTGGCGGATTATGCTCCGTTTGTCACAGAGGGGTTCGTGTCGTTGGTGGGAGACTCTCGTCGAGTTCCAATAAAGATATTGCGCGATACTGGCGCCTCAGAAAGTTTCATTTGCCAATCTATATTGCCGTTCTCCTCTGTTTCGGATACGGGGAGTTGTGTATTGATTAGGGGAATTGGGCTTCAGTCATTTGCAGTGCCGTTGCACCGAATTAATTTATGTTCTGGTTTTGTGAATGGTGACGTAACCATTGCGGTGCGTCCATCTCTACCAATAGAGGGAATTGATCTGATAGTTGGAAATAATCTTGGTCGTGATTGTGTTTTTCCAGATCAGGTATCACCTCCGCCTGTTGTTAAGATTGAGGCTACACCGAAGGCCGAGCCAGATAAGTGTCAAAAAGAATTCCCAGAGGTGTTTACGGCATGCGCTGTGACGCGCTCAATGGCCCATGCGCAGGCAGCTAACCCGTCTGAGGTTTCGAAAAACACGTCTGCTCAGGTGTTTATCCCCCATTTTCCAGCACCATTGTCTCGTAAAGACATTGTTGAGGCTCAGAATGATGACCATAGTTTACAGAAATATTTGGCCTTCACTGCGGATGATAAATATGTAGCTCATGGTTACTTTGTGATGGATGGTTTGCTGCTTAGAAGGTGGTCACCTAATGCGGATACTGAGGTGGCAGATCAGGTCATGCAGGTGGTGATGCCTGAAAAGTATCGCGAAGTAGCATTGAAAACAGCTCATGGGGGAACGTCGGGTCATTTCGGGGTAAAGAAAACCTACAGAAAATTGTTACAGCATTTTTACTGGCCACGGATAAAGAGGGATGTAGCACGGTTTGTCCAGGCTTGTCACGTCTGTCAGGTTACGGGTAAACCGAATACTGTAATTAAACCTGCACCTCTACAACCCATTCCTTCCGTAGGCACACCCTTTGAACACTTGATCATTGACTGTGTAGGTCCTTTGCCCAAATCAAAATCTGGCTGTGTTTATCTGTTCACCGTTATGTGTCAGGCTACCCGTTATCCGGCGGCATTTGCTTTGAGGACAATTACTACAAAATCTATTGTAAAGTCTTTGTCTCAGTTTATAACAATTTTTGGCATTCCAAAGGTAATTCAAAGTGATCGGGGTTCTAACTTCACTTCGAAGACCTTTGCCGCAGCATTGAAAGAGCTGCGTATCCAACACAACTTTAGCAGTGCATACCATGCACAGAGCCAGGGGGCTCTTGAACGTTTCCACCAAACCCTAAAATCTCTGCTGCGCGCGTACTGCGTGGAAATGGAACGGGAGTGGGAAGATGGTCTGCCGTGGTTACTGTTGGCAGCTCGAGCAGTCGTGCAAGAAAGCACAGGTTTTAGCCCAAATGATTTAGTGTTTGGCCACAAGGTGCGTACTCCTTTGTCCGTGCTGTCAAGTGATGTGGAGACTAATGAACCACCCGAGAGTTTGTCCAGCTACGTTTATGGTTTCCGACGCAGGCTATTTTTAGCGTGTAAAAGGGCAACCGAAAATTTAACAGGAGCTCAAAAGAAAATGAAGAGCGATTATGATCGAAAAGCAGAAGCTCGTGATTTTAGCCCAGGGGTCCAGGTGCTCGCTTTGTTGCCTATGCAGGGTTCTCCTTTTGGAGCGAAATATTCTGGCCCATATACTGTTGTTCGCAAAGTGTCTGACACAAATTATTTGGTTGCTACGCCTGAGCGTAGGAAGGCTACACAGTTATGTCACGTTAATCTTCTCAAGGCATATTATGCATCATTGCCGTCGACGAGTGATAAGGCTGTAGGGAGATCTGTGTGTCTTGTCGTGGTAGAGGGCGCATCTGATGCTTCGCTGGTCTCAGCGGAGGATGATGTGCGCGGGCCCGACAGTGCGATGTTGCATGCTCGTCTAAACAATTCAGAGACGTTGGCTCAGTTGGATGTCGTATTGGGTCATTTGAAGGTGCAACAACGTGAAGAGTTAAAAGCTTTGATTGTGGAATATTCTTGTCTTTTTTCCGACACACCAACTTGCACGACTTTGATCGAGCACGACATAGATGTGGGAGACGCACGGCCTGTCCGTCAGAGATTTTACCGGGTTGCTCCTGATAAACGGAAAAGTTTAGATGACAGTGTTCAGTATCTTCTTGATAATGGGCTTGCTGAACCCTCCTATTCTAGTTGGGCATCGCCGTGTTTATTGGTTAAAAAACCTGACCACACGTTTCGATTTTGCACGGACTACAGAAAAGTGAACACTGTGACAAAACCAGATTCCTATCCATTACCTCGAATAGAGGACTGTGTCGATCAAGTTGGTGCTGCGCGTTATGTGAGCAAATTTGATTTATTAAAGGGATATTATCAGGTTCCTCTTACTCCTAGGGCACAGGAGATCTCCGCCTTCATAACGCCCACTGGTTTGTATTCCTATAAAAGGATGGCCTTTGGATTGCGCAACGCACCCGCAACTTTCCAGCGGCTCATGAATCAAGTTGTTGCGAGACTGGAGGGGTGTGCGGTGTACATTGATGACGTGGTTTGTTACTCTGACACGTGGGAAATACATCTTTCACGCATACGTTTACTGTTTGAGCGGTTGGTGGCAGCAACCCTTACTGTGAACCTAGCAAAGTGTGAATTTGCCCAGGCTACCGTTGTGTTTTTGGGCAAGGTAGTGGGGCAGGGAAAAGTACGGTTAGTAAGAGCTAAGGTCCAAGCCATCGACAAATTTCCACCTCCTGTAACGAAAAAAGAATTGATGCGTTTCCTAGGCATGATTGGTTATTACAGGAGTTTTTGTTGTAATTTTTCGTCCGTTGTTGCCCCACTGACTAATATGCTGAAGTCTTCAGTTAAATTTCAGTGGACTCCTGACTGTCAGCAGGCTTTTGAAAACGGCCAGTCTCTCCTGAGTTCCGCACCTGTCCTGGCCGCACCAAAGCTGGAGGAACCGTTCCAGTTGCAGGTGGATGCCAGCCAGGTGGGGGCAGGTGCAGTTCTTCTTCAGAAGGATGACAATGACATCGATAGACCAGTTTGTTATTTTTCTCGTAAATTCAATCGTCACCAGTTCAATTATTCGACAATTGAAAAGGAGGCCCTTGCCCTTATCTGGGCGCTCCAGCATTTCGATGTCTATGTGGGGGGGGGGGTGCACCCTGTGGTGGTTTTCTCCGACCACAACCCTCTAACTTTCCTTTCCTCACTTCAGAACACAAACCAGCGCCTTATGCGTTGGGCACTCTTTCTACAACCTTATGGATTGACTATTAGGCACATAAAGGGGTCTGAGAACGTCATAGCCGATGCTTTGTCAAGGGCTCCTGATGAGGATTAGCGGGCTGTGAGTGGAAATTTCTGCTGGTGGTTTTGGTTATTTAGTCTTTCTGGATAATGGGTTTAGTCACTTGTTTTTTGGTGGAAGTTAGGTAATGCTAGTTATGCATTATACAGAGTCCCCTGTATGGGC
>NC_137925.1:1258983-1271483 GCF_963457725.1 Sprattus sprattus | reverse complement strand
GCATTTTACCTCATGCTGGGCATGGACCTCTGAACAACAATGCTTTGTTATGAAATTTGATGTTCCGCTAGTCAAGTGAGTAATCTAATGCCATTGTGTTTGTCAGATGTATGGCAACGGCTACTTCTAATCTCGTTAAAATGCAAAAATGTTTAGGATGGGTTGTGTGCGTTTCAGCATGCCAGCCTCACAGCATGTGGTCCGCGCTGCCATCCACAGACGGACAAATCTGATCTGATTTAGTGTGATGATGAAGTGGTTGACTCACTTTCCAAGCCGAGTTTCTGTTCTATGAGGCGTTGTATATGAAAACAAACAAATATACAAGAAACAAAACAAACAAAAAGTTGCAAAATGTGCAACCAAGAGGGGAAAAGAACTTGGCCAAACTCCAAATGCAGTGTGTTATTTTCCACGGGAAAGGAAACAAATAGAGCACCATATTGCAAAGGCGCTAAGATCAGACCGCTATGCATGGATGCTTATTGGATTTTGGGAAAACAGAATTTCATTTTCAAACACTGGCAGCATGAATTCATCAGTCATGTTGCTTTTTTACCGCTGAACTCAGCTTCTTACAGTAAATGGTATATATATATATAATGGTATATATATATTTATATATATATATATATATTTTTTAAAGTAGAGGCACAAGCAAAAATCAAAGACAGAGTGAGGGTGGAAATACAGACAGAGGGAGAGAGGGAGAGAGAGAGAGAGAGAGACAGAGAGAGAAAGAGAGAGAGATAGCGAGATAACTGCAATTGAGAGAAAATGGGAAGGAAGCAGGTGCACGTAGCATGGTCATCAGCATCGTAGGTGGCAGATTTACACTCCTCATCACTGTCTCAGCGTGGTCTCTCTTCCTCATCTCCCATCTTCATTCTGCAAGCTGCCACACCATCACCCGTATAGGTGCAATGGCGCCTCCTCTACACGCCATGGCAGGAATGCCTGAGGTGAACCTGGGGGGGGGAAATGGCTACTTAACAATCCTCGGAGTCGTCATGGGATAACGGAGACTGTTTGGAGGGTGTGATGAAATACAGACCAGGATTGAGCTCACGTGTTCCTCAAACCCAAGACAATACTGAAATAATGGGATGGGAATGGGAAAAGTAAACAGTTTTGTGTATGTATTCATGCCAATATGCATATACGTGCAGGGACCTACCAGGGATACTACTGTGAGTGAGACATTTTAAATGAGTTGTGTCAGTGAATATATCATATTTCCATCCCACCCTGAGTCCCTTTGGACTGCGGTTGCTCTCGCTTCCTGTGTCTTGTCTGTCCAGCTGGCAGTGCCGCATTGTGTACAGTACTGCCAAAGTAGTCACATAACTAGCCGGAGAAAATTGAATTGTAGACCGTCTTAAGTATTAAGAAAAAGAGAAAAAAAAAACATAAATAAGAACCATCCGACTAGTTGGACATCATAGTGAATCTGCACTTATCTCATTGTTAACAGTTATTATACAACAGTTAGATCCGGTCGCATGATTTATTAACTTCTGATTGGACAAGAATCATTTCATGAGTAAGGATATCCTGGAACAACCTCACCTTCCACCTGTAGTAATCACTCTGCTTTGAATATACGTTAACTGATACAGGCAGAGATTTTATAATGTTACATTTTACAGTTTTCAAGTAACGAAAGGGAGCTGAGGGTATAGAGGAAATGTACAAACTAACATAAGACGTTACGAAAGGCTAGTGCACAAATACTCTCTGACTCAACTGGGCTGCATAGTGACAATATCCGCTGCCTGCTAATGCTTGATTGCGAACACTTGGAACAATTATTTTGGAAGGAATGAATAAACTAAATTTAATTAAACAAAACAAAACACAATCTTGTTTGTTCAAATTAAAATAGTTGATCGTAGACCTGCTGTATAAAAGTAATACGACACTCATGGTCGTGTGGTCGGCAAAGAATATCCTTGCGGCTGTAATTTCCTGCTTCACAGCCGTGACGATGTCATACTGCTTAATTATACTGTGACATGTAATGGACTGTAACAGCGCTAGCAGGGCATTAAAGTTATATGGTCTATGTAATATAGTAAATGTATACTGAAATCGCCACATATTTCTTCAACGTCGCAATGTGAGAGACATGCTTCTCCCTCAGCCACCATGTTCACTGGCATAAGGCTTGTTCTCTGGCTCTCTTTCGAGGCTGACAGAAATTGAGGAATGTCTGTCGATACATACATAGAACATATCTGTCACTTGTGCTTTGGTCCATTGTGGAGCATTGAATTTGAGAATGATATGGAGGGGGGCGGGGGCAGCAAGTCTTTTACTGGGTATATGATGCTCTCTTAATTCAATAGCAAGTGCTTTCTCTCGTTCACCCCATCTCAAGCCACTCAGCTAAATGGACTTCCAGTAGCCCCTACTCTACCCTGCCCTGCCTCCAGTGTCTATCAGATTTTCTTTTTTTCTTCCTTTGTTGGCTCATAGCTCTTCTCTTGTTATTGTCCCCCAAGCTTCTATGGCTTGAGATTGTTCTTTTAAACCGCTGAGGTCGAGGCTGTTTTCTCCCGTCTCCCTATCTCCATCCTGGAAAGAAAGGAATTGCGCTCAAACATTGGCATTCCACATCTTTGGAACGCGTGAGATGTCGGTGTGTGTGGCCCTTCATAGTGTAATACTCCTATTCTATATTTATTTTCGACGTCCTCTGTTTTATTTTTTGTGGCTTTTTTCTGTGACCTTTCCCTCAGGCAATCTGAGGGGGATAGTGCCTGGACGAGTCTTGTGGCCGTTGAACCCTTCATCCTCTCCTGACTGTTTAGCTAAGAGAGCCACATGGACTCGCCCACACATATTGGTTTGTAAATGTTTTCTTCTAAAAGCAACAATGTTTGTATTGCTGCTAGAGTTGTTTGTCTTGTATTTGAATGGCTATGATTCTCTCTTCTTTCTTGGTTTCTACATCTTTCTTTCTCTCCCTCACTCTGTGTGTGCGTGACAGTGCTGCAGCCTCAGGCCGTTTGATATTAGTATCTATTGACAGACTATTGATTAACCTGGTCTGACCAGCTAAACCAGGGGTACTCAATAGGAGGACCGCGGTCCGGATCCGGACCCAAACGCAATACAATTCGGACCGTAGCCAAAATCAACTTTTCTAAATTAATCTTAATAAAATGAATCATGATTCAAGCGAGTTTTCGTAATATACATACATAATGTTGTGAGTCTGCCTTTTCAACCAAGAATATGATTAAAAACAAATACAGGAGCACACAAGTTTAAAGCACAAAAAATGCGTCACCTTTCACACAAATCAGGCCAGACCACATCACCTTTGGTGCATAGTTTGAACGTTTTTGTTGGAGTTATGTTTTTAGATTTCTGTTCCGGACCCTGGATTGAACGGAAATTTGGTGAGTGGACCTTTGGAGTTTCTAATTGAGTACCCCTGATCTAAACCATAAAAACCTAAGAGCTCTATAACCAAATAAAAGAAGATGAAGAAGATTAATTAAAGAGGTTAGATGACTGAACCCCCCAAACTCCCACATTTAGCTCATAGGCTAACATTGTGAAGTGAAGGCAGGCGAGGACACGGAAAAAACAACACTCTGGCTCTAAGCAGTGATGAAGCGAGCGTATGGATCGATGACGGACAGACCTGGTGCCCTCCCGCTAGTCCCTTTCACCTCCCGTTCCCTTCGTCCGAATTTCCCAAAAACCTCCGCATCAATAAGCAGATAACGTGGCTCCTAGCAGTCTGTTTTCGGTCGTCTGGTGATGGTGGGGCTGGCCGAGGCTGGCAGGGGATAAGAACACAGAATGAAAAACAGACTTGGCCGTTGCACCCCTGGCTCTCTGAGCGGCTCTGGCGCAGGTATATTTAGCACTTCTCCATTAAGGGGGGGAAAGGGTTGGGAGGGAAGTCCATCGATTCAAGTTTGCAAGAGAACAGATTGATAAATCATTCATTTCTCCCTCTTTTAGCAACTCTGTCCGTCCCTTCTTTGTCCCCACCCACCCACCCCACACCCATCTGTCCCTGCACTGCCATGTTTGCCCAGTGTATCGTTTCATTGCGGGCGGCCTCAGTAAATCCGTCCTGGTGACTGTAATGGCCCCAGAATGAAATGGAGGTCAGGATGTGACGCTACAGAGATCTGTAAGTGCCGGATCGATAATGCAATTGGATTTGCCCACTCGCATTAAGCACTGCATCTAATAACCCCCCCCCCCCCACCCTCCACCCCACCCCACCCCACATTCGACCTCTCTACTCTCACTCCCTACTTTTTCCAGTTCTTCAATGCTGCTACCAAACCATTTAATTACACTCACTGTGTTTCAGCCTGCCCCACCTCGACTGCTCCTGTCAATCACACCAATCGCCTCCCACCTCTGTTGCTTGACAAAACACGCAAATAAAAACTAAATATTAAAAATCCACTGGAACGTACCAGATGATCGAAAGGGTACAAGTGACTTAAGTTTAAGGTAGTAATATCTAGATCGAGCGCAGAGTAAAATCTAGTGGCCTTTCGCCATAATAAGACATAGATGATAATGCAACATTGAGGCCGCTCAGCAGAATGCATCTCCCAGGATGGATGGGTTCATCTCAGTAGTTCACACAAAGCAATGTAAAATTGTGCAAGCTCTGAGGAAATGGTAATAATTCTGCATTATTCAAACTCATATTCACGCAGTGGTGCTCCGCCGAGTCACACCCCATGTGCTATTAGGAAATTGCATGTTTTTTTTTTACAGAGGCCTGGCATGGGTGCTTTGCATTAGTTAGAGGGGAAAACTCATGACAGGACACAAAATCATTCATTTTACGTCGTGCTCTTTGATCATGCTCGCAAAACTGTACACACAAAGACTTGTGGGGGAAAAAAAGGGAGATTTAACATTTATATAAAAAAAAAAAAGTATAATACAATATACATCACAAACTGAAACAAACAACGTTTTTAAATGAGCTCTCATGAGCGTTTTCTAAAGCAAAGTTACTCGCAGAGGCGACGAGAAGCAGAAGCCTGGTGTCATCCGTGGCTCCCGCAGAAGTAATTAATAAAGCGCTCTCTTTAAACGAGGGCCCTGTCTCCTTCAGCCTCCCAGCGTGAGTCGTTCAATCAGGACACAGCTAATCTCGACCCTTTCAGGCTCCGCCGGCTGGCTGCTTGACTCGAGCACTGATTGATTGATTTCCTCACGGCAAATTTTTTCGCAAGACCCTTTCGGATGTGGACAGAGTGCTTCAGCCAGTGCTTCAGCTGTTTCTAGGCCTACTCTTCCGGCCTGAAGTGATCTGAGTGATAGCCGAGTGTGCAGTAGTTGAAACCTGACTCGAGAAATTGAGGGGTCATGTAATAAATAAGTTTAGAGCAAGTTAAGTCAACATTATTCTCTCTCTGAAGAAAATCATTAAAAACAAAAACAGCTTTCTTTCCTTCACTTCTTTTGTAAGCAAAATCTTTTTTTAGTTACATTTTAGATATTTGTATGGTGTGTAGACAATGCAGACAGCGCAATCCAGATCCCAGAGGATTTTTTTCCCTTGGTGGTTGGAAAAGCTAACGGTTAAGGCACTTATCACCATGGAGACTCTAAGGATGTATTCACAAATGTTTGAAGGAGCACTTAGGGTGGTCACAATTGCTCTGAAAGTTGTGTCTCACATGAGTCATTAGTTATTCTCAAAATATTTTGCTTTGACCTTGTGAGACCAGCTGTACAGTACTGTAATAACTAATGGTACATTTAAGACCTCCTCAGAGCAGTCTAACAAGGACAAAAACAAACAAAAAAAAATAAAAAACTGCAGTTAAATGCTGTTCATTATAATACTGTATGTTGTGTGTGTCAAAAGAGCACAGTAGCCCCCCTTGAAACATAACTGTACAGCCAGTGTATTCTTCTTAAGTTAACGTTAGCCTGTGTTAATAGCACACTGTGGTTAGCATAGCATACTAATCATGCCTTGCAATACAATTAGCTTTAACAGTCATGCAATGACCTGGTGTTAATTAAACATCCACATATATTGTGTTAATTTAAGCCAGCGCTATTTTGTATTGAAATATGTCGAGATGTGATCCATGTTGTGGATCATGACATGCACCGTGTCTATAGCCTGCCTGTCAAGTTTGTAACACGGGCAAATTCACTTTTTTAAGTTGTAACAGATTTTGGTTGATGCGTACCTTGGTAGTGAGACCTGGAATTTTTTTTTCTATTAAGCAGAACCCTGATTGTGAGTGCTGGCCAGCTCCAACGATTCTCCATGTTTTATTATTTTGGCACTGAACCGCTCCCACCCAATTCGGCTAACCCAGAACCAGTCAGCCCTGTTGGTGGGCCAAAAGCCCCTGCTTGCCCCAAGGAAGCGCCCAGGAGGCACGCAACAAGCTCAAGCCCAAGAAGTGACAGTGGAAATGCCACTAACCTTGAGACGCACTAGCTCGCCCGATAGTGGAGACTTGCCTAAACAAAGTTGACTGAAACTACTATCCACCTCCATAACAGCAAGCCCAGTCCAGATATAAGAGGCCTGTGAATCCTGGATAGTCTCTCGTGGCTCTCAACCATGTCAAGACAAGGCAAGCTAAGTTTGTTTATACAGACATTAGATATTAGAACACAAAAAGCCGTTTAACAGTTAGTCTCTTAAAAACAAACATAGGTACAGAGGTAGCATCAGACGAAGCATTAGCTAGGTTTTAGTGTCCCTAGTGTAGTATTTTGGTGCCCCTCACTTAAAGGCACAATATGCAACAATTATGCTTCAGGATTAGGGTTAGGATAAGCAGTTCAACCTTAAAATAACAGCTTAAAAAAAATTGGGGCGCTACAATGACTTTTAATATGGAGAATTGCGTCCGTGCCAATGGCATAGCAGGGTCGATAGGCATATAACTGCCTTCTGTAGTTTTGCCTGCCGATGCCCGCCGACCTGACTTTGATTACCTTCTGCCGATCTAGTAAGTAGCTTATTTGCCGACTTGCTTAGTCTTGTGTTGCACATGATTGATGTTTGACTGTGTAAGGACAGTCGTTGAGTAATTAGTTTGTCATAATGTCAAAGTCAGCACATTTCAAGCGATTTCGTTAGTTTTAGCTGCTAGCATACCTTTAGCGAATAGCTATTAATCCTTAATGCACCTTTAACTGGCTGCTGCAAGGAGCACACAGTAATTGCCAGTTTCACAGTAGGAGTGCACGTGACCCCTTTCCTGCCAGTGCATGCTGCTCGGTGGTTACAATGACTTCAGGAAGTGTGACCCCCTGAATGTGTTAGAGATTTCCCACAGTCTAGTGAGACGAAGTGTTGTTTCTGCCGTCCTTGACCGTCACAAGCTCTGCATGGTGGACCTCAGCTGAATATGAACTGGCCGTGACTAAATTAGATAGAAAAAGAGGTAAAAAAATGGATTCTAAAAAACCCAATGTCTTTAAGTATTACAGGTTGAAAAAAACCCCACTAAGAAGCTGACAGTCCTTTCAAAGGACATACAATCTTTTCAACTGGTGTTCTACCAACCACCCTTCACAAGAAGGTTCTTTTTTGTGAGATTTTCTTTTTATTTCTTCTGAAAGCAAGACAGCCGCTGTGAGTTTGTGTATAACCGAGATGCTTATCTTCAAGCCTCCTTGTGGTGCTTCTAGCCAGCTGTGTCGCCGAGCCGCTCATGTGTTGAGCCTGAGGCAGAGGTGAGGCGAAGGCGATCTTAACGAGGTCAGCGTGAAATCTGCAGTAACAGCTCCTGAAACACAAGGACCCGCTGCCTAGTATTGATCTCTCCCCATCGGGCCGCTGTGTTGCACTTTGAGAAGCATGCAGTCATGCGCATGCACACCCATGTTACACACACACACATGCACACACAGACACACGTGTGCTTACTTGCAGACAGAGAAAGTCTCTCTCAGGTCTCACACACACACACAAACACAAACACAAACACACACACACGCATACACACACACACACACACACACAGACTGCACATGCAGCCACAAATTGCAGGAGGGGGAGGACTTCATTACATTTATATGAAAGAGCATGGCAGCCAATCTAATTCAGCTCTACAGCATTGCACACCTATTGCTTTTAGGCTCACTCCATCTCTGCACTCTTTTTTCCCCTGCTCTCTCTCTCTCTCTCTCTCTCTCTCTCTCTCTCCATTCTTTTCCTCCTTGCTCTCTTGCAAATTACATAGGCACTCACCTGGGGAGTCATTTGATCCCATGGAAAAATAAATCCGTGATATTGTTAAGTATTATGAAAGCTTAATGCTTTAACACTTCTAAGCACTAATAGAATAGCTTCTTCACTTTCAATGATGGATCCTATATTATTTTTAGGAGGAGATAGAGACACAGAGAGAGAGAGAGAGAGAGAGAGAGAGTTGTAACAGAAGAGATTGAGAATGAGAGGGGAAAACAGAACGAGAGAGAGAGAGAGAGAAAGAAGAGAAGTTGCAGTAAATTAGATTTGCACTGCTTGCTGTGACTCAGAGGGATGTTAAGTGTCGTCTGATTTAAACACACAATCACGGTTATCAGAAGGCGGCACGTCTCTGATGTTTTGCAGTTTACCTGATGAACACCTGGCTTCTCCCCGTGCAGATAAGACGTCTTGTGACTTATGAGAAACAATAGAATGGAGCCGCTGGGGAAAGCTAAGGGGGAATAGCAGAAACAGGAGAACACCCAGCACCCACGCTGGGCTGGGCTGGGGGGATCATTACCGTGGATACCAGGAGGGGTGTCAGGTCACCGCCAGTGTCAGTTATAATCGAATCATTACCATGCTCTTCTCCTGTTATAGCCTATTGACGCAGTTAATACGACCTTTTGTGTGTAGGTGGATGTCTTTCAATATGTAGGGTTGGTAGGTATGGAGGAGGATAGGGAGTGTGTTCTCAAGATGAATTGTGTCAGTGTGTATGTGTGTGTGTGCATGCGTGTGTGTGCGTGTGTGTGTGTGTGTGTGTGTGTGTGTGTGTGTGTGTGTGTGTGTGGGTGTGTGTGTAAATGTGTAATGTAAATTTTCTAGTTAAGTGGTTGTGGGTGGGAGCGGAAAGGTATAGGGAGATAGAGACATGGACAGAGAAAGAGAATGTGGATATGTAGCCGTGTGTGTGTGTGTGTGCGTGTGTGTGTGGATATGTAGCCATGTGTCGTGTGTGTGTGGATATGTAGCCGTGTGTGTGTGTGTGTGTGTGTGTGTGTGTGGATATGTAGCCGTGTGTGTGTGTGTGTGTGTGTGTGTGTGTATGTGTGTGGATATGTAGCCGTGTGTCGTGTGTGTGTGGATATGTAGCCGTGTGTGTGTGTGTGTGTGTGTGTGTGTGTGTGTGTGTGTGTGTGTGTGTGTGGATATGTAGCCGTGTGTGTGTGTGTGTGTGTGTGTGTGTGTGTGTGTGTGTGTGTGTGTGTGTGTGTGTGTGTGTGTGTGTGTGTGTGTGTGTGTGTGTGTGTGGATATGTAGCCGTGTGTGTGTGTGTGTGTGTGTGTGTGTGTGTGTGTGTGTGTGGATATGTAGCCGTGTGTGTGTGTGTGTGTGTGTGTGTGTGTGGATATGTAGCCGTGTGTCGTGTGTGTGTGGATATGTAGCCGTGTGTGTGTGTGTGTGTGTGTGTGTGTGTGTGTGTGTGTGTGTGTGTGTGTGTGTGTGGATATGTAGCCGTGTGTCGTGCGTGTGGATATGGGGCTGAAGGCAGAGTGTCTACATATAAATCCGTCTTTCATGTGGGCTGATGTGCATGTGGGCTTATGTGCATGTCTGTGCCTGAATGTGTTTACATTGTCTCGCCACAGCGCAGAGAAGCCCCAATCACACCTGACAATCATCTGTGATTGACAGTTCATGGTGGCTCCCACGCATTTCCATCTCCTGTTTATATGTGTGTATGTTTGTGTGTGTGTGTGTGTGTGTCTGTGTGTGTGTGTGTGTGTGTGTGTGTGTGTGTGTGTGTGTGTGTGTGTGTGTGTGTGTGTCTGTGTATGCGTGAGTGTGTGTGTGGTGTGAGCAGGGAGCCTGATCCCATTACCAGTAAAGCACTCTCCTTTGACCTGACCCCCCCCCCCCCCCCCCCCCAACCCTTGTCCATGACTTTTCCATCAAGCATGCTCCTTGCCTGTCAATCAAAATCTAGGCGTGGTAGTTGTCATGGTGACACCCTACAGTGTTCCTTACTATGACTAAGCCCAGGACTGTTAGTGCCTTCCCTTCAGGAGATCCTCCAACAGTTGCCAGATTTGTTCAAGTACAAAAGTGACATTTCCTCTCCTCCGTCTCTGTTTTGCGAAACACACATGCACACAAACACAGGCAACCCCCAACATAGCCACACAAACACATGGTTGCTAAATGAGTAATAGTGTCTGCCTCTTGAACTAAGGCTTTTTCATAAGCATTCAGCACACATTTACGCAAACCCAAAAAGCCCGACACACATAATGAGATGGGTACTAAGATAGGCAGAGAGAAGGACTGAAGCAATTTCAGGCCCCTCTCCCTCATTTCTCTCTCTCTCTCTCTCTCTCTCTCTCTCTCTCTCTCTCTCTCTCTCTCCCTCTCTCTCTGTCACTCTCCCTCCCTCCTATTCTACTGTTTTTTCTCTCAAATGTTCTTTTCTCTCCATTTCATACTTGCCAAAAACAGCGGTCTCCATCAAACAAGCGTCCCTGAGCACCTCGGGCATCAATCATGCTGCCAGACAACGATTAGTTGTCAACATGTGGGACACCGCTATAATCATAATAATGGGCCACATTTGTGATTTTTTACTCAGTATTAGATTGTCCCTTTCCCTGGGTAGCGTGGAACAGGGACGGAAAACAAGTCAGAGCTCTGGAGATTGCACAGACACACACACACACACACACACACACACACACACACAGACACACACACACACACACACACACACACACACACACACACACACACACACACAGTTGTCAAACTTTCCTACAAAAAATGGAAGAAACAATACAAAAGTTTAGTACAAGATTTGTAAGCCAGCTATTATCATGTCGTATTCTTTTCCGAGTCAGGCCACAATAAAAGAGCCTTACGTAATAGAATTACACCATATGGTCATGCCCTCTCATTTCATTTACTGGCAAAGTCAAAGAGTTAATGGAGGACCTATGAAAATGTTTCGATCGGAATGACATTCTTGGATCCCTCATGAGTACATCTGAATAGATATCACATAATTCTCCATATAATGTTTCAATTTTTATAGCTCATACGTCCCTGTCCCTCTAAGAATGTGAAGAAATTGTCTGTTATTATTTCATTGTAGTATTTTAATTGAGAGTGCATTATCTACCACTGAAATGGATCTCTTTGTAGGCATTGTGTGCTTTGTGAATTAAGTAGTGTGTGTTGGCGTGTTTGTGTGTGGGTGTGTGATGGACTCTTTGTCTGTTTAGGCATTTTTGGTATATTTGTTTATGTGCGTGTGTCTTTTGACTTTGTATATTCAGCTGTGTGAGTACATCTATTATGTTTGTGTGAATGTGTGTGTGTGTGTGCCTGTGTGTGTGTGTGTGTGTGTGTGTGTGTGTTGTGTGTGTGTGTGTGTGTGTGTGTGTGTGTGTGTGTGTGTGTAATAGAGCAAGACAAAGCGAGACAGATATATAGTGAGAGATTGTTGTGCGTTCCCATCTGCAGAAATATTACTTCTTGTAAGAATGGATGCTTCTCTAATAACATGCACACATAGGAGCTAGGGAAAGGGAGTCGTCGGGGCTGGGCCTGGCAGGGGTGTGTGTGTGTGTGTGCGTTCATGTGTGTGTGTGTGTGTGTGTCTGTGTGTCTGTGTGTGTCTGTGTGTGTGCGGGATGGGTATGGAGCGCTGGCGACAGGACAGCGCCACGCTATCGACCCTCTCTGTCTCATCTCTCAAACTTAGACACAATATTAATAAAAAAACCCAGTGCAATGTCGCTCAGCGATAAAGATCCGATGGCGGAAAAGAAGAATGGCTCTCCAGCCTGCTGCAGAAGGTATTCCGTATCTGCAAGTCATCACAATTCAGGAAAACAGCCGCTCCATCAGACAGTCTTCTCTTATTCTGGCCCTGAATGCGTTTGTGAAGTGTAAGCATGCTTGTGTGTGTGTGTGTGTGTGTGTGTGTGTGTGTGTGTGTGTGTGTGTGTGTGTGTGTGTGTGTGTGTGTGTGTAAGCACAGGAGCGGCCCATGGCTTTTGTTCCTGCATTAGTTATCACACCTCGGGATGGGAACTATAAGTCACTGAACAAATGCAATAATGCTGCATAATTTCATGCACTTGACTACCTGTGAGTGTGTGTGTGTGTGTGTGTGTGTGTGTGTGTGTGAGAGAGTTTGTGTACTGTGTGGTACTGTCTATTGGGAAGATTAGTTTAATTTTAAGATTCATTTCCTGCGGCTTTCCCCTTTCTTTCTTTCTCTCTTCAAGTCTCTTGCTCTCTACATGCTCTATCTCTTGCTCTATATCTCTGT
>NC_137925.1:1233096-1238096 GCF_963457725.1 Sprattus sprattus | reverse complement strand
ACAATACGGAGCCAACACTATGCAGCCTTCCTCTCTCTCTCACCCACCCACCCACACACACACGCAATGAATCGGCTACTTACCCTCACACACCGTCAACACATACACACACAAACACAACAACATACACAGGTGCAGGGTCCGAGGTGGCAGAACTAAGCAAGAGTAGTCTCTCTCTCTCTCACGACGTACTCTCTCTATCTTAGTCTCTCCCTCTATCGCTCTCTCACTCTCTCTCTCCCTGTATGACGTACTCTCTCTATCTTAGTCTATCCCTCTATCGCTCTCTTACTCTCTCTCTCCCTGTATGACGTACTCTCTCTATCTCAGTCTCTCCCTCTATCGCTCTCTCACTCTCTCTATAGCCACTTTGTTTCTCTCCACTCTCTATCCCACACACATTGTGAATCTGCCATCCACCCTTTCCACCTCCTCCACCACAGACACACACACACACACACACACACACACACACACACACACACACACACACACAGGCCCAAGGTGGCTTTTGAAGTGTGACGCAGGGTTAGACCGAGGGGAGGCTAAGCGGTTGTTCCCTGTGAAAAAAGCGTTGGTGGGTCCTGGGCTCACAGGGGTGTCGAACATTGGTGTTAATTATTAGTGGCTAATGGGGAACCTGCTGAAAAGCCATTATCACTTGGCTGGCTGAACACACTCCGCCTCGTTGGCACACACACACACACACACACACACACACACACACACACATGCGCGCACACACACACACACACACACACACACACACACACACACACGCGCGCGCACACACACACACACACACACACACACACACACACACACACACACACACACACACACACACACACACCATCCCCCTGCTGCATTAAATGAAGCAGAACCTAGTTTGGGTAGCTCTGACTGCCTAATCAGATATGAGACAGGGACATCCCAGTTGCTTTGCAGACAGGTAGATGTGAGCCTTTGTGTGTGTTTTTAAAATATATATATCTTAATCTGTGCAGATCGTGTGGACTTTATCAGTTCTATGTGTCACTTTCACCTATTTGGATTGAGGGTGACATTGTCATTTTTTAGAAAAGTTAAGACTTTAAAATTCGTAAAAATCTGACTGAAAGCTCAGTATTTTAATAGTACTTATTTTTTTTTGTTATACGGAACTGCCTCCTTTTTTTCCTTCCCTCTTCAGGAGGCCATTCCCCTGTTCTCTCCTCCTCTCCTCTCCTCCTTTCCTCTCCTCTACTCTCCTCTCCTCTCCTGTTCTCTCCTCCTCTCCTCTCCTCCTTTCCTCTCCTCTCCTCTCCTCTCCTGTTCTCTCCTCCTCTCCTCTCCTCCTTTCCTCTCCTCTACTCTCCTCTCCTCTCCTGTTCTCTCCTCCTCTCCTCTCCTCCTTTCCTCTCCTCTCCTCTCCTCTCCTCTCCTGTTCTCTCCTCCTCTCCTCTCCTCCTTTCCTCTACTCTCCTCTCCTCTCCTGTTCTCTCCCTCTCCTCTCCTCCTTTCCTCTCCTCTCCTCTCCTCTCCTCTCCTCCTTTCCTCTACTCTCCTCTCCTCTCCTGTTCTCTCCCTCTCCTCTCCTCCTTTCCTCTACTCTCCTCTCCTCTCCTGTTCTCTCCCTCTCCTCCTCTCCTCCCCTGTTCTCTCCCTCTACTCTCCTCTCCTCCCCTCCTCTCCTCTACTCTCCTCTCCTCCCCTCCTCTCATCTCCTCTCCTCTCCTCTCCTCTCCTCTCCTCTCCTCTCCTCTCCTCTCCTCTCCTCTCCTCTCCTCCTCTCATCTACTCTCCTCTCCTCTCCTCTCCTCCTCTCCTCCCCTGTTCTCTCCTTCTACTCTCCTCTCCTCTCCTCTCCTGTTCTCTCCCTCTACTCTCCTCTCCTCCTCTCCTGTTCTCTCCCTCTCCCCTCCTCTCCTCTCCTCTCCTCTCCTCCTCTCCTCCTATCCTCTCCTCTCCTCTCCTCTCCTCTCCTCTCCTCTCCTCTCCTCTCCTCTCCTCTCCTCTACTCTCCTCTCCTCTCCTCCTCTCCTCTACTCTCCTCTACTCTCCTCCTCTCCTCTCCTCTCCTCTCCTCTCCTCCTCTCCTCTTCTCTCCTCTCCTCCTCTCCTCTCCTCTCCTCCTCTCCTCTCCTCTACTCTCCTCTCCTCTCCTCTCCTCCTCTCCTCTCCTCTCCTCTCCTCCTCTCCTCTACTCTCCTCTCCTCTCCTCTCCTCCTCTCCTCTCCTCTCCTCTCCTCTCCTCTCCTCTCCTCTCCTCTACTCTCCTCTCCTCTCCTCCTCTCCTCCCCTGTTCTCTCCTTCTACTCTCCTCTCCTCTACTCTACTGTCCTCTCCTCCTCTCCTCTCCTGTTCTCTCCCTCTACTCTCTTCTCCTCTCCTCTCCTGTTCTCTCCTCTACTCTCTTCTCCTCCTAATTCTCTACTTGAAATAAGCAACTTGTTTCTTTCTCTCTCCTGTCTCCCTCTGTTGATAAAAAAAAAAAACGAGAACAAAAGTCAAAATAGCCAGTCGATGATTTGGTATTATTTGATAATAGACTATGTTGGGTCATGATATGGGTAATCCTTCCAATATTGTAAAAATGTCATGCTTGTAGCATTTGAGCTTTTGTACTGTCATCTTGAGGGGAAGGTAATCCAGGAGTGTAGGACTCTAGGAATGCACCCCATATTGTTGCGTGCCTGAGTGTTTATCTGAACTACATGTTCAAAATCCACCTTATGGAACGTACTGCAACGATCTCAACATCAGCTCTACTCTTAAGCTATTTAATGAATTATCCAAAACCTGCCGAAAAAATACAGAGGACATGACCTCTGTGTCCTTAACGGAAGGCTTGAGATAATAGATTGGTGATTATGTAGTACCAGTCCAAAGTCTGTACATCCTTGATGAATTTTTGATTGATAACCTTGTAATCAATCAAATAAACTGATTGTATAAATAAGATAATTTGAGCTGAGCTGTTCTTTCTTTAGAAAACAACAATAAGCAGCTAATGTTAACTACTAGGGATGACCACATGTTTGACTGGTGCCGTATGTTTTATCATGTTTTAACACAATGTCAATAAGTGCATGAGAAAAGGCACTTGTGGCATGAGAATGTGTGAGCTGTGGCCATTGTGCGTCCTGTCATATAATGTGTACATGTACGTATATGTGACCTTATGAGTGATGTCACCAGAAATGAGATCACGCGAGATATACGTTAGTCTAGAATAAATGCTAAGAGTAATAAGTTGGATTTACCTGCCTGTGTTGCCTGCACGTTTGTTTAATAGAGAACTTTGCACTTGAATACTCATTGAATGGACATCAGTTCTTTACATGTCCCACACCCAATGTTTGAGAGTAGGCAGCCTTGACTTACTAGCAATGCATTATATCCGTGATTTTCCATGCGTCGAAACCATTGAATCTCCCATCGACACACATATTTTTAACTCATCTTTTGTTTCTCAGATAAGTTAAGAACTTAGAACTTCAAAATTTTGCCCTAGCCTCTCTGGTGACATGCTGACTGCATATAATTATAAGCTACTCAAGACTCAATATTAGTGCTATTTAAGAAGACTGAATCATAGTTCTCCACACATTTGCACATGACCTTCTGCGGGTCAAAGTCAGAGCTGAAAACACCTATTTGGTTGAAATCCGAAGTATTCGGATAGAAGTATCCGTAACACTGTGTCAGGAGGGTTAGCAAGGGTAAATATAGACATCATTAACAATTGCTACACCACACAGTCATGTACTGCATTTTCTCATCTGGCAATTATTTCTACTCACAGGTACAAATGTAGTATTACACTAATTATAAAGCAGTAATTGTCTTTATAAGGATGTACTGACGTAAATTATCAATAATCCCATGTGCTGCCCATGTTAACTTAATCATACCCATCAAATACATGCAATTATGTAAGAATCCCTATGAACATAATTCATTAGGAAATAGATATTCATGCATGTTCATGAAAACCTGAGGTACGAGCCAAATAGCAAAGCACAATATAAAAACAGACAACAGAGCTCATGTTACTTTATGTTCTGATCGTCGAAAGACAGCAAAGACACTCATCTCCTGGTTCACAATTCACTCTCTAGCTATTCAGAAAGAGAAAGACATCGAGACAATGTACAGCAGTTGCAAGGTAATGGAGAAATAGTTTTGATTTGGAGATCAAATGTGAGCTATCTTTTGAGCCTATTTCAAAGAATCAGCCCAAAAAAACGACATGAAATGGATTATAAACTTGGAAAGAAGTGAGAATCCTTTTTTTAACCAATCTTTTTTTTTCAATGCTTAAAACTGTGTCACACTTTGTTTTTGTTCTTTCTTTGTAGCCTGGCAACACCTTGTAGTCTTCCTTTTGTCTCTCCTTTCAAGTGGACGCTACTTTGATCTGTCACCAGCGGGGTTTTAAAATAATTTCCAGGCTTTTTTCAATGAAAAGATCTGATAATTATCAGATGAAAAGCTTGAGATTTTAATGGGTTGGTATTACACACATTTTAACAGACACGCACATACACTCCCCCCTCCCCCCCTCCTTTTCTCTATCTCTATCTCACACACACATACTTTCTCTAAATCTAACTTACATACCCCATTGAGAAAAATGTTTTTATTCCACTTCTGAATCAGAAAGGTAAACAGATAAAGTTTTGAAAGCTGTGTTGGCCCTTTGAGAGCACGGCCTCCTCTCTGCTCTTGCACTGGATGCCTGGACATGGACGCCTCTGCATCTCCTGCGAGTGTGTTTGTTTTGTGTGTGTTGATCCTCTATCTTAAGGTTAACACATTCAGAGAAACAGACACCTCGGAGGCTCTGGGCTACCGGGCAACTGACGGCTGCTGTCTAGTCTCTGCATCCGCTCCGGCTGAACAGGCACAAGGTGTGTGTGTGTGTGTGTGTGTGTGTGTGTGTGTGTGTACACGTGTTTGTGTGTGTGTGTGTGTGCATGCTGTCTCCCATGTGTGTCGGTGGGTGAATAAGGACA
>NC_137925.1:1208096-1230596 GCF_963457725.1 Sprattus sprattus | reverse complement strand
TTTCTTCTTCTTCCTTCCTTCCTTTCTCTCGTCGTACCCTCATTATAACACTCTCTGGTTTTCCGTCTGTGATTTTCTATTTCCAGTCTCTGCTGTCTGTGTCTTGAATTCCCTCAGTCTCTTTTGCCTTTTCACTCAGTTGCCGTTGGATTTCCTTTGTTATTCTCTATCACTTCATCTCTCTCTTGCTTTTCCACTCATTTGTCTTCTTTGCACATTTCTCTTTCTTTCTGTCTCTTGTCTCTTCCCTCCATCCTGCCCTCTGTAACCAACCTGAGGGCCTAGTCCTAGGCATCTGTGATCACGTGATAATCATCCTTTAAAGGCACAATATGCAACAATTATGCTTCAGGATTAGGGTTAGGATAAGCAGTTTAACCTTAAAATAACAGCTTAAAAAAAATTGGGGCGCTACAATGACTTTTAATATGGAGAATTGCGTCCGTGCCAATGGCATAGCAGGGTCGATAGGCATATAACTGCCTTCTGTAGTTTTGCCTGCCGATGCCCGCCGACCTGACTTTGATTACCTTCTGCCGATCTAGTAAGTAGCTTATTTGCCGTCTTGCTTAGTCTTGTGTTGCACATGATTGATGTTTGACTGTGTAAGGACAGTCGTTGAGTAATTAGTTTGTCATAATGTCAAAGTCAGCACATTTCAAGAGATTTCGTTAGTTTTAGCTGCTAGCATACCTTTAGCGAATACCTATTAATCCTTAATGCACCTTTAATTAAAGATTATTTGGGTGGCAGGCAGGGCAAGGGTGTTCTGCCCCACTCCCCCCTCTTAGATTACCCTAAAGCGGACCAAAGACAGTGTCGCGTCCGGTCAGAATATCACCAAATACTCAAAAATTACGCAAGTGGTTTTCAGCAGATGTAGAATATTCGTCAGGATTTATTGTCACAATTTAGCCAACAAGTAATTCGAATGCGTTCTGAAGCAGAGACACTGGCGCGCTCTGTTTTAAAAGCATATCAGACACACCCACCTAAGCCAGGTATGGCTGAACTCCTAAACCAATCAAATGACCCCCTATAATCTGACTCCAACCAATAGAAGGCTTACCGTTATTCCCCATAACCACACCCCTTATATATTTTACAGACTAAACCTATCATCTACCTCTTAACACTATTAACCTAACATAAACATATATCAAATTAATTAATGAATGTAAACATTACCACAACAGCATCCTAATACACCCATCAAATCACCACAGCAGTGCCATCCTAACACACCCATCAAATCACCACAGTAGTGCCATCCTAACAGCTAGACAGCATCAGATTACCATAGCAATACCAGCGTAAAACACCTATCAATTCATTATGGCAATGCCATCCTAACACACCCACCAAATCACCCCACCAATGCCATCCTAACACACCCACCAAATCACCCCACCAATGCCATCCTAACACACCCACCAAATCACCCCACCAATGCCATCCTAACACACCTATCAAATCACCCCACCAATGCCATCCTAACACACCCATCAAATCACCACAGCAATGCCATCCTAACACACCCATCAAATCACCTCAGTAATGCCATCCTAACACACCCATCAAATCACCTCACCAATGCCATCCTAACACACCCATTACATAACCAAGGCAATGCCATCCTGTTAAATCACCTCACCAATGCCATCCTAACAGACCCTTTAAATACCCAAGGTAATGTCCACCAAATGTGCCGATAAAATCACCAAAGTAATACAGGCCTGAAAGTACAACAGCACCAAACTGATGGTTGTGACTAATGTAACAGTTCACCTCTCACCCCTGCCTTTTGCTTTCACTCGTTCCCTTCCTTTTCCTGCAAGGACTTTCTTTCTTTCTAGTATTTTCTTTATGTGTTCTCTCACCTTACCACTTTTTCACATGTTCCACCATTTTCTCTTTTCCTTTTGGTCCATTCCTTTGTCCACTCTTTTTCTTTATTCTCATTTTCTTTTTCACTCCTCTCCTTTCTTCCTCCCTATTCCATTCTCTCTCTCTCTCTCTCCTTCCCTTTGCCTCTTTCTGTCTCCTTCACCTTCTCTCTCAATATTCTTCTTTATTTGAAATTACATGCCCATAAGTCATTGTGGTGGTCCAGGAAAGGGGGGGTAAGGGGGGGGTACAGGGGGATTAAGAGAGCACATTCAAGGGTCTCTCTCTGTCCTCCTCCCTCTCTCCCACTCCTCTCCCTCTCTTTCTCATTGGGAGCGAGTGTGTGTGTGTGTGTGTGTGTGTGTGTGTGTGTGTGTGTGTGTGTGTGTGTGTGTGTGCGTGCGAGTGGCAGCTCGCCGTCCCTCCAGGTGTCTCAGCGCATAAAGCAGCCCCGGCCAGGGAGATTTACTAGCTGCCTGGCCGCTCGTCAACGCTGACACCCGCCGCGGTTATGAGCGAGACCGACGGGTTGGGTGGGGTGGTTGGGGGGGGGGGGGATTGAGATTTACGCCCCAACCGTCCCCTCCCCTACACCCCACCCTGAATCCAAAGTAGCCCAGAACTCTGAGGAGAAGATTTATCTGCGCTGGCCCCTGTGAGTGTGTTTTCACTCTCACGGGTGTTAATTCCTGTGTTTGGGCTGGGGTGCTGTTGTTGTAGAGGCAGCGGTAGTGTTTCTGTGGTGTGCCGTGGCGTGGCGTGGCGTGGCGTGGCGTGGCGTGGCGTGGTGTGGCGTGGTGTGGGGGAGGGGGGGTTGAGTGGCACTGCTCTGGGTGCGAGGGGCGTACGCGTAGAGTTGGTCAGTCGTGTGCACGCACACGCAGGCCAGACTGAAGGATTGCTTCATAATTCTGTCGTGGAGGGGATCGATTCGGTTTCCCAGAACGCACCTCAGGAGACCGTTGCATTATGGGGGGGTTAGAGTGGGGTGGGGTGGGGTGGGGCTGTGGGTGGCGGACGCCTCTTCCCCTGTCCTTGATGCAAGGTGTAAAAAAAGTGATGAGGGCTCCGGGTGGATTTACGGCTGGCTGTAATTTTCCCCAACTTCATGTGAAATGAAGGAGAGGAAGGACCAGAGGCGTGTATTGACATCCGTCCTGAAAGATGGGATAAATCTCCCCCGAGTGAATGATGGCTGCCGGGTGTCAGAATGTCACCAGGGCCCCAACTTGTCTTTTTTGTCTTTGCCAGTATTGCTGTTCATATGAAGAAACTATTTCAAACACAAAGATTCAATCTACCAGTAATGGCAGCTGTTTTATTGTTTTTACTGTATCTCGCTTACCTCATCATTTGTTCTCTTTGCTATTTGTTGCCTTTTTATGAGCAGTATCAGACTGCAATGTGACGGTCATAAAAAGGAGGCATTGAGGAGAGAAGAGGCCGTGAAAGTAAAAGAGGAGAACAAAATGGTGAGTTAGTGAAACCATGGGGAGTACTGTTAGAGAGAAGAGAAGAAGAGAGAGGAGGAGAGGAGAGGAGAGACAGAGGAGGAGAGGAGAGAAGAGGGGGAGAGAGGAGGAGAGAGGAGAGGAGAGGAGGAGAGGGAAGTACAGTTCTCTGTGCCAATGGCCCACTCCTCTCTGACCTTCACGTGGAGCCTGAAGAGAACTTCAGCATGCACTCAAGAGTCTACTTAAGGCATAGGGCTGGTGTGTGTGTGTGTGTGTGTGTGTGTGTGTGTGTGTGTGTGTGTGTGTGTGTGTGTGTGTGTGTGAGAGAGTGTACTTAAGGCATAGGGCTGGTGTGTGTGTGTGTGTGTGTGTGTGTGTGTGTGAGAGTGTACTTAAGGCATAGAGCTGGTGTGTGTGTGTGTGTGTGTGTGTGTGTGTGTGTGTGTGTGAGAGTGTACTTAAGGCATAGGGCTGGATCAGTGCTCAAGCCTCCATGTAGCTGTGCACTCAATTTCCCTCCATCCCCCTCAAATAAAGAGATCGGCTTCCATGAAACCATGAAAAAAAAACCTGTGGAAAAATATAAATATATAAATTTGCATTCAGAGTTTCCAGATGTGTGTGTGTGTGTGTGTGTGTGTGTGTGTGTGTGTGTGTGTGCGTGCGCATGCCTGTGTGTTCATGTGCTCACTCGTTCAAGCATCAGTTGGCCCTATTAATTGCTTGTGTGTTACCCAGTAGGCCCGTGTGTGTAGTGTGGTGTGAAACTTCAAGATGCCGCAGACGGATGAAAAAAAAGACCACCAACCCACAACAACCAAAATGTGCACACACACACACACACACATACACTCACGCACGCACACACGCACACACACACACACACACACACACTCAATCCTCAGAGACGTACGATAATGAGAGAAAAAAATACACAAAGTGTGAAAGATAAGGAATCGATGACAATAGATGACATGAACCAAATTGTACTATGACTAAAAGCAAAGCCAAATCCTTCCCCTTCAACCTTTTCCAGTGCTTTTCTTTGATACCAACACTTTAGTCATATCTCCTCTTCACCTTCAAACTACTACTATTACTATTACTATTACTACTTCTACTTTACAATATAAGTACTGTTAGGACTTCTAATACCCAACATTTCCTTATACTACTACTACTACTTCTACTGCCACTATTGCAACTACTTTGGCATACAGCCTATGAGGTCTTGGGAGGATATGTACTGTGAAGCTCCTGTCAAGGGGAACTTTTTATGATCAGTACTAATGGCCGCCATTGGTATCTCTAGGAATCAGGTTATGAGTTGACCCCGAAAGCCTGCAGTTAATTTGGAGTTCTTAAAAGTGCTTGTGAAGGATTAAATTGTGGTAAATAAATGGAAAATAAGCAGTAAAATAAATAAACAAACTAATTTGGATGCGTGAGGACCTTGGTTATTTCAAGTCATTAAAAAGTTGTTTTGCAGCACTTGAGAGTGCTTTAACCTATTTGCCTCCAAATGTACCGAGCTAAAAACGAGCAGCCAGATGAGTGCTTTGGCATGGCTGCTGTTTCTCTGACAGGGAGCAGATTTGGCTGGCATTTGGTCAGGAGTGAATCAGCTCAGTCAGTGTAATCACCTCCACTAACACCTGTCATTTTACCTGGGATAAACAATCAAAAACAGACCATAATAACACCTACAGAGAGATGGAAAGAGAGAGACAGAGAGAGAGAGAGAGCGAGAGAGAGAGATTTTCAGTCAATCCTTTTTTAAATGTCACTTATCTGTTGAGTAGCTCTTTACTTATGCATAGCATGTAGTGGCTTTTCTTTTTACTGCCAAAAAAAATTACAATATAAAAAGAAAGAAAGAAAAAGAAGAAAATAAAACGTTCAATTGCTGACTCTTTTCCTCAGACTCTTTATTAGTGTAAAAAGCCACCGGCGGATCTACTTAATTTTTACACCCGCGATTAAGAGTGCTTCCAGCAGCGGGGACTCTTTCTCCTCAAGTGGGCTTTCAGACGAGCAGCGAGAAATCTGCATTGATTACTGCACATTATTCCCTCTTATTCCCTCTCGCCACGCAGCCTCCCATGTTTCTCAAGGGGTGCACTCTTGCACAGTGGAAGACAGCGTATGCGTGTGTGTGTGTGTGTGTGTGTGTGTGTGTGTGTGTGTGTGTGTGTGTGTGTGTGTGTGTGTGTGTGTGTGTGTGTGTGTGTGTGTGTGTGTGCTTGTATGTGTGTGTATGTATGTATGTGTGTGTGTTTATGTGTATGAGTGTGTATGTTTGTCAGTGTGTTTGCGACACATACACACACTCATGTGCAAGCACTCACACACACACACACACACACTCACACACACACACACACACTCACACACACACACACACACACACACACACACACACACACACATGAGTCATGCCTTCAGCAGCTGTCTCCCACACAGTGGAGTGATGGGGTCACAGAGTCACTGCATTTTGATAGAAAAAATGTAAAAATGTCTGTACCGACCTCTTAACCACCCTGGGTCACATACACAGTTCCTCTTATGCTCTGTAAGGATTTAATGGGTCATCACACGTACACACACACACACACACACACTTCCTCCTATGCTCTGTAAGGATTTAACGGGTCATCAGGGCATCTGTACCATCCTAACTGAGAGTTCTTCCTTCGGAAGCATTGGTGAGCATAGAATTTGTCAGCAACATGTCTGCTCGTCTTGGGCATGTCACAATGGGATGTGATGAATGGGTAAAATGTAGAATCAGAGCTTATGCAGGTTGCCTTGATAGGAGGGAGGTAGGCTATAAGAGTTTAGCATCTATTGTAATACTAAATGACAGGAAACACATAATAGAAAAGTTACATTTTTAAATGTGCACCTTTAAACATGCTCTCAGCCCTCAATCATTGTTTTCCTCTGGGCAGAGAGGTACGGCGATGGACTGCCAGTGTCAGGCTGGCTAGTTAAGCTGGTGTCCTGCGAAATCACAGGCCAGGCCTGGGTACTCTAATCACTAACTGGTGACCACATGTCATACAGCAGTTATAACCACATGTCATACAGCAGTTATAACCACATGTCATACAGCAGTTATAACCACATGTCATACAGCAGTTGATGTGCTTTCCCCTGTTCCCATGGCTTGTACTAAAGGAAAAGCAGACGTACCATGCAACTTTAACGTCTAATAATGTGCTATACATAAAGGACATAGTATAGATCATGTTCTGCATTAGTATATAACATCAGGAGAAAAGAGCTGATATGTATTGCTTTATTTCTGCTTTAATCACACTTTATTAGTGTGCTTGCCCGAAGGGAAGCACACTATTGTTCTTCGTTTTTTACTATTTTTTTTATTCTAGTAGTTTTTCTTGCAGCTAACTACTCCTCGCCCGATTGAGATAGAGACGCCGTTCAAACACCAAAACGTCCGGCCCGATCCGGTGCAGGTTGCTATGACTTTTCGTGGCGGTACTCCTTGCCACTCCTTTTTTATTCCTCTTTTTCCATCACCTTTTTTCTCCATAGACTTGCATGGCAGAACTTTGAGGCATTATGACATCATAATAGGCTCATTAAACTGGCTTGCACCTGTGATTCACTGACAACTCTCACTGACACCTGCGCACGGTTCCTCTTCTCTCTCTGTCCCTCTCCATTCAACTGTATAACTAGGAATATTAAGAGACACCTTCCATACCAGGGCTCTACTCACTCATGCATACTCACTCATGTTTACTCACTTGTGCATACTCACTCATGCATACTCACTCGTGCATACTCACTCATGCATACTCACTCGTGCATACTCACTCATGCATACTTACTCATGCATACTCACTCATGTTTACTCACTCATGTTTACTCACTCATGCGTACTCACTCATGCGTACTCACTCATGTTTACTCACTCATGCATACTCACTCATGTTTACTCACTCGTGCATACTCACTCATGTTTACTCACTCATGCATACTCACTCATGCATACTCACTCATGCATACTCACTCATGCATACTCACTCGTGCATACTCACTCATGCATACTCACTCATGCATACTCACTCATGCATACTCATTTGTGCATACTCATTTGTGCATGCTCATCCAGCAGGGAGAGCTGGAGAGCTGACACCTGCCCCAATTCCAAGGCACTTGTTCTCTCGGTCATGGCCGCAACAGAGCAAGCACACTCTCGCAGTTCGTTCACGAAACGCATTCTAGTTTGGACTAATCTACATTATAGACGATCTACATATGCTCAGATAATAAATAAACCATCGGTTGAAACTCTGTTAACTACAATGTATGGTTAAGGTTACGGGTGTTGGGTTTGGTTAAGGTGATGATCAGTGAGTAATTAGAAAGACTAAACTTGAATTTCACCAAATCATCTGTAAACTTTCTGTAGTTAACTCTCCAGATAAAGTGCTACCTGTGATTTTATGGCACCTCACAAAATCTCGATGTGGGCTTCACATAAACAGACGGGATTTTTGCTCCCCGGAGCACTTTTCATTCAATAACATTTCATCTTTCCGCACCCTGGAGTTTATATTTAAATGCAAGGCAATGTGGCGTAATATAATCTATGTGCCTCCGTGTGTGTTTTAGCTGTGTTGGGTATTTTTTAGTGAAAGCGAAAGAGGCGGAACTGCCTCCGCGTAGTGGAGCGTGTGCTCTCAGAACCACAGTGTCGTTTGTCATGTTGCCCAGATATATGTCACCATGGAAATATCTCCTATTTAAGCAGGCTTTCATAAAACATATTCTTTGGTAATAGTGTTCTGTCGGGACCTTATGTATTATTGAACAGTTCTCATTTTCATTCAAACAACCTGTAAGTCCTTCAGTGGGGTGAGAGAAGAAGAAAGGAGAGAGAGAGAGAGATGAGGGAGGAGGAGAGAGCTAGGAAAATTAGTCACCTTGTCCTTTGCAGGCAATTTTCTTTTGGTCGCCATGGTATTTATCAAGCGTGGGACATTCAGGTAAATGTGCGCTTCTGACGCATTTTTATGGGGCTCTATTTACTGCAGGTCTCATCGAGCGGGCCTCTCCTCCAGCTTACACACTCATACTCGCTTACTCACACACACACACACACACACACACACACTGACACACACACACACACCAAACACACACACTGACACACACATACACAGACACACACAATGTAAAGGTTGATTACATGCAAAATGGTATTTCCAGCTTGACATATAAACTAGGTGGTTCATTAATCTCCGCTCCACGCAGACTTATCCCTGTTCAACCCCCCCCCCCCCCACCCCCCCACACACACACCTCCTCTCTCCTCTCCCCACCACCACACCTTTGCCCCTTACACATTTTTTTTTCTTTTGCTGTATGCAATAGGTTTTGCATGGTGTATGTGTGTGTGTGTGTGTCTCGGTATGTGTGTGTGTGTGTGTGTGTGTGTGTGTGTGTGTGTGTGTGTGTGTCTGTGCGTGTGCATGGGGGGGACTTCATTCTCCTGTAGTTTGCATGGTTATTCAACATCCGTTGACACCTCGTTCCAATCCCAAAGCTTTCTGCTTATCCTGCAGAAACCCCCCCCCCTCCCACATCCCTTCCGTGACACACACCAATCCATCTCCTCTCTGCCCTGCATCATTCTCCAAATTAAAACGCTTCTCAAATATTCAATGTGTTTAATCGTTATGAAGGATTCAATTTGTTTATTGATACAAAGCTTTTTTTACTTTTTTATTCTAATTACTGGGAACATGTCATCGACTCACTGTGTAATTGAATCCCAAACACTACAATCTTGTTCATCTCTTCAGTAATTTATGAAACCGTGTCAAATAGAGTGTGTTTGTGTGCGTTCAGTCTCGGGGGGGCCCTCCTTCTCATCAGTTCTATTTTCTGATAGCCTGGCGCCATTTGAAGCATCGATCTTGCCGGGATTGTTTGCTCGCTCTAATTGATCTTGAGTTTTGTGCTTCCGAAGGATGAAGGGGACTGCTGCCCAGCCAGATAGACCTCAGTCAGATGGACCTTAATGAATATGACATTTGAGAAATGCTAGTTTATGTGTAATTTCCACTGATGGTCGGTTTGCTTCCCCCTTTAAAATCTCCAGTCTAACACACCTATCTCCACCTATCTCCTACTTTTAGTCCTTCGACTTTCAAGATTCCTCTCCGCTCCCACATCCCTCACGTGTCACCCACAGACTGGCAGGATCTAAAGGGAATGACCTCACCTTTCAAACTGGACTGAGGTCACCACGGGTGCCAAAGACTTCTATCTCACATATATTCTTTATGCTGTTAACATTTTCCGTCGTGGATCTAACCTTCAAATCCATACCTTCCTTCGTGTTCCCTCTCTTTGAACACCACTGCTGTAGCTCCCTCATGCTGTATGCCTCACACTGTTGGCCACATTGAAAGGACTGCGGCTATTCCAGTTTCTGAGCAAGTGCTAAAGTAGGGCTCTCTCAGGTTCAGTTGAACTTCATTTCATGTATTACTCTTTCACCTTTAGCCCGATTAGAATTCAGCTGAGACAAGACGATGTAAGCCATTATGTCTGGGGCAAAGTTGGGACAAAGGGTGATAAGAGAATTTGCTGTGGCTTTTGATTAGAGCTAAAATGGAGATTTTATCTGTTCGTGTCTAAATGAAAAGAATTAGTCTTTCATGGCTAAAAATCACGTATAATCTCATGATTGGGGTAATGTTTGAAATGTATTTCATCAGTCATTCTTGAGCTGGAGTTAAAAAAAAAGTATTGCTTCTTATCTCCTCTCTGTGTAGAGTGTGCTTCAGCTATGACAGTGTAAGAGTGGTGTTATTGAGAAGGTAGCCAAAGTTAGGTTGTAATGTCTTTAGACAGAGGGGATGGGAGGGTTATTGAATCGGCTTGGCGCAGTGGTTAAGTGAGTTTTCAGAGCGCGTTACTCTTAGGTGTGTATCACCATGATACAAGATGTGTGGAGGCTGCACCAGTGGCACTATGAGACAAAAGAACTCGTCAATACAAACACGGTTTCAGGGGTTGGGTCCACTTTCTACTGCAGGAATTAAAAAATTGTGTGTGTATTGTGTTTTTGTTTTGTTGAGTTTTGTGCAGAGGTAGAAAAAAACAAACCATCAGCACTTTCTTTTGGGTTTGTGTGTGGCAGAAGAGTTACAGGATGATGTTTTTTCAAATAACAACACTCTGCTCAGCGATAACACTTGTCGGTGTTAACTGGTGTCATTTTATGGGCACCGCGTTGTAGCGTCCATTGGTTGGATATCTACTTTTGGCAGTCTAAATTCAGAATATTGAAAATTCAGAAACTCTAAACCTATAAGTATTGTGTATTTCAGGGAAGATAGGGACTCGAATTGTCAGGATTGATGGCTTTGCTGACTCATGGCAACACAATCCTTTTAGGATGTGTGTCACGATGCAGGACAGTCCATCTAGACATCAATAGTGGGTGGGACTGGCACACAGTCATGACTCAAGGGTGTGTGTCTGTCTGATGGTTACGTACTAGTGGGTACCGCCTACCACACATTTCCACACACGTGCTGAACTTACATAGAAACACCAGACATCTTGAATCATATTTATGTCTCTACAAAAGAGTCAATCAGTCTCCAGCCATAACTCAGGTCATTTAAATGGATGAAAGAGATTTCTCTCCCCCTGTCTCTCGCAAACACACAAATGGAAAGCAAATTTCAGATTTACTGTCACTCATAAACCACCGCTCCGCCCAAGCCCACCCTATCTGTCTGATTGATACAGCTGAGATGGAGCAGCACAGAGGGCAGAAGCCCCTCAGTATCTGTCTAAAGCGCAGTCTACACAAACAGCCCTCCAAAACACATCAATCACTAGAGATACTCATTCGTTCTTGCTCTCCGTCTCGACCGACTCCATACCCCCTAATAACGAGTGTTGACAACAGTTACACTCTATCCCTCTCTCCCGCTCCCACTCTCTCCCCTCTCTGTTGACCCAAACACCCCTAATAACACACACACACACACACACACACACACACACACACACACACACACACACTAATAACGAGTGTTGACAACAGTTACACTCTATCCCTCTCTCCCACTCCCACTCTCTCCCCTCTCTGTTGACCCAAACACCCCTAATAACAAACCAGTCCTCAGCAATGCTTCCATTTCTTTCTCTCTGTTTGTGCCTCTTTGGCCTCACACATCACTCATCCTGCCCCAGCTCTGAGGATTCCCTCGCTCACTCCGCTTCTTCTGTCTATGAGACTGTAGCGGTAGCCGCAAAGCTCCTGACACACACACGCGCACACACACACACACACACACACACACACACACACACACACACACACACACACACACACACACACGCGCACACACACACACACACACACACACACACACACACGCGCACACACACACACACACACACACACACACACACACACACACACACACACACACGCGCACACACACACACACACACACACACACACACACACACACACACACACACGCGCACACACACACACACACACACACACACACACACACACACACACACGCACACATACACACACACACACACACACACACACACCCACACACACACAAACACACACACGAGCACACACACACACACACACACACACACACACACACACACACAAACACACACACACACACATACACACACACACACACACACACACACACAAGCACACATACACACACACACACACACACACACACACACACACACACACACACACACACACACACACACACACACACATACACACACACACACACACACACACACACAAGCACACATACACACACACACACACACACACACACACACACAAGCACACATACACACACACACACACACACACAAACACACACACACACACACACATGCATCAGAGTAACAGCTCCCTAGTCTGGGCTCTTGCTTGTTCCTCTGTACCGGCGTCCCAGATGTGTGGTATGATAGCGCCTCACGTCACCTCATGGGTGATTCCCTCCATCACACCCTGTGGCTTTCAGTGCACTGTAATGTTACAATAAACACACACACACACACACACACACACACACACACACACACACACACACACACACACACACACACACACACACACACACACACGCCATGCATGTGCACTGTAATGTTTCAATAAACAGCGATTCACTCGGGGGCCCCTGATGGGCCTTCACTGGCTTCTTTTTCACAATACATTTATTAGGATATTTCGTTCCACCTTGGCAGATGCATCATAGCTTTTTATTGCGGTGGAGTCGGCGGCTTTGCAGTTGTCTCCCCCCCCCTTGAGCCGTGAATGGCCCCTTGTGTTTCGCTGCAGGCACTGGCGCTCAGAAACTCATCCAGGTGAACAGAGTTGTGTGCAGTCACCAATGTGCTCCCTGCCCCCACCCAAGCCGTCCCTGGATCGGTGAATAAGTGCAAAGCGGCTCAGTGCTTAATTCCCACGTTCCTGTACTTCACCTCTTGCACTCCATCCCCTTCCTCACCACCGAGTCCATACCTATGGTCATCCTTTATGTCCTTGGTCCCTTCCTTCCCACCGAGTCCATACCTATGGTCATCCTTTATGTCCTTGGTCCCTTCCTTCCCACCGAGTCCATACCTATGGTCATCCTTTATGTCCTTTGTCCTTTCCTAACCACTTGTCATCGACCTCGATAGAAAGCATCATGAGGTCAAGGTAAGATGTCAAGGAGAGTTCATCAGGTGCTTAGCGGTGCAAAGAGAATCCGACGGTACTTCCAACATAGGCTATGTAATTATGCAACAGTGAATGTTACTGATGTTACTGATGTGGATCATGTTGATTGTTTGGTTTTGCTGCCGCAAGAAATCGTGGGACGGCATTATCTCCTTTCCTTCCATAGAGGATGGTCCAGTGTACCCTATGCTTAAGGAGATAAGAAAGGAAGCATTGAACCACCTTTTCTTCAGCATTTAGAGAATTCGACCAGCTCTTATCGTGGTTGCCACGTAGATACTTCCGGGTCATTTCACTCAGTTAGGAAACTTCCTAGGCAAAAAAGACTATCCGACCGCAGCCATAGTCGTTTTCCGCATTCCCTGCTACACCAAATCCATTTAAAGAGTTGGCAGATGGTGATTTTGTCTGTCTGTCTCTCTCTCTTACGTTGCTCTTTTTTCACCGAGTGAGTTAATCAATCTGTTGATAATTCCCCCGAGTCTTTATCTGATTCAGTTAAAAGGAATACAAAGTGCCCCAATTACTCGCCCAGCACAGACAACAACAACAACAACAACAACAACAAAGTGAAAAGACAAACAAACACAAGTAAACAACTTGACTCGTCACCGCTGTTATGAATTCTGACAAATGAGGGTGAGAAGGGGAACTCAGCAGGCTTCCAGTCTGGGAGAACCTGAACACACACACACACACACACACACACACACACACACACACACACACACACACACACACACACACACACACACACATACACCAACACACACACACAGGCTGGGAGAACGTGAACACAACAGTGGAGCGGAAAAAAGACATGACAAGAGGATGCAGAGCTTTCAAAGACATACACAGATAGTTCTGCCAGGGGATCAAATCCTTGCGGGACCCACCATTTGTGCTGATGTGATTTCACCGACTGTAAGGTCATGTAGTAGGTGCTCTTTTGTTAACTAACACAACTCCTAATTCTCAAAGAGTTAAATCATGCAGCAGAATCGCCGACAGTCAGAAACAAAACCAGGTGCCGGTGGGCTTCAAAAAAATGTATATTGAGAAGAAGTTATCTTTGTTATCATAATTTCACTTGAAGAAACCTTTCTAAAAAAGACAGACTTTATCCTCATACAAGAAAAGAATAGAAAAGAACAGAAATGGTCTCATTATTGTCCGTTGTCTATCGTGGCTCCCAGAAGACTACAGCCAACAGAATCCACTCAACCCCTGCACTACTCTAGCCTCCCTCGAACAGCCGTGCCTTAAACACCTGCCTCCCCATCTTTAATTGCACTTTTAAGTGGAGGGCACTTAAGCCAGAGACAGCCTTTCAACACAGCCGCGAGATAACATGCCATGCAATAGCACAGCTCTTTAATATTTCATCTGTGAGAGGCATCTCTTTTGTTGGCTGGGCCCAGTATCCTGAAAACCATGTCCACTCATTAGCCCTGAAGATCACTTCTGCATTGTTAAGATAGTTATCATAGCCTGATTTTTATTTATTTTTTTTAAATGAAAGGCGATGCTATGCTGATTGCAAGGTTGAGATCAAGGACTCTCGATGCCCTGCCTTGGCTCTTTGCCAAGAAATGACATCTCCTGCCGTTGGTACAGACAGCGAGCATGGTTCAGTGGAAACGATTGTCTAAAAGATATGAGGAGTCTATAGAAACTTAATGTGGATGTGGATCTAGTTAGTTAGTTATTATAGGCCCCTGTCCAAAACCCTGTTACCACTGAAAGTATGCAAGTAGGTTGATCTGTCAGAGAAGACTTTGTAGTTCATTTTCCAGTCAAGCTTGGTAAGCTAGGCCAATGTGGCATTGGATCAACCTTTCAGCTGAAATATACATCAGTTGTTAGGTTTAGTCTTGTGGAATAACACAAGTAAAATAATGCATTTATTATAAGTCTAATAACTAACGCATTATATGTTAATCTTCCAAAGGATAATAAAGTGTTCTTGATAACCCGGTACAAAGTGATGGACAATTCCCTGTCATGACACTACAAAAGACAAGCATTGGCAGTCTTTGTGTGCTCATACGCACAGTATAACAAAGGCATCTCTCTTTCCCCAATTGCTGAGAAAAATAGAATTAAATTAGATATTTATATCTTTTACCACCCAAGGAACCAGAGACACTCTAACCTTCAGGCTAAGAGGAAGAACAGTCCAAATCAGTCCAAGAACTATTGATAATATATTTAGATGTATTAGATTATGTGTGCGCTACAGTAGTCTCTATCCCAAACAAAATGAACCAACATGTTAGTGGGACACAGTAAAGATTGTGATAACAAAGCAATTCATGACAAAACATGTTGCCATGTCATGATAGTACCTCAGATATACATTCTACATAGGCCTAATATACATTACAAGTTTCTCAATACTGGTATTTGGATGATGGTTCTAGTTCCCACTGCCTTTACTTCTGAAAAGAAGCCTTACCTTGGTGGGAAAAGACTTATTGAATTCCTAATTTCTATTGTTTGTACCTTTGTCCACCATGAAAACATTCCACATAATATTTTTGAACAGAAAGAATGACTTTTGAATGTATGTTTGAATAGGTCAGATGAAAATTGTGGGTCTAAATTGCATTAAGATGACTTTCATGCAATTGGGAACATTTTGATCACAGTTTTAGTCTTTCTTCACAATGCCTCTGATTGGTCTGATTTATTGTTTAGGCCGGCGTGATTTCTCCATCGTACTAAATGGCACTTGTGCTGTGTGAGGACACTGCTGAAAAGAGGGAAGATATACTCAGTTGTACAATAACACTTACAGTGTCTATATTCATGTGCTCTTGTCAAACCCCCTGTTTTGCAGTGTAACAAAGAAAGAGGAAGAAAAACATAATTAGCCCCTACCAAACCCAACTAAGTGTGAAGTACACAACACACATATTATTCCATTGTAAGGATTACAGCCCTTATCCTGGCGTCCCCTCTATTAGTGGTTTCCATCGTCTCAGAACTGTGTTGTTTGATCATGATACATTTTTCTTTTACCTGCTCACAAGCCTTCCTCTCTTATCTCAGTAGAATATGTAACGAATACCCCATACACGCTTCATCAGAGTAATTCAGAGAAGCAGTCAGCTTTTTAAAAGAAAGGGTGATATCTGGCAAAATTACTATTTATTTATTTTTTGGCAGTGAAATGGCTGGTGAGATGGGAGATGTTTGGTTTTGGCACAGAGAGAAAAATAAACATGGCGGCTGTGGCGCCCACGTATCGATTCGTGATGGGAATGTTGTTTACATTTTGGCCCGGGGGGGTGCAATGTCTGGCGTGGCACCTGACCTGGTTTTGGATATTTCCGGATGGTTCTTCACATGAAACTGAAAACGGTGAGTAAACCCCGTCTGTCACACCGGTGAACTGAAAACCTTTACACACACTGCCCTGCAGGCAGTAAGTCTGAACATAGACATTTTTTTTCTCTTTTCACTTCATATGACTAGATAACCTGGGGGCGCGGATGGAAAAGAGGGAGGGAGGAGAAGGGATGAGGGAAGACAAGAAGAGAGGGAGGAATGAGAAGGGGAAAGACGCCTATATAGTTATCCATGTAAGGCTAAATGGCATACCGGAGGGTGTATTTTGAGGTGATGTTATCAAGGCCCACAAGCTCCCGTTTTGTGTAACAAACCCAGGATGACAGCATGACTTAAACATCCCCTATTTTTAAATCCGCCTGGATTCTAAGGCATTCACTCTACTTTCACATTGAAATTCCATGGCTGGTGTGTAATTGCAGGGGCATTTTAGTCCATATAAGAAAAGCAACACAAATGAAACTCTAAAAACTGCTAAATGAAAAGAAAGGTTCATAACTGGAATCTGATTTAGGTGGAAATACAGGTGATATTTACCAAAATTCACTTGCTACCTGCCTGATGGAGTAGTCTATTTTATTCTACTTTGATGATGGTTTATTTATGACGTTGGATTTTCATCCAGATGAAATCCTAAGCAAAACTCTAATCTTAACCAAAATGCAAAGCACAACCATTACCAGCAACCAGAAACAAATAAATGGGAAACAAACATAGTTTGGTAAATTGGTTAAATTATTCCAGACCAATCATCACATTGCTTCAAAAGCATGGAAAGGAGGGGTGCAATTTGATTGGCTGCTGTGCTCAAAAATCAACATCCTTTCGCCAGAAACACTTACTGCATCTTTAAAGGGCAGCATGCAGAAGGCTTTTATTAGCACACGCACGCACGCACGCACGCACGCACGCACGCACGCACGCACATATACTCGGTAAGTTCGCACAGTGTTACCTGAAAACATCAGTAAACACTCTAATTGGGTCTCCTCATGTGCCCAATGATGGACTTCTTTATTCTTAACGCAGTCAATTGTTTCCCCCATATTTATTTATCAAAGCTCTTGCCTAGAGCCCACAGGGAGCATTATTGGGGGAACAGGGTAATTTAGTACAGCCGCGAGCTGCACCACACACCAAACAAAAGGCTATCTAGGGCCACATCAGCCATACCGCCACCAGCCCGATGAATGAGAGGCTGATTTGGAATGCAAGGAGCTGGCTCGGAAATAGCCCCATTGAAATATGTGCTGACTAAGCGGAGTGGTCAGCGGTAACGGTGGCGGAGGCCTACGAGCGACAACGAGAGCGTTATTGTTATCATAAGGTCATGAAGTACTGAGAGGGAGAACACTCCGGAAAAAGTTACACATCGAGGCGGGGGGTGGGAGGAAAAACATTTCAGGCTTCAAGATGCTAGTCCTATTAGGACTCCTGCCACTTCTCAGGAGGACTCCGATGTGGGCCTTTCAGAGTAAATTCGTTTTTTTTTTTTTTTATGGCAGTGAGACTGGCAGACGGACTGGTGAGAGGAACGGGAGTATACAAACTCTGAGGTCTTACTTTGCCTTTCTTGCCAATCAGACAAAGGAGCACGGATAACTAGCATGCTCCCTCAGTTAAAAGCCTGGCTGTTGGATGTGGCAGGCAACCAACCGTAAATCCCAAAGTTTACTTTTATATATTTATTTTCCTGAAACTCAGCTCAAATGCACCAAGAGTCAACCTTGGGTTTAAGCGTGCCGATGACAAATCGCTGTGTGTATGACAAAGTTTATAGGAATCAAGATTTTTTAGAGGGGGAGAGGGGTACATAAAGACCTGGGGAAGGCTAAAGCTATTACCCAGTACACATTGAGTGCTAAGCCTCTTAGCAGACTGAAACACACCTAGCGTACAAGGCCTCTCGCAGGAGGCTAATCCATGTGCGAAAAGTAATCGCGTGTTAGGTGATCAAACGCACAAGAAACCCACCAACATGAAATGCCGGAGCTGCAAATCCACAGTAACAAATCCCATTACCTCTCCCCTGCAACATGCCGGCACTGTCCTGGGATTTCAAGGAATATGCATCACTTCTGAGAGGTTTCGGATGGCAGGAGTGCCGGGATTGTTTAGAGATGAATAATGAAAGGAAGAAATGGTGGACGGTCTTCGTGGAACTTTTTTCTGGCAAGCTTTCAAAACTGTTTTGGAGCGCTGTTCTGTGTGTGAGCCATGCATGGGCGCCGCCGTCAAGGCTGTATTTTTTATCTGCTGACTTGTCCTATTTCTGCAATTAGTGCCATTGTTTAACAGGAATTTAAGGCAATAACGCTACCACTTTGTTCGTGTTTGTCAAGAAGAAATGTCAGACGATGTAGACGGTCAGGCAGAGGGCTGATAAAAGAGAAATACTAGAATCACAGGGAAAAGAGAGGGGGGTAGGGAGGTAGCTCAGTGGTAGTGTCACATCTCTTCCTACACACAAGTCCGGTGTCCACGACGACCTAGGTCTCAATTCTCTTACCCCACCCCACCCCACCCCCCACGTTTCTCTCCCCCACTCATTTTCTGCCATAAAATCTCTGTCCTAATGACACAGGATGGTAAGCAGTTCTGCTGCACGTTATGCCATGGGTTTGTTATATGGTTATTCTTTTGGGGGCTTTGGGGTAAGAATCAGTGTAAGCACACAGTTTGTAGGTGTGTGTGTTAATGTGGTGATGGGAGTGGTAGCGGCCGCGGCGGTTGGCATCAGTTCTGCTTACCCATGAGTAAGCTTCACGGCAGGCCACTGACACAATTCCAGTTCCTAATTTTGGTGAACGTGAACTGAAGTTCTGCCTGATGAACTATACTGTGAACGCGTTCATTCTGGTGTCTGTGAACGGCACGTTCACTCTTTTTAATTTTGTTCAATAAGGTGCCAGATTTCTAGAGACTTCCAGGCGAAAAACACACATTTAACAGTCCTGTTTCCAATCACTGCCTGTGCTTTCTTTTACTGTCAATGCCTGGCAAGTGTGAGAGCGCCGAAGTTGCGTAAAGGACGAAAGCGGTATTGCAGACATATAGAGATTTAGAATTATTTTTAGCTCGCAACATATTGAAAAAAAGAACTGAACTAGTTCATTTTTTGGAGCTGTAAACTTTAATTTCAAATTTAGAATTGTGAACTATGAACTGAACTAGTTCATTTTTTGGAGCTGTAAACTTTAATTTCAAATTTAGAATTGTGAACTACGAACTGAACTAGTTCATGTAGAAAGTGAACTTTGCCAACACTGGACGCAATGCTATACCGGCCTTCATTTCCTCAGTGGTGAGACCTTCCGCAGCAGCTTGACTGCTGTTCCTTTCAATTCCAGGCGTTTTTCTTTGGTATCAATCGATGCAAGTCTTGGTCCCACGACAGACATTGTGTTAGCCAACAGAATTTATGCAAATTTAGCCATTCCCTTTCTTGCTGCAAGCCTTGAAGAAAGCCTTAAAGGGAACCACGCAGGAGGACTGATGGCCTTCTCTCTTTTCTATTCATCCCGTGGAGAATAATCACTTATTAGAGAGACTCCATCCGTCCTTGTGGGGGCTCCTTTGGAAGAAGCAAAGAATAACACTCTCTCTGAGAGTGGCAGCAGGTTGCCTGGATCAAGACATGAAAAGGTCCTTGATTGAGACTTAAGACTTAAGTCTTTTTCTCCACCTTTACTCCCTCTCCCCCCTCCTTTTTATTTCCTTAACTCAGTGTCCATTTTTGATTTGCTTAACAAAGCCTAACTATGCTTATTTGCGGGGGAAAAAACGACTGGTGTTGCGTATGTCCTTAAGGACAGACCCTTGACAACTTGTAATCCCGAAGAGGATTTTTCACGCCTGTTTTCTTGTGGAGAAAAAGCCCCCCCCCCAAAGTCGGCCGGATCTGAGGGAGCGCCCCTCAACAACAGGGCAGTCAGCTCAGCGTGATTACCATGTAAATGGCGCTCGCAAGGGTGACCACATCCCTGCCGGACACGTTGGGGGCCACGGCGGCAGTCCCGCCGGCAGTCGCTTTCGTGTGTGTGTGTGTGTGTGTGTGTGTGCGTTCACACTTGTTCTTTAGATCACTTCTTTGGGCAGATTATCCATGGCACCCCTATAGCCTCTGCTCCCTACCCCTGACCCTGTTTGATGACATCATCACAATTAACTTGCTAAATTAGCATAGGGTTGGTTATTCCACACTTTTCCTAAATTTATTTTTTTGTTTAGAGTGAAGTGAGTACGGTAAGCCCAAACTACAAAGCTTTCATTTTTATGCAGACAGCCCCCAGTGGGATAAAACCCCAGACTTTTATTGGGGAATTTGCTTGGCAGCACAGCTCAGGGTAATAGAATTCAAATGATGATTTTACTAGATTCAAATGTAATAAAAGTGTGTTATTTAGTTTTACAGTGCGCTGAACATAAATCATCTTCCTCCAGCATGCAATGCGACTACACTGTCACAACATTTTTAAATATTTTCTGAGGTAGTTTATTGATCTTCTTTATGATGAGCATGGCTGTGAGTTGTCTTCTTCAAGGTCAAAGACTTCTACAGCCACTTGGCATTACATTTCTGTCAGCTTTTGAGAAGAATGGCTTCTTTCATCACCATAGATAGCAAGACGTAAACTACAACCAAGCGAGTTATTTTGTTTTTGTTTTTGAGTGCCTGCTCACCCAGTGTCACTTGAGATCTGTGATAATTCTGCCTTTTCAAGAATTCCATGCAGTTTTGCACTCTTTCAAATCCCTGACTGAGAAAATAAGCACAAACCATTTGCCTCTTTGCCCAACAGCAATTTTAGCTGTGCTGACAACATCTCAGGGTTAAAATGGCAGTGCAGAGACTCTGAGAGAAAAAGAAAAAGGTATTTATCCAATTTCACCCAGTATAGAGGAACCATGACATGTAGGAATGGGCGGATTTAACTGAAGAAAACACTGGGATGAAGCCATGCACTCCAACACTACCAGGTTTGGCAGAGGGGAGCTGTGGAATGTTCTTAATGTAGAAACACTCAACTACACACACACACGCACACACACACACAATGCACACACACACACACACACACACACACACACACACACACACACACACACACACACACACACATGCAACGCACATACCCATCTGGAGGACTCCTGCATTATTCTTGCCGTTTGTGTTGTCCCCCGCAATAAATAAGAACTGCGGCTAATCCAATTTTGGACACTTGACTGGCGGAGCTAATTAAATAGTGGGAGCCTTTGTCCATGGAGTGGGACCAGTCTTCTCGGCCCAGCGAGCAGCGTGGGCGACAGCTGGAAGATCCGTGCGCCTTTTCTGGTGACCGTGGCGACGGCTGTGTTTGGGAGAAGGACAACCAGGGGAATGCTAATGTGGCTAGCCAGCGCTAATCCGGCGGCAGCGCTAACGACTCGTGACTTTGTTCGGGGCTGGTTCCCTGAAAGGCCCAATTCCCCTTTGTGCTAAAAAATATGTTCTGGGGTACTGGTGGAAGTGGCCTGAAGGAGAATGGTGGAGGAGACAGGCGTGAAAACAGCCCCCATTGTGTCCCCTTCTCCCTAGTCAGGAGCCTATTAGTTTGAGAGTTGTAGTGCAAAGCAAAAGCTCTCCAATAAGGAGGACGTAATATGGCTAAGTGTGTGTTTGTGTGTCCAATTGCTTATTTAATAGTTAGACCATGAGCTGAAACAAAACCTTGAATGTTCTTTTCTCCCCCCCCCCCCCCCCCCCCTCAACACAGATGCTATTTCAAAACACAAATATGTAATAATTCCTAGTAAAATCAGACAGCACAATACTCACACACACGCCTTGTATTATTCTGTCTCTCTCCCATTCTCTCTCTTGTTGCATGGCCGTATGGCCTGCCTATAGTCGCGCTCCAGTGATGCGACATAACTGGATTCCCACACCACTTTTCTGGTCCTCCTGGTGGCATTGTACGCAGGGAAAGCTCCGGTGTGTGTGTGTTCTTGTTATTTTCCTCTCCATTTCTACATGGCCCACCA
>NC_137925.1:1188096-1203096 GCF_963457725.1 Sprattus sprattus | reverse complement strand
CACTGAAGCCAGAGTACAGATCTTCTACATGCAGATGTCGCCTGCACATAAACAACAATGATAAATTATGTTAAAATGAGTCGGCTAAGCCTTTCCAACATGCCTTGCAAAGCCATAAAACCTATTCTCTGATGGCCCTCAGTAGAACTGAGACAGTCACAGAGTGTGAGCGAGAGAGAGAGACAGAGAGAGAGAGAGAGAGAGAGAGAGAGAGAGAGAGACAGAGAAAGAAAAGACACAGGGGTCTCAAGCAGGATTATCTGTGCTGACCACGTATGCAGGCAAAGAGGGATGTTGCACAGACTAATCCCTCTTCAATCTGATCTGCTCCATGTGCATCTCAATGGGCCACCTCGGGTGCCACTATAAGCTCATGCACAATAAATGGAGTCGCACGCAGCGATGAGGGGGCCAAGCACCACCAAGACCACTGACGACTGGAACTGCACCAAATCCACAAAGACCTGTATAGTGTATTGGAGTGTGTCTGTTACTGTAATGCGTTCGTGTTTCGGTGTTTTGAAAACGTGGAACGATGCAGCATGTCAGAAATGAAAATACGATGCATTGATCTCAGCATGATATGAAGAAGGAAGAGTGAACACACAAAAAGCGTACTACATTTCTAGGTCATCAGCTCAAAGTTTATTAGTGGGAATGTAAGTCTAAACCTCTCCCCAAACTTGGAAAATAAACAGTTGTGGACTCTTGTTTTTTTTCACTGGAGAACATGAAGTGTACGGGGTGTATAAATTATGAATGCTGTCAGAGACTGCCATAGATGTTTAACCTCAGATAGAAAATGGAATGAGTTTGCATTTGTAAACCAGGAGAAGCTGCTTCGTCAACCTGTCAATCTAGATCCCTCCTGTAGGGGCCCGGCGATCATTTCAGACCGTCTCGTAAATTCCTCCCAATCTGTCATGTCATCTGCCAACCATAGCAGCTCTCAAACATCCCTTTCCACATGATAGAGTGTGTTTGGAGAAGGGTAGAACGGAAGTGGGTGGCTGAGGGTTTGTGCTTAGTTTGTGTTTGCACACAATCATGAACCCTATTTACCTGAAAGAGAGTTTGTGTGTGTGTGTGTGTGTGTGTGTGTGGGTGGGTGTGTGTGAAGAGGAGTTGGATGGGTGGATGAGGGTGTGTGAGTTTGGCTTCATGTATCATACATGTGTGATGGAGCATGTGTGTCTATGCCCTCCCAAGGGGGGTTGGTGGGTATCGTGGCAGCTGCACACACACACACACACACACACACATATGCACACTCTCCGTGCAGCACTCGCTTTGTAAGATGCGTAAACACACCTCACTGCTTGTGGGTTTGTGTATGCACACCTCACATGCATGATGGAGTGAGTGTGTGTGTATCTGTGTATGTGTGTGTATAGAAGTGCAGGCAGACTGATAATGCGTATGTATGCGTGTGTGTGTGTGTGTGTGACGTGTTTGTATGCATGTCTGGACAGGGGGCTGTGTCTGGGTGTAAGGGTGTGGGGTGTGTTTACGCATCTTACAAAGCGAGTGCTGCACGGAGAGTGTGCATATGTGTGTGTGTGTGTGTGTATGCAGCTGCCAGAGAAGCTTATAATCAAACGGCCCATCTGAGAACAGAGTGTCTATGACAAACAACAACACCGAAACAGAGCGGGTAAACAGAGACGAACCGCAGTACCATTAAGATGTGTAATGTGTGTGTGTGTGTGTGTGTGTGTAATTCATCCTCTCGCTGCAGGGCCAAATCCATTCGTGCTTTTCCCCTCTCTGACGTCTGTCAGAGCACTCGTCAATAATTCACCCTCGCATCTTAAGTGCTGGTAAATATTTACGTCGCAATTAATTTGTAAACAACCTCAGCGCCGCCTATCCAATTTTAATTCTCGTCTGATGTCGAACATGTTCAGGTTCACTGTCAGAGAGAGAGGCTGGGAAAAGCCTGGCGCAACTAGCAACTCGAATAGAAGATGACGTTGTTACCTACCGCTTCATATTGCGCATTAAATTGTCCAATTTCAGATCGAGTTTAATGAAGATGTATTACAAAGGCATAGTTGAGTTTTGACAGAGCTCAAATCTAAAAGTTCTCTCAGTCTTATTATGTATTGTTAATTCCTCTCATTATTTTCAATCATGGTATAAAGGTATACTAAAATCATTTTGCTATTGTGTAAGTTAAAATAAACCAGGCAATTGCAACATGAAACATTCCAAGAAATGGATTCTTTTTTCAACCACAGCCTTTGAATTAACACTTGAAAGTAACCCTGGGAAAAGCTTAATCTAAACAGTAACAACTAACACTAATTAAGTTTGTTTTGCGATGACTACACATCTAAATGCCACATTATGAATATCCCCTGGGGTGTTCGCCTTCTTTTCAGTCACACTTTTCTTCTGGTGTGTGTGTGTGTGTGTGTGTATATGTGTGTGTGTGTGTATGTTGTTGTACAGGTGTAGCACACATAAAAAGTATGGCTGATTAGATGCCCTATTCACCCCCTAATGTATGAATGCAGCAAGTGCACCACCAAACTTGCGCACGTTCAGCTGACTGTGCAAGGATTTATGTTACAAACTCACGCCCGCATCAGTGACAAACAACAGCGACACACACCTGCCAAAATACAGTGGGTCAGGCCAGTGCTTATGCATGCTATTGGCTCCATCAGTCTTGACACCTACTTTCATACATACATACACATAGATGCAAAACACACACGCTCACTAATCATGTGAAGGCAAAGACAAACACCAAAACACACACACACCCACACACAAACACACAAACACACAAACACACACACACACACACACACACACACACACACACACACACACACACACACACACACACAAACACACCCTTAAGCCCTACCCAACCCACCGATTTTATGGGACAGAAATGAACCCTTCGGCACATCAGCACTTTCGGCGGGTAAGTTAGTTTCCGTACGAAAGGTCACTCTGGACAGGCTCGACTGCGGGATAACGGAGAGCAAAGCCCACTAGTCTGACATCATTCAGAAGGGCTATGGCCATCCACTGTTTGTAAACTGGATTAGGCTCCTAGATGGTCCTGAATTTCCATATCATCCATATGGAGTGTGTGTGTGTGTGTGTGTGTGTGTGTGTGTGTGTGTGTGTGTGTGTGTGTGTGTGTGTGTGCATCGTGCAAATTACAGCAAAGGGTTGACCCCTCCACACACCATTTAAGACTTTGACCCTCCCAAAGAAGGCAAGCTCTACAGTTTGGGAGGTCGAAACACTCACTGTTTACATTATGAACTGAACCAAACACAGATGTGTGCTCAGAAGGAAAGTCCTGACGTTAGTTAATTTACCCATCAGATGGTCATTGGTGTAGAACGTTAGATATTTTACCCATCAGATGGTCCTTGCTCTAGAACGTTAGTTATTTTACCCATCAGATGGTCAATGCTCTAGAACGTTAGTTATTTTACCCATCAGATGGTCAATGCGATAGAACATTATTTGTTTTACCCATCAGATAGTCATTGCTGTAGAACGTTAGTTATTTTACCCATCAGATGGTCAATGCGATAAAACGTTAGTTATTTTACCCATCAGATAGTCATTGCTGTAGAACGTTAGTTTTTTTACCCATCCGATGGTCAATGCGATAGAACGTTAGTTATTTTACCCATCAGATGGTCAATGCGATAGAACGTTAGTTATTTTACCCATCAGATGGTCAATGCGATAAAACGTTAGTTATTTTACCCATCAGATGGTCAATGCGATAAAACGTTAGTTATTTTACCCATCAGATGGTCAATGCGATAGAACGTTAGTTATTTTACCCATCAGATAGTCATTGCTGTAGAACGTTAGTTTTTTTACCCATCCGATGGTCAATGCGATAGAACGTTAGTTATTTTACCCATCAGATAGTCATTGCTGTAGAACGTTAGTTTTTTTACCCATCCGATGGTCAATGCGATAGAACGTTAGTTATTTTACCCATCAGATGGTCAATGCGATAAAACGTTAGTTATTTTACCCATCAGATGGTCAATGCGATAAAACCTTACTTATTTTACCCATCAGATGGTCAATGCGATAGAACGTTATTTTTTTTACCCATCAGATGGTCATTGCTGTAGAACGTTATTTTTTTTACCCATCAGATAGTCATTGCTGTAGAACGTTATTTTTTTTACCCATCAGATAGTCATTGCTGTAGAACGTTATTTTTTTTACCCATCAGATGGTCAATGCTGTAGAACGTTAGTTATTTTACCCATCAGATAGTCATTGCTGTAGAACGTTATTTGTTTTACCCATCAGATGGTCATTGCTGCAGAACGTTATTTTTTTTACCCATCAGATGGTCATTGCTATAGCCAGCTGCTGGGTTTTTCCCTCCACTTGAATTTGAACTGCCCCTCTGTAACCTTTGCCAATCACCCTGCCATCATTTACGCCTAGTGACTGAATACTGCATAGGAGACTTGATTACTCTTTGAGGTAAAGGAAGATAGTCTGGGGCAGTTAAGCTGTCAACCTGTGTTACCTAGAGTACTGTGGTGGGAAACAATCCTCTATTCTTGAAAAACATCAGTGACATTTCAAGGTGAGGATCTGAAAATTGCTCTGATTGCTGCAGTTGCCTCAAAAAGTAAAGTAAAAAAAAAAAAACATCCGGCTGTGAAGACTCTCCCAGTCTGTGTATTGATTCTGGGCGAGCTGTTAGCGCTTAGGTGGGAGTGCGATGGGAAGCGATGTAAAGCAAGCCAAAAGGCACCTCATCAGGGGGAATGATTAGGCTGGCCAGCACACAGCTTAACTTCGTCCTCACCACAATGTATTGGTCTTAATGGACAGTCTCCTCTGAATACCAGCGTAAGACTTACCGACTAGCTGGTGCAAAAGCAGACACAAATTTACTGTAGGTTTCAAATAAGCCCTTTTGATTGTGGTTGCTGTAATGATTTCCGACTGCTGTTTTATTCACCACCCATACTATACTTGTCTGCTTCCTGCTGCATGTTTGATAGTTATGCCCATATTACCTTTAACAAATGGATGAGTTCTTAAAACTGTTTATTTCTTACTTTTTATCTTTATTTTCCTTGTAAAATGTCTCAGAAATGTTCAAATATCAAAGTCACTGTAGCTATAGAATATTTAGGTTCACTGGAGAAGCTGTGTGAAAGCAAAGCAAGTTAAACAACCGTGTGTGAGCAAGTCTATTAAATCATCGCTTCCATGAATAATGACGAGCTGCGTAAGGACCGCAGCTGAAAGCACTATGAACACACACACACACATACACACACACACACACACACACACACACACACACACACACACTGAAAGCGCTAGGAAGGGCATGGTGAAGACGCTGCTGCTCACAGTCTTCTGCCCTGATCATACATTATGCAAATAAACTGGCGGCTTTGTTACGAAAGGTCTCGCTGGTGCAGTTGTTAAAAGCCTAGATGACAGCCAGGATTATTCACTCTGTTTGCATGTGCAGTATGTCTAATTCATTCTTAAATGTTTGTCAAACTTCTTTGTCGACCTCCTTAACCGCTAAAACACATATGGATTGTGAACAGAGTCGAAACAGCAGACAAGCTCTTTTCAGACACACTGTTGTTGCAGCAGCAATTATAACATTGGTGAATGACATTAAACAGTTGTGCAGGTTTAAGCTGAATGAGGTGTGAGGCTAACATACTGAACCGAAAAATATCAGCGGGCTACAGTACATCTTAAACATATGCATGGCTGTATTAGGCAATAATATTGCAGCTTTTAAAGTATTTGAATTTAAATATATTCGCATGTAGGCGTTTGACCATTTACAAACTCATTTTGCATCCCTTTTTATGGATTTCCATGCATGGAAGGCAGAACAAAAGAGGCCAAGTACTGTGGTTCTACTATAGGACACAGAACTGCTCAGGTCTTGGTGCAGTATGCCAGCTCTAATGGACTAACATATGTAGATGCCGAAGTGGAAACAGAGACGATCGGCATCGCCTCTGCACTATTATGCCGTCTAACGTGTTTCCAGTTTTAGAAGTCTGCACTGCGTGACCAGGCTGCTGGTCTGAGGAGCGTTCAGCGTTCCTGATTCAGCAGAAATCAATGGAGTTATGATTACTCCGTATCTGTGTATTAATCATGTGACCTTGTGTGAATCATCCCAGCGGTGATCGATGCGCGCGCCCCGGCTGACAGGTGATGGACAGGCACGGGCGCGCTAGCTTGGTGGGCTGGGGATTGGGCCGAGCCTGCGATGAATTGGAAACGCACTTAATCATTTTATTACGCCCATTAATTACATCCCTCCCCTGCCGAAGCACTTGTCATATCCTGGCACCCCAGACCACAGCGGCACAGCGCGGCACTTTTCAAGCCGTCAGAGACGACTCTGCCGGTGCAACTGTCAAATTTAAATCAGCCACGCAAATTCCTACAAGCACTTTTTATTTTTTCATTGAAGACATTCAAACTATGACTGGCAGATGTCTGAATGTAATACTTTAAATATACATATATATATATATAGCTACATAAAACCTCTCCTACTATCAGGCATTAAGCAGAAAAGGAAGCATATTAAAGTGTCTCTCTATATTTTGAAGGAGGCTTTGCACTTGTCAAGACAACTCCAGCTGTAAGATAGCACTGTAGTCATGTCACAAGGGGACTATCACAGAGTGGTTGTCAAGACCCATTTTAATTCTGTTACCTTAGTGTTTCATATCAGCCTCTTATCTGATGCATGTCTTTTGTTTGTACATAAGACATGATTTCATTTGATGGTGAGGGGGAGGTATACCAGGAGATCTCATGTTACAAATCGCTGCTATACACACACTGCTGATATACTTGCAGTTGCTGTCTTATCAATAAGTACTGCAGAAGTCCTTTATCATTTATGGGCTGAAATAAGGACAGACACATATAAATATGTATGTGTGCAGCTATAAGGCGAATGAAGCCCTGGATTTTTGTTCCTCTGGCAAGTGCGATTGTGAGCTGCATAAAAGCCGTAGGGAAAAGTGGGAGAATTAAAGATATTTGGCATAAAACTTTCCAACTTTTTCTGACGTGCCTTCACCCTAACCAACCTTCTCCCTCTACATTGCCACCACAAAACACCACAGACACACAGAGACCCGAAAACGCATGCTCCACCCTTAACAAGATGTGATATTTTACCTGCTGGATGCTCAATATTTCATATTGTTGGAAGCATTGTGACAATTATACAAATAGCAGTCACTGTAAATGATTTAAGAAAATGCAAAAACAAAAAGAAATGTTTACTATATTTAAATCCATTCCCAGAAAAAGTGAGGCGGAGAGAGACAGACAGAGAGAAAGAGAAAAAGACAGATAGAAAAAGAGAAAAAAGAGAGAAAGAGAAATGGGATGTCGCTGTTATCTGTTTGTGTTTTTCTAGCGTAGCACACAAACTTCTGACACACGGTTTACCAGTCATTAAACTTAATGATTGGCATAATGAGGCTGGGCTGAAGCTAGCGGGGAGTTTGGCTATCAGGTGGAATTAGCGTCACGGCACGCCACAACTCATCCACCGCCACGCCGGCATATCAGGGTGGAGAGAGAGGGAGTCGAGAGACACAGACACAAAAACGTGTCGTCGATACTTTGTTTGTGGCTCATCTGATACAAACTTATCACAGCGAACATCATCATCACTGATGTCACGGAAATAAATAAATATGTAAAGTGAGAGGGAGAGGAAGACAGAGCGAAGGAACAGATCTAACGGGACAACGTGCTTACAAAGCAGCCTTGTCAACCTTGACAAACTGTCAAAAATGGAAACGGAGGAGTCTTTAAGAGAACTTCTTGCCATCATTGCCGTATTCATTTCCACTTCAGAGTTGTAGCTTGCGACTATTTATACCGAGCTATTCGGAAGCGCGGTGCAGTTATGCATTACACACCACAACACTTTATGTTAGGCCTAACGAGCCTGAATCGAAATTTACCATAAGAAAGGTTTGGATTATCGCTCTACAAGAATTCAGAGCTGTTGCAATGTTTACTAGGGTGAAGAATTACATAAGAAACCATTTATGCACTACCAAGTACAAATGTACTATCAAGTATATATATCCTCCAAAAAAGTAACTGCTTCCATCCTGAAAAGCTGCATGGTATCATTGATATTGGTATCACAGTCTTTGGGATAAGAGTGTTATTTTTTAGTTATTCTCTCGCTCTCCCAGTCTCTCTCTCTCTCTCTCTCTCTCTCTTTCTCTCTCTTTCCCTCTCAGGCTGGATAGTTGATATTTAGCTGAGTTTGTCAGTTCTGACTGAAGCTTTGGACATAGTCAAACCCTTTGGCCGAAAATCTAATTCAAGGTAACATTAATCAGAGGTTTACGGACACATACACACACACACACACACACACACACACACACACACACACACACACACACACACACACACACACACACACACACACACACACTCACTCACTCACTCACTCACTCACTCACTCACTCACTCACTCACTCACTCACTCACTCACACACACACACACACACACACACACACACACATACACACAAACCTACACACACACACATACAAAAGGGTGTGCACACAGACACAGTTGAGAGAAGGAGTGAGAGAGATGGAAGCTCATCCAATCATCCACTGCCCCTAAGCGCTTCTCATCTTTTTCTCGCGGCATGTTCATTTCATCCCCTGAAAATGGAAAGATGTTCTCTTTTCTCCAAAAGGTGCCTTCATGTCTATCCAGTTGCTTCTTCATGGTGTCGGAGTATTCTGCTGAGACCAGGAGGATTTTAAACCACAACAGGGGGCAAAAATCCCCATCACACACACATGCATTTCACTGGAACATACACGCACACACTCACCCACCCAACCACACACATCTAAACCACAGACTTAAATACTGTATACACAACACAAACAGTTGCACCGTACACAATCTCATAAGGCAATGACCAAACTTTCTAGAAAAACAGCCAATTAGTATCAGTCAAATGTTTATAATTACAGTCACTGAGTAAATACCACACATTTGCACACTTGTGCAAAAAAAATGGCATACACACTCTCACACACACTGAAGCTCTGCAGTGTAGTAATTAGCAGGCCTTCCTATAATATCCACTTACAAGGGTTCACTACTGCAGCTAACACACTCTCTAATAAACTAAAGACACACAGGTGTACAGGAACGCAGCATTCATATAATATCCACTTACAAGGGTTCACTACTGCAGCTAATACACATGTACAGGAACACAGCATTCATATAATATCCACTTACAAGGGTTCACTACTGCAGCTAATACACATGTACAGGAACGCAGCATTCATATAATATCCACTTACAAGGGTTCATTACTGCAGCTAATACACATGTACAGGAACACAGCATTCATATAATATCCACTTACAAGGGTTCACTACTGCAGCTAATACACATGTACAGGAACGCAGCATTCATATAATATCCACTTACAAGGGTTCACTACTGCAGCTAATACACATGTACAGGAACGCAGCATTCATATAATATCCACTTACAAGGGTTCACTACTGCAGCTAATACACATGTACAGGAACACAGCATTCATATAATATCCACTTACAAGGGTTCACTACTGCAGCTAATACACATGTACAGGAACACAGCATTCATATAATATCCACTTACAAGGGTTCACTACTGCAGCTAATACACATGTACAGGAACACAGCATTCATATAATATCCACTTACAAGGGTTCACTACTGCAGCTAATACACATGTACAGGAACACAGCATTCATATAATATCCACTTACAAGGGTTCACTACTGCAGCTAATACACATGTACAGGAACACAGCATTCATATAATATCCACTTACAAGGGTTCACTACTGCAGCTAATACACATGTACAGGAACACAGCATTCATATAATATCCACTTACAAGGGTTCATTACTGCAGCTAATACACATGTACAGGAACACAGCATTCATATAATATCCACTTACAAGGGTTCACTACTGCAGCTAATACACATGTACAGGAACACAGCATTCATATAATATCCACTTACAAGGGTTCACTACTGCAGCTAATACACATGTACAGGAACACAGCATTCATATAATATCCACTTACAAGGGTTCATTACTGCAGCTAATACACATGTACAGGAACACAGCATTCATATAATATCCACTTACAAGGGTTCACTACTGCAGCTAATACACATGTACAGGAACACAGCATTCATGGGGCATTTTTACCACGGAGATTGGAGATCATGCAGCGTAGCTCATGGGGTTTGACCTGTTCATGAAGTCATTAGTGTGTATGTGTGTGTACTATTGTGCCAGCACGTCTCTTTGAAGAAAAGTTTTGCAAGGTGCGTGTGTGTGTGTGTTTCTGTGCGTGTGTGTGTGTGTGTGTGTTTGTGTGAGGGACACTTCAAAAGGGACTAAATCAAAAGCACTGGGTTTTCTGTTGCTCATAATGGGTGTTGATCTTGCACTGTAATGGCAAGTCCTGTGGAGACCTGGGTATTTCCATAGGAGGCCGAGTTGCATCATTATACTGTAGATGTGAGATTTAGAGCTGCACCCTCAGCACACCCCTGGGTGTAGACACACACACACACACACACACAGACACATACACACACACACACACACACACTGGGTGTCGAGCGAGTAAATGGTCCCCACGAAGGTTGATGAACACACATAAAAACAAACTGCAGATCAATGCATTTACACACACAGACCTGCACACCACTGCACATACACCCATATACCATTTACCCACACATTACATTTGGGGATACACACTTCAGGTACATGTATGAAAATAGGTGCATGGGTTCAAACACACACACACACGCACTGATGAAGGTGGGGAGTGAGATGGACCCAAAAAGACGAAAGACACAAAGGCGGAGAAGAAAAGACGAGTGGGCAGTGGGGCTCGAATCAAACTGTGTCATGACAAGACTAACCCAGTGAAACGCTCCAGTAACTTTTTCCATTAAACACACACACACACGCACACACATACGCACACACACACACACATATGCACACACACACACACACACACACACACACACACACACACACACACACACACACTCACAGCCTCCTCGGCTCTTACCGCCATGGCGATGAAAGTTTGCCGTCTTCAATTTGTAGCGGTTGCGCGTCAAGCTGCCGGCCATCAGAGTGACAGACGGACTCTGTTGCGTGCTCGTATGTCTCCCTGTGTGTGTGTTTGAGACGTGAGGTAAATTCTTTTGACGTTTGTCATAAGCCTTACAGGTGTTTTCCTCTCTCCTTCGATCTCCAACCCCCCCCTCACCATGCCACCAGCTCCGGTAAAACCCAATTTGCGACGGAGGGTCTTGCACTGTCAGGAAGGGTGTCAGATTCATCCGGTGAATACTGTATGAGAGTGTGAGCATGGACCATGAGCTGGAAGACTGGGAGCATAGGCAAGTGTCTGGGCAGCCCCTGTCATGTGTGTCTTTGTGTGTGTGTGTGTGTGTGTGTGTGTGTGTGTGTGTGTGTGTGTGTGTGTGTGAATGTGTATATTTGTGTAAGTGTGGTATCTGATTCTAGGAATAGCCTTTCCTGTGTCTCTGGGTATCTATGTGAGCTGCTTTGTGTGTGTATGTCTCTGCGTGTCTGTGTTTGTGCTTGTTTGTGTGTGTGAGTGTGTGTGTGTGAGAGACAGAGATAGACAGAATCCTTCTGTAAGGCCAGACTTTTCTCCACTGCACTGACAGTTTCCACGTTTTAACAAGCTGTGGTAGCTATCTGTAGCTGCAGCAACCAGAAAAGCAGGCACAGACCACTACCAACTCTAGACTTTGCAGCAGTTTCCGGGTTGAATGACATGTTTCCTCGAAATTTAAAACAAACAAAGCTTTGAAGTACGTTTTCTTTCGTTTGGGGGGGGGGGGGGGGGGGGGGGTCAGAAGTGTTACCCAATCGGCAGCAAAGTTGATATAAACCTTTGGCGTATAAAAGGCAGTGTGTATGATGCATCCAACCAAAGTCTTTGTCAAATACAATAATTAAAAGCAAATTCAAACCGATTTGATCATGCTCCAAAAATCCTTCGAACGTAAGAACTTAAGAATAGCCTCCCCAGCTGTGTTTGCGTAACACAACAAGGGTGTTCAACCACCGTTTACGTTTAAATAAACACACACACTGCTTTGACTTAAAAAAAATTCTTTTAAAAAGACTAATGATATTTGAGCAATCACGAGTCCTGAGAGCAATCTAGAGTTCACAAAAAACCTGAGAAGGAGATAATATTGGGAAGGTGTTTTTAATGGTGACTGTGTTCTGTCATTATTATAATGATAATGGCCGGTGCTGTTTTGGCTGGTACACCATGCATCATGAGTAGGAATTTGACTAATTTCCTAAAACTGTCACGGTTGCAACCGTTATTTTTAAGGAAGGGAATTCTGGAAATATGACTGTGTCTGTGTGTGATTGTATGTGTGCGGTTGTGTGTGTGAGATTGTGCTTCTATGATTGTGTAAGTGTGTGATTGATTTGTGCTGGTGTGTGCGTGTGTGTGTGTGTGTGTGTGTGTGGGTGTGAGAGAGAGAGTGAATGTGTCCTTCCATTTCTGCTGGTGTGTGTGTGTGTGTGAGAGAGAGAGAGCGTGTGAATGTGTCCTTCCATTTGTGCTGGTGTGTGTGTCTTTGTGTGTGTTCGTGTGTGTGTGTAACAGAGAGGGTGTGAATGTGTCCTTCCGTTTGTGCTGGTGTGTTCGGAATTCTGATTCAGTGTGAGCGTATCTATGCCTTTGTCTTTGCCAGTATGTGTGGGCGTCAGATCGAAAGTGTGTGTATTTGAGAGTGAGTGTCCCTTTTTTCTCTGCCAGTGTGTGTGTGTGTGTGTGTATGTCAGATTCAGTGTGTATCTCTGGGTGTGTGTGTGTGAGCTTGAAGTGAGGAGTGACATTAACAGCAGCCACCCTGTCTCCTTGTCTCTCTCTCAAATGAGGTGCGCTGACATCCAGGACCTGTTCAGCTGGACCTGCCATCAGCTCTGAAGGCTACAGACATCATTTTGGGCACAGGCAGACACTTCACTCCTCCCTCTCTCTCTCTTACACACACACACACACACACGTGTATCCACACTCTCTCTCTCTCACACACACACATACACACACGTGTATCCACACTCTCTCTCTCTCTCTCTCACACACACACACACGTGTATCCACACTCTCTCGCTCACGTACACTTCAGTCCTCTCTCTCTCACACACACACACACGTGTATCCACACTCTCTCTCTCTCACACACACACACACACACATGTGTATACACTGTCTCTCTCTCTCTCTCACGTACACTTCAGTCCTCTCTCTCTCACAAACACACACACACACATGTGTATACACTGTCTCTCTCTCTCACGTACACTTCAGTCCTCTCTCTCTCACAAACACACACACACACATGTGTATACACTGTCTCTCTCTCTCTCTCACGTACACTTCAGTCCTCTCTCTCTTACACACACACACACACACACACACACGTGCATACACTGTCTCTCTCTCTCTCTCACGTACACTTCAGTCCTCTCTCTTTTACGCACACACACATACAGCCACAGCCTCGACTGACAAAACAGTACTGGAGCATCTTCTGAAACACAAAGAAGGAAAATTTGGGAGTATTACTTTGGTGATATTATACTCATGCTAGGGAAGCTGAAGATGTGCAACTGTGGTTGGACACTCTGCTTTGTTAACTAAGGTAGGGTGATGGTAAGGTGTGTGTCTGTTTGTGTGTGTGCACTTTGTACCTGTGTGTTTTTGTGTGTATGTGAAAGCAAAATTGTTCTTGTTTATGTGTGTGTTTGTGTGTGTGTGTCCATGTACAGTGGTGGCCAAAATTATTAGAACACCTTACAGATCTGAGAATATTTACCTTTTTTTTTTGTCTTGGAAACATTATTTAATTTCATAATGTAAATGAAACATGGAGATGGTTGTTCTGAGCACAACAAATATCAGATGAAGTGATTCCTACTGTTTTTATCCACTTTTAACTCTAATATTTGGTACGCCCACCTTTGGCAGCAATTACAGCAGCACATCTCTTTGGCATAGAGTCAATATATTTCTTGAGAACTTCAACACTAATGTTATCCGATGCCTTCTGCAACTCAAGCCAAAGGCTTTCCTTTGAATGTACAATAGATCTGTCCAGTTTATTTTCCAACTCGCCCCAAATTTGCTTGATGGGTTTGAGGTTCGGACTTTGAGGGGGCCGGTCCATCATTTTCAATGTTCCAGAAGATACCTTCTGCCACAGGTCGTACTGGCAATAGTTACAAGAATGTTTAGGGTCCTTGTCCTCTTGGAAAATAAATCCAGGCCCATTAACACCACTCCCAGAAGGTACTCCATGCCTCACCAGAATGTTATGGTATACTTTCTTATCCATGATGCCATCAATTTCGCCAAAGTCATCTGTTCCTGAGGATTAAATGGCACCCCACACCATAATACTACCCCCTCCTTGTCTAACTGTTGGCCAGAGACACTCATTTTTATATCTCTCCCCCTCACTTTGTTAAACATACACTCTTCGCTTGTTGCCAAACTATTCAAACCTGGACTCATCAGTCCACAAAACTTTATACCAATCTTTCTTTGTCCATTTCTTGTGTTCTTTTGCAAATTTCAGGCCGTTCACTCTATTTTTCTCTTTCAGTAATGTTTCTGTGCTGCTATTCGGCCAAAAAGTTATTTTTCTCACAGCTTCCGACGCACAGTTCTTGGGAACATTATTGAACCATTAGTCATTGGGGGGTTGATCTCGTCACCAATTCTCGTGAAGTCTTTATTCAGTCCTTAAGACTGAGAATTCTGAGATGCTTCACTTCACACAGTTTATTTTTTCAGCCTCTCCCATTTCGGTTCTGGTGGCATGGC
>NC_137925.1:1160596-1183096 GCF_963457725.1 Sprattus sprattus | reverse complement strand
TATGAAATTTGTTTTGAGGTAAAAACAAATGTACTTCTCCCTGAGAACTATGTTTTGAACAGTGTGTTTTCTATTTTTTGGTGTATTGTTTACTGACTGCTTGAAAGTGTATACAATTTTGAACACTTTGTTTATGATTTGACAGCAGTGTTTGATTTTGAGCACAGGTAAAACTGTTTTGAGGCGAAAGTTTCATTTTGCAAGAGAATTCAGAGGTTTTGTAAATAGTGCTTGAAGATGAGGTTTTGTGTTTAGAGTTTAGAGAAAATGAGTGACTGTTTCAAGAATGTGTTTTAGCAATTGTAAAAAACTGTAAACAATACTGGAGAAGCTTAAGGCGGTATAGTCTTTACCTTAGTCAGGCAGTATGGTGCTTCAGCTTAGTTAGACGGTATGGTGCTTCTTCAGTTAGACAGTATGGTGCTTCTTTAGTTAGACGATATGGTGCTTTACCTTAGTTAGGCTGTACGGTGCTTCTTCTTTAGTTATGCAGTGCAGTGCTGTGCACACACAGAGATGGGCACAAATACAAATACATCTTTAAAAGATATCAAATGTTTCAAATGATAAATACATGCTCATCAAATGTATCACACACTGGTATGAAAAAAAAATATTTTGTAATTTGAAAATACAAAAATACATTCTATACAAACTGACCAATATCTAGTTAGTATATTTCCAGTTTGCTAATTGCTTGTATTTTTATAGTCTTTCAGTACCTAGCCTGAGCATGCCTTATCTGATAATTTTTTGATATTATATTTCATATTTTATTAAGATATTTTTATCTTGAAATGTGCACCAAACACCAAGCTTCCCTCCAGCTGCTGGTCATGAGAAACACAAATGAGATATGGTTGTGCACAATGAGAGTATTCCTGAATGCCTAAGACCAGTGTTACACATTTGTGGCGCATATTTCGTCATCAGAGGGTGTATGTGTGATTTTGTGCTGATGTCCTCTTTTGTGACCGCTACGCCACAAGGGCACCAGCAGTAACAAAAAATTGGAGGGTACACGGATGTCCGCATTGAGCCTTGAGGAAGACCATCTCATGATTAAATGTACATCACTTGGACCCTAGCTTACTCCAGATGCGCAATGTATTAGTACTATTCATTCTGTGAAGACCCGCCCCACTCTGGCTGTGATTGGCTGGTAGTCATAGCCTTTGTTGGTTAGGTTGGATAGGTTTATGAGATGGTGGGTTATTATCAGTGTCAGAGCCAATCAGAGGCAGGATATGGGCGGGTTTTGGCAGAATACAGGTGGAAAAGCTAGACTTAAGACTTTGATTAGGCTAATTGTTGTACAGTTTTTTTCTGTAGTTTAAACCTTTGGATACTAATTTGTGTTATTTGACAACAGAATTACGTATTGAACAAAGTACTTTCAGAGTATTTCATATACAAAAATACAAGTTCTTAAAGTATTCTGTTACAAATAACATATTTTTTCTGTCCATTAAAATACAAATGACAAAATAGTCTACGTTACTACATATTTTAAATACATTTAATTATTATACTGCACATCTCTGCACACAGATAGGCAAGGCCTTTATTGTAGGTGCTATTAACATATAATAGCATTTCTGAAGAAGATGTTCTGATGATGATGACATCAGATCTGTCTTATTTACAGCTACAATAATAAACAATATTGGAGTTTTGTAAATGCTTTTTTAATTGATTGGAATTAGTTCCAATTTTGTGGATTTTAATGTCATCTACTATTAATTGAATTGCCCTTAGCATCTGGGTATATCTTAATTTATTTGTGAAAATAATATCTCAGCCGTTGTAACTTAAACATGTTCATTCAGTCTAGATGTTGATTTTATTTTATTTCAATTTTTTTAAATAAAGAAATAGCATTCCATAGCCTTCTTCAACTCAGAACTCATTAGTGATCAATTCCAAATATTTGCGTCACTAAATGGCTGCAAATTCACAACAATAATGATACTGTTAATGACATCCATCGGACCACCAGTTGAGGGATTTGAGTTAAGGACTTGCAGGAAGTCTGAAATAACAGAATTTTGGAGTTGAGCTTTGCCAGAACAAAGACTTACAGAAACTACATCCTTTAAACAAAGAGTGAACTGGAACGCATTAATCCTGGCATTGTGACCAATAATTGCATTCTTTGTGATATGTTCTATTTTGAATAACAAAGTAGGTGAGACTGGCATGTTCTAACAAAGGATTTTTGATGGCCAATTTAGGGACCGAAAGGGTTTCTATTTAAGATTATTTTGAGCCGTCCAAATAGGTTCACTTTTCAAAGGACAGAGTGACTCGCTGGTGAACTCAAAACCTTTCAGAGTAAACAAAACTTGATCAATGATGCTGTTTTTTCAGTGCAGGATATGAATTTCAAAACAAGTGAGCTCAGCCCTCACTCTAAACACGAGCCGCTTCATTATTTCTCTGGGCTCCAACTCCATTCTTTTTTTAATCATTGCAATTCACTTGAAGAATAAAACCTCTCGCAGTCACATTAAATGGAGTGCAAGGATTCATTTGTCAAACGTAAAGTATGCAATCCAATAGGGGAAATACAAGAAAAGCTAAAACTTAAAACAGAGCCTATTTATTTTCCCCCCTTTATTTATTTACCCAGTGAGTGCTTAAGGTTTTAATGGCTGACATTGTGCACTGTTTAAAAAGAGATGTGAGTGAGACTCAGGAGTCATGGCTTAGCGATCATTCCAAAGCGCTCTTTAATCTTGCTGCTGCAACTTTAGAAACTTTGGAGTGGGTGTCGACCCTGTGGATTATGTTGTGATAGGTGCAGAATAAAAATGACTGTGTGTGTGTGTTAATGAATTGGTCTCGGTTTAGAAGATGTGACTACACACTCGCTTGATCCCCATCCCAACGGAGAGACCACAGGAGGAGCATTTTATCAAGTTTGCCATACTGTCATTCACCTTAAAAGTTAACTTTAATGCAAGAAGTACTCGGTGAACCGCCAGGAATAAGAGCATTGCTTATAACACCTTATTTTCAGGATTGATTATGTCTCAAAATATGTGGCAGTTGTAGTTACATCCCCAATCCCAAATCTAAGTACATTAAAATTCCTCTTTGTTAGTAACCTCTCAAAAATGTTTTAGTTAGTTCATGAGTAATTTATGATGGCTCATGGTTGAACCATAGTGTAGGATTTGTTTAAAATATATAAATACATTCAGGGAATGATTACTTTGTGGATTTGATTATGCTAAGAGGCCATTTTCCCCTCAGTCACCTACTCCTTCGCACACTGCCTCAACTCGTGCTTTACTGCAAAGAACAAATAGAACATGCTGAACGCATACTAGGGCAAAGCTGACGACGTTCAAGGACTTTTGTGATTCTTCGACAGACGTAGTTCCATTCTGACGGGGAATGAAGGTTCCATGTAATGGCTTAGACGACTGCTTCCCCAAACGCTCCGCCTGTTGCTGCACTTAAACACACTCCTCTGATGCAGTCTATCATTCTTCTTTGATTTCCTAAAGCCTGTAGGTATGTCCAACAGAGATAAATAGAACAGATGCAGGGGGCAGAAAGATGGAGAGAAAAGAGAGGCAGAGAGAAGGCTTGAGGCAAAGATGAGGAGAGAGCAGGAGAAGAGAGAGAGAGAGAGAGAGGGAGAGAGAGAAGAGTCACACGGGGAAGGAAAGAGGGATATCAAGCAGAGAGGCAAAAAACAAGATTGTCAGACGTTGACAAAATGAAAGAAAGAGAGCGAGAGAGAGAGAGAGAGAGAGAGAGAGAGAGAGACGGAGAGAGAGAGAGAGAGAGCGAGAGAGAGAGAGAGAGAGAGAGAGAGAGAGAGACGGAGAGAGAGAGAGAGAGAGCGAGAGAGATTGAGTGAGAGAGCTGACACATCCGGTTAAGGTAACGAAGCGCTGCAGCAAAATCAGAGCTCTGGTTTTAAAAGAAAAGGCGTGATATCCCCCCCTCCCCCTCCCTCCTTCTCTCTCTGTTCCTCAGTAGTAGAGTCCCCCCCCACTCCCCACTCCCCACTCCCCAGCGCCTGTGCCCCCCCTCTCTGGGGCTGATGGGTGAGAGCGCTGGAAGATGCCAACCCTGCGGGCGTACACCAGTAGCATTACTGTTGATGGATTCCTGCGCCTGTGCGAGTGCTCTGCTAGATGCAGAAATGCCACAAGCCTTCTGACTAATGCATGGCAAAGAGGGAGGACAGCGGAGCGCATCAGTGCGTTAAAAGAGGAGCCCAGATTCCAACCTCTTTTTCTCTTTCCTATCTCTCTCTCTCTCTCTCTCTTTATCTCTCAGTCCACATGTAAGCAGCTCTGTAATGGATTTTTTAATTTATTGGGTTGGGGGGGTGTGTGGGAGACTGCAAGCATGGAAAGGTTGAGGAGGTTACCTCTGACTCATGTCAAGTTTATTTGATTTATTAATTATTTGATTTATTATATTATTTGATTTATTTATTGATTGATTGATTGATTTGATTGATTTATCATTTTAAATGCAGGTCCTGAATACCACCTTTAGGTACAAACGTAAGCGTCTCCATCTCCTTATGGCATTCCACCCCAACAGAACCAGAGGCCTTGATGGGGGGCCTCGGCACTAATAAGCTTGTGGAGCTCATTCCTTAGCGTGACTTTGCCTGGAGAACATCCTCTGTTTTTAAACATAGTGCTGCTTCAGAGCTGCTTAGGCCAATGAGGAGCACAAACCTGACAAGCACGAACCAGCCAAATGCTACGAAAGTCATGAGCTGAATCGCAAATGACCCCACAGCTAATTGTGACCGGCTCATGAAGGCTGTGTGTGTGTGTGTGTGTGTGTGTGTGTGTGTGTGTGTGTGTGTGTGTGTGTGTGTGTGTGTGTGTGTGTGTGTGTGTGTGTGTGTGGACAACTTCTCTGACTCCCCCGTAATGAATGAGTATTCTCAGTGACAGGCCCCCTTCCACACACTGTCTGTCTGTCCACTGGCTCCGAGAGCTCAGTTTGTTGGAATTGCTGTCACACTCGTTTATTCTATCTCTCTGTCTCCCGAACACCCCCCCCCCTCTTTCCTTCTCCCTCTCCCTCCCTCTCTCTTTCTCTCTCTCCCTCCCTCCCTCTCTCTCTCTCTCTCTCTCTTAGCTGTGTAAAACTCTTATTTGTCTGTCTGCTGACACTAATTGGCGAATCGCTTCAGGCCTCCCTCGAGCTTCAGTGTGCAGGGCAGAGGTTTGAGTAGCGGCATCTTAAGAAAATAGAGAGGGGAAGGCAACAGAGGAAAGAAGGGAGTGAGAGAGAGAAAGAGAGAGGGAGTTGGAGAAAGACAAGAAGAATAGAGATAAAAAGAGAGAATGAGAGGATGAGCGGAGAGGGGGAGGCTTATGAACAGAGCAGTGGAGAAAATATGCTGCAAAGCAGGCCTGTGTGTGTGTGTGTTTGTGCACCAGTATGAGCGTGTGAGTGTGCGTGTGTGTGCAAGTTATTTTCAGAGTGAACATTATGTAAATGCCGGTAGTGTCTATGCCTAATTTATGATGCGGAATGAGTTTGAAGTGTGGTGTATGTAGGGCGACATCACTTCTAGATGACCTCACATCTTCTGGCCACCAGAACTACAGAAAGAGATGCAGTCAGGCACTCCTTACTTACCAGCCCTGAACCGACCTCTGTAAAGACCCATCACAATCCTTACTAACCAGTAACCCTGTACCGACCTCTGCATACACCCATCACAATCCTTACTAACCAGCCCTGTACCGACCTCTGAATACACCCATCACAATCCTTACTAACCAGCCCTGTACCGACCTCTGCATACACCCATCACAATCCTTACTAACCAGTAACCCTGTACCGACCTCTGAATAGACCCATCACAATCCTTACTAACCAGCCCTGAACCGACCTCTGCATACACCCATCACAATCCTTACTAACCAGCCCTGAACCGACCTCTGCATACACCCATCACAATCCTTACTAACCAGCCCTGAACCGACCTCTGCATACACCCATCACAATCCTTACTAACCAGCCCTGAACCGACCTCTGCATACACCCATCACAATCCTTACTAACCAGTAACCCTGTACCGACCTCTGAATAGACCCATCACAATCCTTACTAACCAGCCCTGAACCGACCTCTGTAAAGACCCATCACAATCCTTACTTACCAGCCCTGTACCGACCTCTGCATACACCCATCACAATCCTTACTTACCAGCCGTGTACCGACCTCTGCATACACCCATCACAATCCTTACTAACCAGCCCTGTACCGACCTCTGTATAGACCCATCACAATCCTTACTTACCAGTAACCCTGTACCGACCTCTGCATACACCCATCACAATCCTTACTTACCAGCCCTGTACCGACCCTCCGACCTCTGCATACACCCATCACAATCCTTACTAACCAGTAACCCTGTACTGACCTCTGCATACACCCATCACAATCCTTACTTACCAGCCCTGAACCGACCTCTGTAAAGACCCATCACAATCCTTACTAACCAGTAACCCTGTACCGACCTCTGCATACACCCATCACAATCCTTACTAACCAGCCCTGAACCGACCTCTGTAAAGACCCATCACAATCCTTACTAACCAGCCCTGTACCGACCTCTGCATACACCCATCACAATCCTTACTAACCAGCCCTGAACCGACCTCTGTAAAGACCCATCACAATCCTTACTAACCAGCCCTGTACCGACCTCTGCATACACCCATCACAATCCTTACTAACCAGCCCTGTACCGACCTCTGGATAGACCCATCACAATCCTTACTAACCAGCCCTGTACCGACCTCTGTATAGACCCATCACAATCCTTACTAACCAGCCCTGTACCGACCTCTGTATAGACCCATCTCACATCTGACTCATTGAACCTGAGAGGGTTTCAACTGGAGGTCCGCGCTAAACAGCAGCCACACTGACTAATCCGATTTTGCACCGAGATCACGATTCCAGTCACTGAAACACCCTTAAGTGTTAAAGTTAATAAGAGCAAGGTCAAGTGAATGCACAAACACACATGCCCTCTCTCTCACCGCCAACCCTCGCTCTCTCTCTCCTCCTCTTGTCACCCCACGACTCCTTCCTGCTGTACCCCCTGAAGGTGTCTTGCTCCTTAGTGGAGGGCTAATTTAAACAGCTCTAATCAATATGCTCACAACTTATTTAACTAATGAGATCTGCTGCGCTAGCCGTTGGGGAAGACATTTGGAGGGCCCAGTGTAGGGCTTTTTTTTTCTTCCTGATAAACCACTGCAAGCTCCAGCTTGAGAATGAAGAGGTTGCTGGGAGAGAAAACTGATCCCTTAAACACATGTGAGGGATGGCATGTATGTATATCATGTTTTGATCTGTATGTATGTATGTATGTATGTATGTATGTACTGTATGTATGTATGTATGTATGTATGTGTGTATGTATGTATGTATGTATGTGTGTATGTATGTATGTATGTATGTATGTATGTATGTATGTATGTATGTATGTATGTATGTATGTATGTATGTATGTATGTATGTATGTATGTATGCATGCATGTATGTACTGTATGTATGTATGTATGTATGTATGTATGTATGTATGTATGTATGTATGTATGTATGTATGTATGTATGTATGTATGTATGTATGTATGTATGTATGTATGTATGTATGTATGTATGTATGTATGTATGTATGTATGTATGTATGTATGTATGTACTGTATGTGTGTATGTATGTATGTATGTATGTTTGTGAATCTTGTGAACTTGACATAAAAAAGTTCCACCCATATGCATTAAATAGTTTTAAATAGTTATAGTTACAGTTGCAGGATTCTCATGCAATGGCCGGTTTACATATTTCTATGGGGGCTTCCTTATGATTGTCAAAAGCTTCCCTCTCCTAGAGTGTTTGTGTGAGTATCTGTGGAGTTAGAAGTTCCAAGGTGACACACAAAGATTCTTTGGGAAATGCCGTCTTTCTTTGGAAGCTTTTTTTCTGAAGCTGCTAACTTTGGCTGTATGAGGTCTCTGTTCAGGCATGTTGTTGAGTGAGTTCCTACAGGTTGCAGGTGCGCCCTCTCAGTGAGTAGGAGTGCTCCTTGAAGTGTGTTTAACAGGCTGGCATCTCCCCAATCACACAGATGTCTGCGATGACACTTGCCACCGCACAACCACATTGTTGAGGACAACCCTGTTAAACACTGACCTTGGAGACCGCCTCACAGAGCAGGATGTGCAGAGAGAAAGAGAGCAGCAAAGAGAGCAGCAAAGAGAGCAGCAAAGAGTCAATAAAAAGAGTTTCAGAGAGAGAGAATGTGATAGAGAAGGACTGGGTTAGGAAAAAAATATATGGTGCTCAACACAAAAGTTTAGAACTGAAAATACTGTTGACTTAAAAATGATGCTGTGGAAAGAGAGAAAGGGAAAAAAAAAAATATCGAAAGAGGGAGAAAGATGGAGAAAACAAAATTGCTGACCGAGAGACACGGCTTCCCGGAGCAGACGTCGGCACTTTCGGCCCTGCTATGGATCTGATGCGCTGGGCACCCAGAAAGTTTCTCCCCCCCCCCACTGGGGCCTCTCCGCAGAAAAGAATGAAAAGAAAAAAAGAAATGTGTGTGTTTGTGCTATTCCCCGGCACCACAAGTAAACAGTTTCTAACTCTGAAACTGAGGAATAGATTCCATTATGGGTGATTTAGCAAAACAAAGCCAAAGCGTACGCTGAAATTGATTGGATGGATGTGGCGCGGGCTCTTTCAAGGAGTGTCGGAATGGCTCCATTTTCTCTTGGCGTGGTGGCGAAGGCTGGCAGGAAAGAGATTGATTTCGAATAAGAACCCCCGCACCCCACCCAAAAAAAACAGCAGATAGACCTGTTAGCGTTAAATTGTCCGAGAATGACAACTCAGAGCATAGGAAGGCAGAATTAGGAAATGCGGAGCCCAACTCTCCCAGCAACGTGAATGTCTGTTTGCTGCTATCACGGCATCAATCTGGGGGAAAAATGAATGTTTAGAAAGAAGGATAGAGAGGGAGAGAGGGAGAGAGGGAGAGCCATAGAGACTGAGAACAGAGAGAGAGGTGAAGAATGAGAAGGATAGAGAGGGAGAGAGGGAGAGCCATAGAGACTGAGGAGAACAGAGAGAGAGAGGAAGAATGAGGAGGAGAGAGAGGGAGAGCCATAGAGACTGAGGAGAACAGAGAGAGAGAGGAAGAATGAGGAGGAGAGAGAGGGAGAGAGGGAGAGCCATAGAGACTGAGGAGAACAGAGAGAGAGAGGAAGAATGAGGAGGAGAGAGAGGGAAGACAGGGTAAACACAACATTGGGGGATGATCCAGGTAAAATTCTTCATCTGGGTGGAAAATGGAAAATTAGCCCCTGCTGGGCCCTTAATTACCCGAGAGTTGAACACACACACCTCAAATCACACACTCCCGGTGAGTCAGATTTCTGACGAGGAGAAAAAAAAAGGGAAAAAGATTTCCCTTGTTAATCAAGAACTGGAAATGGAAATGTGTTGGAAATCAACACCTCATTTTGACAAGTGATAACGTCACTGTTTTTGATTCAGTCGTTTTTTCCCCCAGAACAAAGACAAAACAAACATGGCAGAGCCAAAAATAAAAGTAAAAAATAAATAAATAAATACAAACTAAAAAAAAAAAAGACTCTGCAATGCCTGAAGAAAAGAAAAAGAGGAAAGTATGTACGGGGTGTCCAAGCAGAACTACTAAGAACATGAAGTTTGCTTTTATTAATTCTTCAGTGGTTTTACTTCCTAGCTCTTTGTTCAGTAAGAAGCATCTTTAATAGGGGCCCTACACCCTTACTGCATTCAGTTTTAATTAACTAGTTGTAGAGTGTGTGTGTCTCTGTGTGTGTGTGTGTGTGTGTGTGTGTGTGTTCCCAATAAACCGCAATAAAAACCATGGACTGTTTTGCACTGTCTTGGAAAATACCCATGACATGTACTACATTGTCTGTTTTTTTTTCAAATATTCCTGAAAAAAATATCTTCTTCTGTATTTAGAAAATCTGTATTGACTAAACAAGCAAACGGGTAGCTGTTCAGGCCAGATCTAGCCTCTCACTAACGCTGCCTACAAGGCATGCCTGAAAAAGAGCAGCACATTCATAGTGGTACACGCCAAGCATGCACACACTCAGAATATAGCCTTGAAAGAAAATAGTTTTCAACCGGTTAAATTCCCAGGCTGATTACTAACATACTTTTCATAGCTGAAGTTGACCTTCTGTCAGAGCTGCACTTCCAGATATCACCTGGGCAGGTAATATCTCTGATGGAACTGGAATTATTGTTATTATTATAGGTAAAGATGTACTGCTCTGTATCTACAACTCACTCTGATTGTGTACTAGGTCTGTCTCTCACTGAGATCCAATGCAAATGACATGTGACCCTCCCCCCCCTCTTCCTGCTAGAGGCCTTGTGTCCTGGCATCATCCCCCCATAGGTGAACCTCTGACTGTAACCCCCACCCCCCTTCTCTCACCTAAAAGGGTGTGGCCCTTCCCCTCTCCCTTCGTACTGCAACCTGATTGTATAAATGCAATAGCCTCCTGCTATCAGGTTAGACCGTTCTTGAACCAACAGCGAGAGGGGTCTCCATGCTGAAATACAAACCAACTGAAACTGACTCTGCCTCCGGTCCATTCTTCAACTTTAGCGTGCTTTATTAATATTCTATTATCTCTTCCAGTCATACATGTTGCAGTGCTGCCTCAGCCAAATGCTTGGTTATGGAAAACACGGATCTTTAAATCATATTGACAGACCTTCGCTGCCTCTGGTGCTCAGCACAACAGACATAGGCATGTGCTCTGCTCAAAACCATGTTGCACTGTTTTCATTGTTCTCTATTCCCCTTCAGCACCACATACACACACACACACACGCATGCACGCACACCCATACACACACATACACACACACACACACACACACACACACCCCCACCTCACCTCCCTTAAATCCTCGTCCCTGCACCTCTACGACACACACAAACCCTGACAGTCATCCGGACCATTGGGAGCACTAGCTTAGCCAGCTCAGGAAGGCCAGCTATTACTGTAACAGGCTAACTCTTCAAAGCGCCCCTGCCTTGTTAAGGCCCACAGTGGAGCTCATGAATAAAATAAATAAATACCATTTGGAAAAACCTACCATCACCCTGAATATACACTCTGACCCTCAGTTTATCTAGCAATGTACAGCCAGCTGGAGCTTTAAAGGAATTCAATGACTTTATTTATTTATTATTTTTCTCCAAGCCTGATCTGTCATATTGAGTTGCCTTTCTTGACTTTTCATTGTCAAGTATTTTTGAACTGTTGAATTTCGTTGATAATGATTCTTTTTGGGTGGGGGTGGGGGAGGGGGCAGTATGTCAGCTGATCTTTTAAGTTCCTACCATTAATTTGCAAATTTCACCCCCACTACATAAATAAATATATATACATATATATATATAATACATTTTTTTGGGCCGCTTTTGAAGAGAGGCTGGTGCTTAAATGTTTACATGGTGGCTAATGGTATTGCACAGAGAGTGCCATCTCAATGGGGGGGCGGTGAAAGATAACTAACGATTTGCAATCATCGTGTATTTGTCCACAACAACCCTAGGTGGGGCGAAGAGATCAAAGACGCCATGCAGCAGCAGAGACCACCCCCCCCTGTGTCGTGTCTCCTATCCTTGGTCTGCCTGATGGACTGATGGAGTTGTGCCAGGTCAAGCAAGGGGGGGGGTTGTTGAGGGAGTGTTGAGGGGGGGGGTTTCAGGGGGTGGTCTGTTGGTGTTGTGACTGCAGCCATCTTTGGGAGCTGATGGGGATGGATCGTAGATCCACGGGGCTTTACGAGCAGATGCTTTTAAGCTGCAGCTGTTTGATGCTGCTCATTAGGGCTAAAAGCTCCCCAAAAGAAAACACACACACAATCAGATGCCGTAATTGCTATTGATAAATATTCGTTGTAGAAAAAACACTCCAAACCATAAAAAAGACATGAAGAAGCTTCAGAGATAGGATCAGCAGTTATTGCTCTCATGGGGAGGGGCTATGCCGCTAATTATGCCCCTAGCCGCTAAGATCCATTTTTACAAGCAAACGCACATAGAGAACACCCTGTTGTATACCGAAACCTACCCTTTCAATGTCAGTGTTCATTGCAACGAAACTGTCAGGTTTATTGCACTAGCTTCCCCCTCAGAGATGGGAATGGTGTTCATTGGGAGTTTGCGGTGCGGGCAGCCATGGGAGCTCTGCTGTTATTGACAGAGGAGTTGGCATTTGTGTAGTTTCAGCTTTCCGTATCGCAGCCCTGTAAAAAGGTTAATCCGTTTAGGGGTGGATTTGTGTGTGTGTGTGTGTGTGTGTGGCTCTCTGTGCACATCTGCGAGGTGTGTTTGTGTGTGTGTGTGTGTGTGTGTGTGTGTGTGTGTGTGTGTGTGTGTGTGTGTGTGTGTGTGTGTGTGTGTGTGTGTGTGTTTGTGTGTGTGTGTGTGTGTGTCTGCAGTTGTAGTATCTTTGGGGAGCTGATGTTGTGAAAGAGGTCTCCGATGTCTTGGTGAAGCTAGGCTAATTCCAGGGATGTGTGAGGTGGGATTAAGTCTCCAAATTGGTGACTGAGAAATGGATGCAGCAGGATGACTAATAAATAAAAAGACACAGAAATCAAATGTCACTGCCTCCAATGTGTGGTGTGCCTGAGCTCACACACACTGTTACACAGTTCTACCAGGAGGATTCAGGCTTAGGGGCATGTGTGCGTTATGTGTCAAAAAAAACCTCAAGCCCCTCATCATCGCCGCGTTCAAAAGAGAGAGCTGCTTCATTTTGCCTCGTAAAACACCGTTAGACGAATAGATTCACCTTTCAGGTTTTTGTGTCTTATAAAATCGTCTGCAACCAATAATAACTCAGGTTACTCCAAAAGAGCTCCACAGTCTGGATTGCTTCGACTGCAACTAGACTGCTATGTGATTTACTTAGTTTTGCAGCTTGTTCGAACAAATCCATCAGTCTGCCCTTTTAGCACTGACTAAATGAATGGCCTGTGCTTTGTCCAGAGGTGGATGAGCCCTACTAGCACCCGACACTGTGAAGGTGACGTGAGGCCCTGATCACTCCTGCCTTCACATGCTCGCCATGGCAACCCAGCGCAATCGCAAATGGCCCCTGTGTGTCGGCGCTGGAGCCATGCCATTCTTATCTCGACTCAACCGGCTTTTGTCTCCCGTTAAATGGCATTTTATCACACTGCCGGGACCGGACACTCTTCACACAGGGTCCACGATTGAGTCTCCATTCAGCTAAAATATGACTTATTATCCCATCCACCACTGCGACCGTTGGAGAAAAAAAGAGATATGACATTGAATTTTAATGTGTGGCAAGTCAATTTTGGTTCATAAAAAGAATCGTGCACTTCGATAATGTTCTGGACCAATTTTACATTTGATTGAAAATGTGTGTCGCTGCTCTGGCTTTTCTCATCGCGTGCAGTGTATAGGCCCGAGGCTGATCCTGAACATCAGCGGTGCAAACAATGGCCGCCGTGTCTAGAGGAAAAGCGCTGTTAAAGGCCACCGTCTTTGTTTGACTTCTTCTCAGAGCTAAACAGCAGACAATGTGGTCTGGTTCAAATCATTTACCCTGACAAATCTACCCTGGTACCTGGAAGTTACTTTTCAAAGACAAGTCATTTCCATGGAAATCTACAACAGGAAAAATACATGCATAATTTGCCCATGCAAATCGATCTCCACTCACAGATATTACTGCATTTGTGTGCTTTCATGAGGTTGAAAAACTGACATTCAAATCACAAGAATTACAGAGAATAGGATTGGTTAATGTGGTGCCTTCAAACGTATAATTTTGTGCTCCCCCTCAATTACAATGCATTCCCCTGATCTCTCTCTCTCTCTCTCTCTCTCTCTCTCTCTCTCTCTCTCTTTCTTTGTGTAATCAAGGGAGGCTGGGAGAGAGTGCCCTCACTTCGGTTAAGTCTGCGCTCTGACTGCCATACAGATAAGCCTGGCTGGTTAGTAATGTGGTCAGGGCGCAGGTTTCACTGCTCTCTCCCTTCGCTACATATGGTGTCAGTTGGATGTGAGGTCACTGGAGGCCTGCCCAGTGTACCTAGGCTAGGTTGACCTCTGTGTGTGGGGCACCCTGGGATGGGAAGAGTATGGGGGGAGGGGGGCCGGGGGGGGGTGAGGGATGCCTGTGTATGAAGCCCAAGGGCCTGCTTCTGGATAGGGAGGGGAGTGTGACAGACTGCCTTCACTATGGTTGAGTATGCGCTCTGACTGCTATAGTAACTAGCCTGGCTCCTTAGTGTTACGGTCTGGGCGCATGTTTGGTTCCCCATAGGGCCGGGCGAGGCTACTGCTCTATCCTGTCACCACAGAGGCACGCAGTTAAAAAAAGGACCCAAGAGAATTACCTTTGTCACCTATTCCAAAGAATGGCCCCTGTGGAATTAAAGAATATAGCAGTTAATGAAGCAGTTAATTAAACTCAACTTTTGAGATTGAATAGATTTTCCCCAAGTTGTCCAGCGTGGTTTTCAAAATGGGTAGCACTTGGCAGATTGACTGCTGGTGAAAAGGAGCGGAGCACACTGACCTGAGAGCAGTCTCATGAAATGGGCGGTGTGTGTGTGTGTGTGTGTGTGTGTGTGTGTGTGTGTGTGTGTGTGTGTGTGTGTGTGTGTGTGTGTGTGTGTGTGTGTGTGTGTGTGTGTGTGTGTGTGTGTGTGTGTGTGTGTGTGTGTGTGTGTGTGTGTGTGTGTGTGTGTGTGTGTGTGTGTGTGTGTGTGTGTGTGTGTGTGTGTGTGTGTGTGTGTGTGTGTGTGTGTGTGTGTGTGTGTGTGTGTGCGCGCGTGCGCGTGTGTGATGACTCAGTTTCCTGTTCGATCCAGCACTCCCTTGCTCTGTGTGACGGAGGGGGACCTGTCTGAATCCACCAACCTCCACCCATCGGTCTCTATCCTCCTTTTTTCTGTCCCTCACTCTGCTTCACTTTGCTGTCATCTTCTTCTTACACTTCTAACCCTTCACTCCTTTGCTCATTTTATTCTCTCTTCTATTCTGCTTCATTCCCTCTCTGATCATCCATCCTTTTACCCCTCTCTCTTTTTCTCAGATTTTTTTCTCTCCCCCTCTCTCTTCTCTCTGCTTTCCCCCTCATCCCCTTCCACTTATGCCCTCTTTCTCTCTCTCCTTCTCTCTCTCTTTCTCTCTCTCTCTCTCTCTCTCTTTGGCCCTCTTTTCATCTTCACCAGTTCCATCTTGCTCTCCTCTAATCCTCCTCTCTCTCTCCCTCTCTTCCTGCCCATCTCCATGCTGGTCACACTTCATCTTCAGCTTGTCCTCGGAACATTCCAGATTTAATTACATAAAAATGTTATTGCCAGTGGACTTTGCTCCAGGTTGGCGTTTATCACGCCCCCTGTTACCATGGCATTCACTCCCCTCTTGGGAAATCATGGTAGTAAGCAGAGGCTAATCCAATACTCAATACCCATGATAACCCACATAATGAATATATGGACTTTAACAAATATGGCCACGAGCTTAGCAGGACCTGTTCTGGGATAAACCGGACCATCAGTTGATTTTTCTTTTCCACTTTCTGTCGCTTGCTCTCTGTTTGTAATCAGTGGTTTCGAGCTTTAGCGCCTTGCCTTTGATGTAAAAGTTGATCTTTTTCAAGATGGAGTGGAGTGGAGGGGAGGGGGGGGGGGTTGTTGAGGGGATGGCGATGGAGTGGTGGTGGGGGGGGGGGGGGGGGTGGGGTGTTGTTCGCCTTGGAGCCCCATGATCAGAGGCCCGTTGCCACGGGAACCTGTAGATTACAGGTGACACGATTGCCCGGCTTCACTCTCCGCCTCACTCTTGATCACAGCTGAAAATCAATGCGATGGCGCACACGCCACACGCCACACGCCAGACACTTGCTTCTAATCATGATATGAGAAACTGTGACAGAGAACGACCAGCCCCCCCCACCACCAGCCCCCCCAGCCCCCCCCCCCACCACCACCAGCATCTCCTCCTCCTCCCACGCTCTTCACCCTCCCTCTCTCCATCTTTCCTCTCTCTTTTCTCTCGTTCGCATGAATCTACATGAAACATTCTTCACTCTCTCCATCTTTCCTCTCTCTTTTCTCTCCTTCTCTCTACATGAAACATTCTTCACTCTCTCCATCTTTCCTCTCTCTTTTCTCTCCTTCTCTCTACATGAAACAGTCTTCACTCTGCTGCCTTGCTATTTGCCTAATGATGCTTGTTGGTCTGCTCTCCCCTCTCGTTGGCCCTGTTACCGACGGCGACGGTGTGGAGTGCAGGTGTAAATTGAGAGGCTCCTCGCAGGAGGCGGAACAGGAAGCCTGTATTCAGATCATGAGGGGGACAAACCCAATTGCACAGCTGACACAAAAGAAATCAAAAGGAAACGCAATCCAATTCCAGCTCCCTGGAAAGAGCTACATGTGTCAGTGACTCTGATTAACTGGCTTGGTGTATGCAAGCACGAGCACGCATTTGTGCTGGTGTGTGTGTGTGTGTGTGTGTGTGTGTGTGTGTGTGTGTGTGTGTGTGTGTGTGTGTGTGTGTGTGTGTCTCCTATCCAGTTCCTATCCATTTTCAACCTCTTTGTATTCTCTCATTTTATTTATGGCTTCTACATAGAGTCTCTTTAGATATGCTTGTTATGATTGGATGTTGCTGTGTGACAAGTAGTGTGTTGTGTTTTCCAAGACATATTCACGCAAACAATTCTATTTATAATGCACTCATTGGGAACAGGTGTGAAGCTGATGTCCAAATTCAGTCCAAACGAGTGACAACAAAGCGTGTATTCTGCTAACAGCATTCGTCCTGAATATGAACCCACCTGAAATTAAAACAAAGCACAGACGATGAGTTGTTATCGTATCCATGGCAACCACAGCCTCACCATTATTCTGGGTAACTTCACTGAGCCAATGTCCACCATTACGGAGAAGAGCCTGGGGCTAAAATGAATTGCGCTTCTATTGAACCACGCCACTTGCGGTCTTTCTATCAGAGCTAGTTACCCAGAGGCGTTGACTACACGGGCCGTCATCTCACTAGGTTTGTGGCCAAAGCCACAAGACTGAGACAGCCCACCCTGTCAGGTTATACAGTGCATATAAACAACGGCACAACCATTTTACCTGTGCTCCAAAGGCTTCTTCGGACGCGAGCCTTGTGAGTGCCTGAACGTTTTGATTGGAAGACAACACACAACAAACAAACCAGCGCCACAAAACGGGGACAACACTCGGGAGCAGCGTCTGGACGTCCCACGGGGCGTGTTTGAGCCGATCGACAGTGACGTTTGTCACATTCCCGCAGAGGGCAGCGGACAGAATGTGAGGGTGACATGCGGAGCACAGGCAGTCCAGTCCTGACAAACTGAAGAACTGAGAACACAAGTGTTCTCTCTTTCTCTCTCTCTCTCTCTCTCTCGCTCTCTCTCTTTCTCTCACACACACACACACAGCCCGACTTACACAAACATGAGATATATGCATATACATAGTCGGAAAATGAGAGGGATAAACACACACACACACACACACACACATGCACAGATATTAACAGCACAAGGTAACCAAAGGACACACAACCACGTGTGACGAGGACACATCGAAAATCACAAGGCAAGAAATCAAAACGCTGACACTCTTGCTCTGACAATCTGGAGTCCAATCGACTCCAAACCGATGCGACTTCTTCCAGTAGTATTTTTAGCTCCGGGGTCATGCTGAGAGAGCGTGTGACATAGCCTACTGTATCTGGACAACGCCTGGCTGAGGCAAGTGATGATATGAATCATCCGCATTATATTACGGGAAAAGATTAGGTATTTCGCACGCAAAGATTCCTTGTACAAAACTACATTTACGATACAATTACTTATTGATTAAATGACCTTGGATGCACAAAATCCCTTTTGCGTTTTGTAATGGAAAAGGTTTCCTTTGGCTCCTACATGGCGTAAGCCGCTGTCGGAAGGGGTGCTTTTTGAGTGTTTGGATTGGTGTTGGCACTCAGACTGACCTCGTCGGGGTCTATAAACAGTAACTCCCAACATGCCGAGCTGCAGAGGTAGGACCTCCAGGGACTGGAAAGCAACATCGAGGAGAGAGGGGAGAGGAGGACGACTGAAGAATTTGAACGAATATTGGTGTGTGTTTGTGTGTGTGTGTGTTTGTGTTTGTGTGTGTGTGTGTGTGTGTTTGGTGGGGTTAACTCAGTACACATACCTACCAAACCCACACATCTGTGTAGAAAATTCTATAAATACGCTAACAAAAAAAAAGAGCAACCATCAGCACTTAGCAACAAAAGCACCATCTTCGGCATACATCAGAACAGCTGGTGACATCATACCGTCCTGTCGTTTAACAGGAGTGAAGGAGTGGATTGCGGTAAACATTTATGAGAGAGGGAACAAATCACAGACACAGGGTCCCAGCAGCCAGGGAAGAGGCAAAGCAAACAATAAACCATGAAGCCTATCTCTCACCAGGCACTCTCCCAGTGAGTCCTAATAGAGGCTAGCAAATTAGATTAGCTGCACCCAGTAACGCAATAAATGAGGGGTGTCTAAGGGGAAGAGTGCAATATAAATGGATACTTAGTTAATAGCCTTTCGTTGAAGAAATTAGACACAGGATTTCTCTGCGGTGTCCTGGAAGTAAATCGCTCTCTCGCTCATGCCCGATTCCTTATTTGGAAACACACCTGCAGCAGTGAAGAAAATAACAATTCTAGTGTACAGTGAAATGTATTCACTAATGATGGTATATGCAATTAATTATGCAAAAATGACAACAACAGATTGAATAATGTTTATGTTAATTGAGAAATAAAAAATAATAAAACTGCATTTTTAGCATCTACTGTCTCTTTCCCTCTCTTCCTTTCACTGTCTTGTCCCTTCAACACAGCAGCCACCCCCCCCCCCCCCCCTCCCCAACACAGACATAAACATTCTCTCTGTCACACACACACCGTGTTTGGCTGGGAGACTTGTTCTGTTTTGGCAAGGGCCCGCCGGTCTCGCAGATGTTCTCATTGGCCGCGGAACCTGGCAGAACAGCCACTGTGACAGGTAACACGGCAACCGTCACCTTGACGACGAGCCAAAAAACCATCCCTTCCTGCATTGTCACTCCATTTAGCCGACAGATCCTCTGCCTCTTCACGCTGTTGCGCACCCCCTGTACCCCCCCCTCCACCCACCACCATCATGCATTGTCCCCCCCTCCCCCGCTGTGTTGTCAAACACCGGTTACCGACCACTGCGTCGCTAACCATATGTAACTAAGACATGTGTCAAAACTAGACCCCCATGACTGTAACTCACTCCACCTTCTCCCCCCCCCCCCCCAACCCTCTCTGAACTCCCACTCAGTGTCACTGGGCTGGAGACAGCCGACAGCTTGTGTGGAGCTCTGTGCCATGTTTTTCTGGCTGCCTTGCCGAAGACAGTTCAAGGCAGGCGGTGCGAGTCGGCGGCGGCTGCTGCTCTCCGTCGCCGTAGTTCCCCGGGTGAGCCATAGATGGCTGTCTAGGGGCCCCCTCCATATCTCTGGCGGCCTCTTGTTTGCCGATTCCAAGAGTGTCGTCGGAAGCACGACAGACACTCTTTCGCTCTCTCTCTCTCAGATACAGGTGACTCAGGGGATGTGTGTGTCTTTCTCTGTGTGTGTGTGTGTGTGTGTGTGTGTGTGTGTGTGTGTGTGTGTGTGTGTGTGTGTGTGTGTATGTGTGTTGTGTGTGTGTGTGTGTGTATGTGTGTGTGTGTGTGTGTGTGTATGTGTGTGTGTTTGTGTTTCTGTCTGTTTTTTCTCCTTTTTGAATAGCTGTCCTTCATGTCATCTCTGTCTCACTTGTGTTTGCGTTCTGTCTCCTGTTCGGGTCTCCCACTGAACCTCTCTCTTCCTAAACCCTCTTCTTGTCCCCCTGGAAGTCTCTTCATCTTCATCTCAGGGCAGAGTTGCTTTTCTGGTGAGACAAATTTCCCTCTGCTTCTCATGCTGGCTCTACTCCAGGATCTCCCTGTGTGTGTGTGTGTGTGTGTGTGTGTGTGTGTGTGTGTGTGTGTGTGTGTGTGTGTGTGTGTGTGTGTGCTTGAGCTGCCCAGACATGATCCCTTGTTATTTCTTCCTTCTTCTACCACCTATACAACCTCTTTCTTACACTTACTCTCTGTCTCCACCCCCCCCCCCCCCCAGACAAACACACACTGCCTCACACAGTGTCTCATGCTTTTACACACACAGTCTCTTCCTTACACACACAATCACATACACACTTCAAGACCAATAGCCCTCTGCATTGTTCTCTGCGGGCCAGTGGTTGGTTAGCTAATGGTGTGTGTGAGTGTGTGTGTGTGTGTGTGTGTGTGGTTAGCTAATGGTTTGTCTGAGTTGTTGGTGTTGCCCTTCGATCTCCACTATCTCTTCATCAAACTCGGGCTTAGGTCCAAGCCAGCCGTTCACCGCCACTACCCTGATGCATTGTGGTCATCTTCTTCCTCCTGGCTCATCTCAGAGGCAGGCGTTTGCTCGAGCAGGCTACCGGCATCAGCCGCGCTTCGACAACCTGCCCTCCCCAGACAAATCCAAGCGGGGCCCAAACGGGGAGCCAGCAGCAGGCTCGCTGAATCACTGAGGAGACAGATATGACTGAGATTCTGACATGCTTTCAGAGAGATCGGGGTGGAATCTCTGCATTCCATTCCTCTCGTTGAGGAGGGACAGGATGAGCCTTTTATTGTGACATACTGTATGTGAATTTATGGATAATTTTATGTCGTTGATGGACACCAGAATGATGTGTGTATATATATATATATATATATATATATTTATACAGAGCGATATATACTTATGTATTTCTGGTGAGAAAAATTCCCCTCAGTATATATACATATTCATATACCCAAGATAGCACAACAGATAATGAACCCTTTTACTGGATTGTTTTTTAAGTTCTCAAAGTTACATATTTAAAGCATATGAAAGCCCTCAGTAAAACCGATAGAAACACACACACACACACACACACACACACACACACACACACACACACACACACACACACACACACAGAGAAAGACACACACATCCCCTGAGTCACCTGTATCTGAGCTTTGAAAGACAGTAACCCAGATGAAAGTTGTCAGTCATGCAGAAAGTTAGTTTCACTACTCCATTTGGGACACTCTCTCGCTCTCTCTCTTGTGTGTGTGTGTGTGTGTGTGTGTGTGTGTGTGTGTAGTTTCACTACTTCATTTGGGTGATAAATGACAGCAAGCCGTAAAGCATGGCAGCTGTCTCTGCACTGGGCTGGGCTGTCATGGCTTTCTGTTCACTCAGCTTACACCTTTCTTTCTATCTATCTATCTATCTATCTATCTTTCTATCTTTCTATCTATCTTTCTATCTATCTATCTATCTATCTATCTTTCTATATTTCTATCTATCTATCTATCTATCTATCTATCTTTCTATCCACATATCTATCTATCTATCTATCTTTCTATATATCTATTCATCTATCTTTCTTTCTATCTTTCTATCTATCTTTCTTTCTATCTTTCTATCTATCTTTCTATCTATCTATCTATCTATCTATCTATCTCTAACCCACTGAACCCTTTAGATGCTTTAGAATCAAAAAACAGTTCTATATTCAGTAAAAAAGGCTCGTCCATACATTCATATTCACTCCACAGTCATTTACTCAGTTGCATTCGATAGCCAAATAGTAGATTCAGAATCAATGCAACAATCGTAATCGTAACCTGTCGTAATATACATAATGATGCAAACATTGGAATGCCCCATCTAGCGTCTTGTATTTCAGTGACTGACAGATCCTTACCGCCTCCACGAGGATCCAACCTACTCTTCAAACGCTCTTAGCAACAGGGAGTTTGACTAGCCCTAACTACCCCTGGCTACCCTAGCTCTGCTATCCAGTGGCGGTCCGTGCATTTCACGACTAGGCCTTCAGCGATGTCCTACACGATGTTAAACTAAGTGAATCCACCTCCTAATACCATCATTACGACGCCATGGCTCTCGAACCATTATATTTATACAGAAAGGCAGTATAAGTGAGCATTGCATCACCTTAACATAGTCGAGTACAACAGACTTTATTAATATTTCCGGAGCATTTAAAATCAATACACCCGTATTAACAATACATTAAGAGTAGTAAACTCTCAGTTATATGATCGCTTGGATATTACTGTCACAACTTAAAAATAGAAGGCGATTTTCAGGGATTAGTCTACAAAGTTTTATTAAGTGAGCTTTAACAAGTTTGTCCACTAAACATCGCATTGTCCCACCTGCAAAGCAGTTTCATTAAACTTCCCATCCTCACGATATCCAGTTTTTCTTGAAAGTTCCGTCTTGAA
>NC_137925.1:1135596-1155596 GCF_963457725.1 Sprattus sprattus | reverse complement strand
TGGCACTTACGCACAACCTCCTCTTTCCCAGAGTTCTTTTTCCCCCCTTTGTTGATTGAGCCATGACAACCACAAGACTCCACTTTTTACATTTTCAAATAAAAGCCTCTGCTCATATATTTTCTACAGAAGTCATTAAAGTTCGGAAGGAATACACACATTCAACGACCCATTCAGAATGATTCCGCAACCCACCAGTTGAGAAAGACTGCTTAAGTAGGCACTGTAACCCCCCCCCCCCCCCCCAACACACACACACAGACACACACACACAGACACACACAGACACACACACACACACACAAAGCTGCACACAGTGATTCCCAACTCTCAAACCAACCAAAAAAATCAAATACTACTTTCCCTTACGCTCTAAGAGGCACAGCATAAGTCAAACACATTATTGCAATGTGTGTGTGAGCTTTACGCAATGTCACATTCACTTAACACACAGATCACTAGTGGTCTTGGTGGCGGCAGTGTTAAACCTATGGGAGAGACTGTAGCGTCCGTGCTCTAGTTCCCCGCTCTGTTCAACGGAGACCTTTTTAAATAAACTCATCGCGTCTCCCTGAAGCCCCACCAGAACAGACTAATGTATCGCTTTATATAGCGAGCGGCTCCATAATTCATGATGCGCTGTAACATTAGTATCAGCTTTGTCATGTCAAAACGACGAGAGTTAAAGATCTGCCACGGCGCTCATTAGTCTGAAAACTCATTTTGTTTTCTTCAGCCCTAACCCTCCCTCCATTTCTCATCCTTTCCTTTCCTCCCCCAACCCACCCTCCCCTTCTTCCCAGTTCTCTCTGTCTTCACGTCTTCTGCTTTTTCCGTCTCCATCTCTCATTCCGCCCCTTCCTTTCCCTCTCGCTGTCACTTTCGCTCCCTTTCTCCCTCCCTCGTTATCCTTTTCTCCGTTTCTTCCTCCCACCGCTTTTCTCTCTTCTGCCTCTCTGTCTCTGCCCTCCCTAACTCCCTCTCTCCATCTCTCCCTCGGATGATAAAAGACCAATTAATAATGCATCCTAATTAAACACTCATCTTTACAGAAGGCAGGGCCCATGCCCTCTCCATGGCTATTCATTGTTCAGGGCATTAGTTATCGTCTTCCTCTCCTTTATTCTCTCTCTCATGCAATTCTACTTATATTTTATTTCTGGACAGTAGAGACAATGTGGGCCAGTGACCATAATAAATGCAGCTTTTAGAAACAAGTTATCAAAACGTTATAATTTTGCTTGTAAATCATTATCTGAACACTGTTGCGTTGTTGTGTTTTTTTTGTTTTGTTCTTGTAGTGTCATTTTTTCATGTACGGTTTTTATGGCTATCTCAAACGAAGAAATCTAAACCAAATCTGTTATCTGATAAAAGATGGATGTGAGCTTATGTCTATGTACGCTAAGGTTGAATTAAATTCATATGTGCCAGCTGCCACATCATTGTGACATTCATTTAGCATTAGTGCCACCTGACTTAGATCTATAATAGCGCACACAGGCCCTATTTACGCCAGACGGATCAACGCAGATATGGAGTGTAATGGGCAGTGGGTAATGCAATTTGATTCTAGCCTAATGCAATACATTGTAAATGCATGGCCTTTTGGTGACGAATGAATTGCCAAAGTAAAGGATATGCCGTAATACACATAGCTCATATAAGCGGGCAGGGAAAAGGGGTTCTCATCTTAAATCAGGCTCTGTTCATATTTCCTGTCTCGTGAAGATTACCGGAGGCCCTTCCCTGTGATGTCATGGTATACCCTTTACAAATAATAAGTCTTTCCTGGCATTGGACAAACTTGGACAAACTTGGACAAAAGCCCTATGCAGGTAACACACTGACATACTCGGCATACCCCAAACCAAAGTGAAATGAATTGCATGTCAAGTCATATTGGTGCCCATGACGGTCTGGGATGAGATGCATCAAACCCCTCTATCGTAGAATGTAGCCGTTCTGCTCGCATTGACATTGAAGTACCCGACAACAGCATGAGGGAAGCCAGGGGGGAGGGAAAGCGTGGCCACATTCTCCAGACGAACACGTCCAAGGCCTCCGCGTCCGCTTGAGTGGCGATGAATGATCTTTGACAGGACGCACACAGGAAATGAAATCTCATCAGGAGCAGAGGGGGCTTGTGGGATGCCCTGAAGGATCACCGTGCCAGCCACACACACACGCACACACGCACACTCACACACACACACACTCACACGTACACACACACACGCACACACACACACGCACACGCAGGCACACACGCACACACACACACACACACGCACACGCAGACACACACACGCACACACACACACACACACGCACACGCAGACACACACACGCACACACACACACACACGCACACGCACACGCACACGCAGACACGCACACACACACACACACACGCACACGCAGACACACACACGCACACACACACACACACACACACACACACACGCACACGCAGACACACACAGTCAGATGCACACACCTGAGACTTCCCACACCTGTATCCTTTTATCTTCCTCCAGGCCTCTCAGAGGGTTTTCATAGGGTTGTGTGAGTGAAAGACACTGCTTGATGTTTATGTTTCTGGTTCACAGCTGTGAGTAATCCTCCAAAACCTAGTACTTGTTCTGCTTATTAGGTCCAGCTCCAATCCATTTTGTGTCATAGTATAAAAACATTTTTTCGTTCAAAAACAAGGACAAGGAAAGCATGGCAGGAAACTATGTCTTGGATGTCTTTGAGGCAGCACTTGCATATGAAGTTTGTCATAAAAGTAACTACAGCTAGTACATCATACAAGCTCTCTGCTCTCTCTCTCTACAACCAAAGGGGTCATTAATGCTGGGGACATGTCCCCACCACTTTTTGCAATCCAATGTCCTCCCCACTACTTTTGAGAACAGAAAATAAAATCTCACCTCAATGAATAGAAATAAATCCCCCTTCTCTGGAGATGACGATGACGTCGACAGCTATCCCCCTGCACACTTTAATACATTATGCTTCATAACTGAAATAACGGTGTACCTAACTGTGTGATGGGTGGATAAGTGTTCATGGACCATATAAAGGTAAGATGGCTTAATGCAGGGGTTCTCAAACGATCGATTGGGGCCAAGTGTTCCATATTTTTCTCCATAAACCAAATCTTCCAATACCCCTAATATTCTGGGGGTTTTGTTATCAGATGTCACCTTAGCTTGCCTGGCTTCATGGGTTCATTCGCTAGCACACACACACACACACACACACACACACACACACACACACACACACTAACCCTAGCACCTGATGATACATTACATATTTTGATCTCCCGTTGCTGTTCTTAAACCAAACTTGATATAATAATTATATTTTCTCAATTCAGCTAATTTTAGGTTAGCATCACTTGAAAATCTTAACTGACTGAAACATTTCTCCATGCTCCCCAACTAGCTAGCTGTGTGTGTGTGTGTGTGTGTGTGTGTGTGTGTGTGTGTGTGTGTGTGTGTGTGTGTGTCTGTGTGTGTGTGTGTGTGTGTGTGTGTGTGTGTGTGTGTGTGTGTGTGTGTGTGTGTGTGTGTGTGTGCTGGTGAATAAGTCAAGCCAAACAGGGGCGGTAACAGGCCTGAGTGAAGTGAGTGATTCATTACAGGTTAACGTGATGTGTCACAATCATGTGAGAGTTTCAATAGGCCCAAAGTCCAACTGGTCGGGAGTAATAGACACAATATGCACAACGATTTAGTATCGCAAATGGTCCCCATCTGTAGATATGCATTTTTAAATGATGCAGCACAATTTGTAGCAAATTATTCCGCAGACCCCCTGGCTATGGGCCGTGGACCATGACTTTGAGAACCACTGGTTTATTGGATGCATTTATTATCATTAAGTGGTCACTGGCGAAGTGTGTGAACCAAGATAGTTACAAAGGCAGCAGTTATTTTATTGCTTTTTTTTGCCAGACTCATAGATGACTGTGGCTAACATTGTGACATTAGAGTCTCTGCTGACAGACAGACACACACACACACACACACACACACACACACACACACACACACACACACACACACACACACACACACACACACACACACACACACATTAGAGTCTCTGCTGTGGAGTGTGCAGGACTGGATGTGTGGGCGTCATCCATGGATATAAACTTGTATGCCCAGGTAGTATGTCTTTCATGTGTTGTTCACTATGCAGTTTTATATACATCTACAAAGTTCAGCACTTGACTCTGCACTGGACCCTCGGACACCGGAGACAGGGTTGCTATTAGTTACGCTGCAGTCCCTGGATTTGTCATCTGTCACTAGAACGTGTCTTATAGTTTCGGAGAATGAGGTCTGTTGGCCACTCATTATACAGAGACATTTGATTTTCAAATCGCTACACATTTGCAGAAACCTGTGAAATTTGGCATTTGTAGTTGTGCTCCGCTCACTCATCTCAGAGGCAGATGGGCCCCGTGACCCATGTAGTACGTCATGTCCTGTCCCATCTGAGTCCCCAGCACTTTTTAAACCAAAATGACGCAACCACCCTGCAAATACCGTCTCTGGATTCACCCATCCACCGGAGCCAGGAGCCATGAGCCTGGGCGCCCAAACTCCTAGACTCCGGAGCACAGGTCTGCGCACATCCCGTGGACCCGGCGCCGATTAATATTCCATGAGCGCCGGGATCATAGGAGAGAGAGGGGCGGGGGTGGGCAGATGTCAGGGGGCTTTGGCCCGGCACATGATAAAAGACGGAAGGGGGAAGAGGGCCGCTGAATACTAAATAAATAATAAACAGATTGTCGCCATGTGCAGGTGTTTTTGGTGGTGCCTGGCAGGTATGAACCCTATTAGTGACTGGCCTGGTAACAGACTGTCCAGCTGTCTGTGTGTCTGTGTGTGTACGTGTGTGTACGTGTGTGTGTGTGTGAGTGTGAGTGTGAGTGTGAGTGTGTGTGTGAGTGTGAGTGTGAGTGTGAGTGTGAGTGTGTGTGTGTTTGTGTGTGTGTGTGTGAGTGTGTGTGTGTGTGTGTGTGTGTGTGTGTGTGTGTGTGTGTATGTGAGTGTGTGTGTGTGAGTGTGCGCGTGAGTGTGAGTGTGTGTGTGTGTGTGTGTGTGTGTGAGTGTGTGTGTGTGTGTGTGTGAGTTTAAGAGAGAGGGAGACAGATGAGGAGGAAGGAAGGGAGGGTGGAGAGAAAGAGACAGTCCAGCTGTAACACCTGTCTTTTCCTCCCAGGCTTCCCTTTCCCTCTCCCCCCACACCGAGGCCTTTCTCCCCTAATGACCACATGGCCTGTCTCTCTCCATCACCCTGATGCCCTTCATGTGTGCCACGGCATGTCTGTGTGTGTGTGTGTGTGTGTGTGTGTGTGTGTGTGTGCGCGTGCACAAGGACGAGAGACAGAGCCCATGTGTGTGTATGTACTTCGTGTTTGTGCGTGTGTTATGTGTTTGAAAGAGTCAAACAGAAAGTGACTCTGTGAGTGGGTGTGTATGAACATTTCGATTGTGTGTGTGTGTGTGTGTGTGTGTGTGTGTGTGTGTGTGTGTGTGTGTGTGTGTGTGTGTGTGTGTGTGTGTGTGTGTGTGTGTGTGTGTGTGTGTGTGTGTGTGTGTGTGTGTGCACGTGTGTGTGTGTGTGTGTGTGTGTGTGTGTGTGTGTGTGTGTGTGTGTGTGTCCACTCATCATGTATTCTCTATTCATTCGTCTGACAGGGGGTGGCAGAGCGTGACTTGGGGACAGCGATGTGATCGGCACGACTGTTCCATACTGATCGATCCACAGCGGCCCTCCTTTGTGGCGGGGTGTCAAAGAGGTTGGGCCCTCCATAGCTAATCTCTCCTCGCTATCCCCTCTGGCCTCTCTCAGTCCCCAGCGTTCGTAACTCTTACACTTCTCTTACGCCTCCGGTAGCAGCCGGCATGGAATAATGCACACCGTCAAAGACTACTGTACTCTATTATGGCCGCTTCATTAACCTGTTTTATTTCAGAAAGTACGATGCGCAGAATGAGTGAGAAATAGTAGACCTCTTCATTGATGTCTATCCCAGACCAATCGCTACCCTAGAATAATAAGGTTCTATCTGACATTTTTGTCAAAATTGAGTTATTTACATATTCCTATTTTGGCATAATTTATGAACGTTATTTAAGGTGTTTAAAAAAAAAAAAAAAAAAAAAATTGAGTGTTTTATTCTGAAAAATGTGCCCCATTTGTCAGTTTTGGTATATGCAATGCTAAAACTTTAAACCTCAATATCTCAAAACTGACCTGAACGCAGATAGAACCTTATTATTCTGAGGTAGCGCAATGTTGTTGGCCAGATGGATGGAGGGGACCCCTGACCTGCCTCACATAATTATCTGATTTAGGAAAAGTCTCATAATTAACTTACTTGTTCTGGACATATCTTATTGCATCTCAATGTGCTCATGTAAACAGAGTTTTAAGGGCCCAATACCTTAAGATTGATATGATAGCATCACATGGAACATACTAAATCCCCTTCCTGGGTAAACAATTTATCTGAAAGGTAACTGAGACATTTGAGCTACAGACATCACAAGGGACATATTGGTACCAGCTTTTAATGACTGCTCCACAATGAACCACTAACAAATTTACCCATAACCATATTTTTACACTTGGGCTCCCCGTACAGTTTTGGAGTGTAATTTACTTTTACACCACTGTGGTAAATACTAATTGCACTTCAAGCCCCCTAATGGACAGCTGTGCACTTGCATTTTTTGACAAGGTACACTGTAAAAAAAAAATCTGTAAAAAAACAGTAAATTACTGGCAGCTACGGCTGCCAAACAAAAACCGCAAAATTAAAGTAAAACATCCTAATTCAAATAAAGTGCAAAAACCCTATATTTACAGATATTTCCATTTAAGGATTTGCAGAGAAAAACAGTTTTTTTTATAGATTTTTCCTCAATTAATACAATCAAACACCATTAATAAAGTTACAGCCCTAACAGTTTAGCAGAGAAAAACTGTTATTGTACAGATTCTTCCTAATTTATTACGAGCAAACACCTTTTATTTAGTTAGGGTACTAAAAGTATAGCAGAGAAACACTGTTATTTTACAATGTTTTCCTCGATATTTAAGATTAAAAACCTTCAATAAAGTGGCAGCCCTAACAGTTCAGCAGAGAAAAACTGTTATTTTACAGATTTTTGTATCTATTATTAATATCGAACACTTTCAATAAGGTGACAGTACTACAAGTTTAGCAAAAAATGCTGTTATTTTACAGATTCTTCCTAATTTATTACGAACAAACACCATTCATTAAGTCAGGCTTCTTTAATTAAGATTAAAAATCTTCAATAAAGTGGCAGCCCTAACAGTTCAGCAGAGAAAAACTGTTATTTTACAGATTTTTTTATTATTAATATCGAACACTTTCAATAAAGTGACAGTACTACAAGTTCAGCAAAAAATACTGTTATTTTACAGATTCTTCCTAATTTATAACGAGCAAACACCATTCATTAAGTCAGGCTTCTTTAATTAAGATTAAACACCTTCAATAAAGTGGCAGCCCTAACAGTTTTGCAGAGAAACACTGGTATTTTACAGATTTTCCCTCATTTATTACAATGAAACACCTTCAATTAAGTGACGGCAATTCACATTTAGCAGAGAAACTGTCATTTTCCAGATTGCTCCTACATTTTTATGATCAAACACATTCAATAAAGTGCTGACACATGCTCAAGATTGTAAAATGATGGTTTTATTTTGGAAGACAATTATTTCAAACATTGACTTGCAGGGTTTGTGATTGAAGAGTTTCAGGTGATGCAGAGTTTATTGATGGAGTACAGACGGGGAACAGGACACAAACAGAGTATACAAATCAACGAAAGGGTTAACAGACAGAGTTCTAACACAAAGATATAGGAACATGAACTAAAGATCGCACAGAGTCTCACTCTGGCTACTGTGCGCAAGGGCAAAGCACAGAGGTACACGGCTACAGGCCGGACAAGACAGTCACATTACTCCCGGTGCCGTATGCACGGCACTCTGGATAATGCAGTCCTAAAAGTCTGCCGGCACCGAAATGGCTGACTCGGAAGCCAGCAGACAGGGAGCTTGCGGGGCTGGACGCCCACGGACAGAGAGCTTGCTGGGCTGGAAGCCAGCTGACAATGGGGTTGTAGTTGCCGGTGGCCGGAAGGCGGAATGCCAGGGACGTAGAGTGGGCCACAGAGCTAGAAGACTTGGGCAAAGGTTTCACCCTTGTAGCGACGAGACCAAACACGGAGTGAGGGGAGTGCAGGTTATATATAGGAGTGAATCAGGTGTGTGTGATCATGTGATTTGGGACCTGAATGCAGTGCAGCTGGGATGGTGAATGATACTGATGACATGCAGCTGAGAGCATGAGTGAGAGTGAAACAGGTGTATGTGCTTGTGTGATTGAAGGGGGCGTGGCCGGAGCGGAGCTCAGCAGGAACATCACAATAGCCTCTACCCACAAAAGTTAAAACATTTGACTTCAGACTCATATTATTCTACATGGAGTGAGTCAGTCCATTGCAAAGTAATTTCCCCCTTGTCTCGTCTTTATTGTTCTGCATTGCTCTGGGCCAGCCAGATCCAAGGTTAGGTCAGGTCAAAAGTATTGGGACACCTGATCATCACACATATATGAGTTTCACGCACATCTCATTCCAAAACTACTCTATAACAGTTGCCTCTCTTATAGGAAATCTTTCCACAAGATTTTGGAGTGGGTCTGTTGGATTTAGTGCCCATTCAGCATTAGGGAATTTGGACAATGCTCTTGTGTGACTAGACCAGGCTTGCCGATGCCGTTAGAATGGGTCCCAAATATGTATAGTGGTGTTTAGTTCAGGGGTGGCTTGATTTTAACCGAATGAACAAAGTGAGTCTGTGACGGGGCACCTGTGTGACCCACCACTGCAGCCTGTAGGCTGCTGCTTTTGTGGACTGGGTGAAGGTGTTTTGGTGTGTGTGTGTGTTACATGTTTGATGTTCATGTCTTTGTTCAGTTAAAATCAGCACACATTCAATGTCTTGTCTCTGAAATTTTCTGTTTATTTAGTTTAACAATAATCATATTGTCATATTTCATACCGTTTGTCAACCGGTGTTTAGTGTCTAAGTTTGTGTTGTGAAGATGGCGCGATATATGGAGTTTATGTTTAATGAGATTTGGCTGCTTTATTATGTGTCGGCTATGCCGGCACCAAGCCTAATTGCTACCATGTGTAGTCTGTGTTTCCTAGTTGATTGGGAGTTTGATTGTTTAGGTATGGCTGCTGTGAGCCACAGGTGTTGGTGCCTTGCTGATTGACACACCTGAAATCAATGATTGGTATGAGCCAATTCAAGGTGCTTGTCAAGGCTACTTAAACTTACCTTTGTTCTTTGTTCAGGAAAGTTGCCAGTTTAATAGGACGTAAGTCCTTGGAGCTCTCACGATGGGCTAGTTACCTTGGTCCTTTTATTTGCTTTTGTTTTGTTTCGTAGTGAGAGTGATCGTGTTTAATAAGGACTCTCACTGACCAGTTAATGGTCCTTTTTATACATGTGGTCTTATGTGAATTGCTTATTTGTTGGTGGCTTCATGCATTTGTCCTTAGTGAAAACTGTATTTTTTTATATTGATTTAGTATTGTCAGTGTTTTAACTGCCTTTGTGCCTTATTTGGGTTAATAAAAATACCCATCTTTCTAACATCTTCAACCTCCTGAGTCCTCTTATGAGTAACATCTTGCTCTAAGCGTGAAGGCTATCCCGACCTTTTACAGAGTCTTATCTTATCAGGATAACCCAATCAGCCAGCAAGATACGGGAACCTGTAACTAATATCATAGGTTGACTGACCTGTCAGTCTGACACAATGCGCGCACCCAAGACTATTTTGTTGCTATCATATGTCCATGGTTGCTATGGTAAACTCTGCTAAGTCTGTGCGTGAAAAACATAAACTAATACTTTCCTTGACTGGTCCACACATGTGTCAATCATGACTGTAGACCAATGAGATGCAAAGATATCCGAGTGCACAACAGAGAAGGTGGGATGTAATCAGTAATTCACGTGCATTTGTTTTGCCGTTTAGCCACGCAAGTTTTGACAGTTCTATAACGTAATGCAGGTGCACAACAAAACACATTTATTCTACATCATCATGGCTTCTAAAAATAAAACAGAGAGCCAGCCCCCAAAAAGATTGTTTTTATGGGGTAACAGTAGTATTGGAAGAGCTTCAACGGTTGGATGACGAGAAGATTGAAATAGAGTCTGGTATAATCAAAAAGCAGCAAAAGTCACGGAAGTGTATGGAGGGCTCACCGATTATTTATATTCTAACTTTTGATTGGGATGAGATATCAGTTCCAAATTTGTTCAAGTGATGGCATACCCTTGGGGGCACACAATTATATGACAAAACTGGGCATTTCTATTCATTTTCCTACTTACATCCACAGTAATCTAGATGTAAATGAAAAAAAATAGGGAGCGCCTACATTTTGGGAAGGTTATCGACATCTTTCTAAAATTTCAGATATCATTAGGGATGAGAACCTTTACGATTTTAACGATTCCGGTTCCTTATCGATTCCTGTTTATCGATTCGATTCCTTATCGATTCTCTTATCGATTCTTATTGGGTAAGGGGTGAAAAAAGAGCACAAACTGTTTTTTTTACATTAATGTTCTTTTATATAAATTTCTAGAATGCTGCACACACCATAAACAGAATGTTTACATAAATAACCAAAAACTTTTATTAAAAAACAGACATTCTTGCCACTAAATATAAAACAACAATATTTAAATGCATATGTGGTGAGAGTGTCAACTCTAAAGCTGTATGAGTGTATGAGTGAATGAGTGAAATAGCAAACAACCCCTATACAACCCTTCCTCTGCTACCTACTGATCTTTCTTTTCCAGAGCAGATATACCTCAGGAAATGTCTCATAATTGTTGGAACATTACATGCATCCAGGTTTAGTTTTAGTTAGTCCAATCTAAACCCCTCCCTCATTGCACTCTTGAGATAAACTAAATCTGGCAATAAAATGGCACTAACAACATCGTTGAATTTTCTGATCTGACATGAAGCCCTTGTTATTGAGTAAACTAAAGGACTGTATATTTTCTTGTAGGTTGCTTGGTTGTATGGCTAATTGCGAACTATTATGCTTGATGCTTCTAATAGCAACCCACTACAAACACAATAACGTACTGAAACATAGGCTACTTACTTGTATCATGCACACAATGCCTCACATACGTATTTGAACAAAGATGATTCGCAAACTAGGCACTCATTATATTTAAAACTTAACTATTGCTGCCACTGAATTGAAAGAGAAACGTATCCATATCTAGGGAGCTGCACGCGTTGCTAGGCAACGCCATTATTAACGGAGTCTTTTGCGCTTCATCCCTGACTTTACCAAGGTAAAGTCCTCAAAATGTTTTATCATAACAGTGTTACTCGTGTGTTATCAGCAAACTTTCTAGAACCAACAGAGGAGAGGCAAGCACTGCCTCTGCCTCAAGCCAACGGCTGAAAATAGAAGATTCTACAGCTAAGCTAGCCTACGTTATATGACAATGTCCAACATCGCCCATTCTGTTAAGCAATTAAATGCTAAGTTTAGTTATGGTTAACATGACAACGCAAACGTTTGCTGATAACACACGAGTAACACCGTTATGATAAAACATTTTGAGGAGTTTACCTTGGTAAGAGTTAGGGATGAAGCGCCGTCGTTAGTTGAGCTGCTGCAGGCATCAAAAACATGACAATCTTGTAATTTAATACCATGTTGTGTGCTCAAGTGCTTATTCATAGTACCTCCTCCCTTTGACGAAATACATGTTTTACAGACGTTACAAGTGACCATGTTTGCATTTGTTCGAGTGAAATAAAGCCACACTTTAGATCGCTTCTGTCTAGTTGCCATTTCTGCTGCGGTCTGATTTTTTAAAGGTTCGCGCATGCGCACACGGCACAGAGGTCCGTTTACAGACCCGGTTTTAAATTTGGCTAACGATTCCAAAGATTCGGCTCATTAGGAACCGGTTCTAAACAAGAACCGGGTTTCGGTTCCCATCCCTAGATATCATATATGGTACTCATAGCTTGACGGGTACTCTGTAACATCAAATTGAAATTTTCCACCATACTGTGCCTAAAACTCAAAAGTAAGCCTTTACATTTGGGCATGGAATTTTTAGGTCATTTAGGAAAAAACATCAAGGTTCTAACAGGTTAAATGAAAATGGGTTTGCAAAAATGTTTATGCTGAATTAGTGAAGAATTCACTGTAAATTTACATAGAATCATGCTAAATTGTTAGTATGTACATAAACCATAATATAATGAGCTTCATATTAAATTACAGATTATAAGTGTAATTGTATTTACATTTGCATGTATTTCAGAAAAATGGAAAATGTATGTATAAATAATACAGTTATTTTCTGTAAAAAAAATTGAAATCCATGTAATTTGTCATTATTGGCATTATCCTTAAAATAGGAGTCGTGTTTTTAATTTATAGTTAACCTCCATTATTATATGTAGTTTTGTATACAATTTCAAAAAACAGAAAACCACTGTAAAAATGTAGAGTTATTAACTGTAAAATTAGGTTGTTTTTTTACAGTGTACATTATAAGACATTATGACTTTTCCTAATCGTGAGCTCAAACTGAACATAACATACATTTGACAGTGTAAATTATTAAAAACTAGCAAACTCTTGAGGTGGTCTTGGCATTAGAAGAACTGCTTTTTTCTCTTTGCATGCCAGCATGAGAAAGGACAGGCATTACCTGACATTTACGTAGCTTTCGGAAAAACTGCAAAACTCTGTGTCCTTGTTTTGGTTTTGAAATGAGTCTTGGTGATCGGATCAAAAGCTCACACCCAAGAACATCCATTTATACCTGTGTCTATCATGCACTTCCAAGGTGAAGCAAGTGATTTGAGTGATCGTTTCACAGAGCGTCCTCTTACACTCTTATTTAGGGCTGTCCACTGGTGAGCCGATCGCCCAAGACGCCTAAGTGTAAGCAGGGTCTATGAGACATGGATGACACTGATACGGTTACAGCTTACATTGCAATTTTAGTAGGGATGCACACCCATCTGTCGCTGTTTTATCATTAGATGTGACCACTAAAGCTAACGTTAGGGCAATATAGATATTTTGCAACCCTGCAATAGTCTGCTCACTTAGACAGTATAATACATGCATGGCAAATCTTTATGTGTTTTTTTTTATTTTTTTTTTTACTATCTGCAATGTTTTTTTTATGGTTATATTGCAGGAATCCAGTATTAACATTTCAACCTTCTCTAAAGTAGGAGGAAGACAGAGCGGAGGGAAAGGTCAGAGGAAAAGAAAGACATGGGGGAGGGGAGGTGGGAGCATGAGAGGAAGAGGAAGAGGAGTTAGGGTCAGAGGAGAGTTTGACTCTGGTGTCCAGAGGAGTCTGCAGGAGACTAGAACAGCTGGAATCCATAAAAAAAAGATTTATCAGATGCTTTTAGCTTTTTGCCAGAATAGGTTTTTAATAAAAACAAATGGTTTCTGTTGTAGGTGAAGATCCTTTCTCCAACAGCTCCCCTGAAGGACTTACTGCAGAAGAAGGTCATGACATGACTACCAGTTTGCCATTTTGACGTCATTGGAGGTTCCCCAGTGTTCTGTCATCCCAAAGGGCGCACCATTACATCGGTGCATGTGTACCAACTACTGGGATATGTCAGCTGACATTGTGTGGAGACTCTCAAGCCGCCACCAGACCCATGAAAATTGCAGAAGCAGGATGGCATTTAAGCAATGTAATATAGTACATAGGGGAGTTTGAGGCCGGCCCGTGCTGTGTGGAATGACATATCTGCGCGGCCCACCAGTGGATGTTGGTCAGCACCCCACTGGAGCCGATAGTAAAATGGCCCACACTAAGGGGTTACACCTATACGGAGTACACTAAGAAATGATATAATTTCCTTAATTTCCCTCGGGATCAATAAAGTATCCATCCATCTATCTATCTATATATCTATCTAATATTAGATAGATCATTCTGATTGGCCTTGACATGCTGTCATACAGAAAGAACCACAAGAAGATCGGGGCCTTCAGGACTTTCACACAATGAGATGATCCATGGGCATCCCCTTATTGTAGCTTATTGATTACAATAAAATTTCAGATTTCTACATCCAGACTTCGGTCTTCTGATTGAAAAAGCATAGAAAGACGGTGTCTCGCCACAACACAGCCTTTTATTTTGCAAAGCTCTCGCCAGCGAGTAAAAGCCAGTTTGAGATTCTCGACTCTTGTTTTGTCTCTTACTCTGTCACTGTCTCTTTCTCTTTTCTTAGTTTCTTCTTACAGCTAGCTGAAGACACACAGATGATAGTTTGTGAAGTGGTGCTGTTTAAAGGTAACATTATTACATCAGTTACGTATGTATGTACAATTACTGGAGCTGTGTGTAGGTCTGTGTGTGTGTGTGTGTGTGTGTGTGTGTGTGTGTGTGTGTGTGTGTGTGTGTGTGTGTGTGTGTGAGAGTGTGTGTGTTTGTAATTACGTACTGTATGTATTTGATGGCTAAAGTGGTGATTCAACAATCCCTGTTGTCCACCTGGAGGGTTAATGAACTATTTTGGCACACTGATTTTAGGCAGTGGCACAGACCACTGAGCTTGAATGGCTGCTTCAGACAGGTCATGGTGTGTGTGTGTTGCACTCCGATGCCGATATTCATCCAGCGGCCTGGGCGATCAGTCTCGTAGCCGAAATCAATTCTGATCCCACAGGGCTTGGCCAAGCTTCGGCTAATCTGCGCAGGTGATGAATGCGGCGATAAGAGCGGCATTACCTTGTCCATCCGGCGATCACGAGCAAGATTACACACACGCCCGGTGTTTTAATGATGATTAATGCGGCGCGGACACTGTGTTATCCTCCTTCTGCTTAATAACTGCCGCCACTAAATCTGACGAGTTCCGAAGCAGCACCAGAGCTCTCTCTCTCTCTCGCTCTCTCTCTCTCTCTTTCCGAGAGGCATTCGTTGATAGTAATCATTCCCAGACACTCCCTTTCCTCCGCTAATATTATGGTGCCGGGGGACCCACAGGGCGCTGTTGTCTGCCGGCATTCATCATCGCATTTGATTGCAAACCTGGAAAATTGGAATTGGAATTCTCTATTTTCTCGCTGGCTAGAAATTATTAAACTTTGGGGCCCCTTGGCAACTGCATAATAAATAATCAATATTTCAGCATCTTCCAGAAAATGAGGAAAATATGCCCATAATCACACAAAATAACATTCAGAAATCATATCGTCCAATTTCCACGCTGTTTTCATATTCTTCCAGATTCGTTTACGCGTTTGTTAAAAGGATGCAAAAATGATATTCAGGAATATTGCCTAATCTCTTATTTGCCCTGGATGCAAACACTGATGGATGTAATCTATCAGAGCTCAGCATGGCAGGGCATGGGACTCGCATCGCCGTGTAAACAGATACGATCTCTATTGTCAAATGCAAACAGATGTTAGAGGAAGTTGTCCATTAACACCTTCTGATTGACGTTGGCCTTTTGTGTTGGTGGAGGAGCACTCATAATAATTTCATGTGCCCTTAACTTGACAGCTCCTCCAAAACTGTGCCAGGCAGCGTGGGTGTCCGGGGCGATGTGTTTTATTTACTTCCGTGACATTTTCAGTGGCGGCAGACTGGGGAGAGTGAGTGAGTGAGTGAAAGGACAGACAGATTTAAAATCTTTAAAAACTTACGCTTGATGAGTAATGTGACATAGTTTGACGCCTCCCGTCAAGTCGAACTCACAACGAGACTCACCATCTGGACAGGAACTGGAAGGCAGAGTGTGTGTACATCTGTGTGTGTGTGTGTGTGTGTGTGTGTGTGTGTGTGTGTGTGTGTGTGTGTGTGTGTGTGTGTGTGTGTGTGTGTGTTTGTGTGTGTGTGTGTGTGTGTGTGTGTGTGTGTGTACATCTGTGTGTGTGTGTGTGTGTGTGTGTGTGTGTGTGTGTGTGTTTGTGTGTGTGTGTGTGTGTGTGTGTGTGTGTGTGTACATCTGTGTGTGTGTGTGTGTGTGTGTGTGTGTGTGTGTGTGTGTGTGTGTGTGTGTGTGTGTGTGTGTGTGTGTGTGTGTGTGTGTGTGCATCTGGTACCAACAGTAAGAGTTCAGAGAGAAGAGTTTGATACACCAGTGTGTTTATCAGCACAGGGTGTGCTGTTCATGATGTGTGAGCTGGAGTCTGAGTTTGTCTTCTTATAGTTGACTACCCTGTCCTGCCTAAAATGAGACTTCAGCTTCAAAGAGACAACATAGCTGTCATTACTTCCTGCGTTTATGACTTTGTCATACTGCTTATGCCTTCAGTGCAGACTGACAGAAGCTCTTAGCCTATCCCTTTGGTGTCCCTTTGGTCACTTTAGCACCTGCGTGTATGTGTCTGTGATTATGTGTGTGTGTGTGTGTGTGTGTGTGTGTGTGTGTGTGTGTGTGTGTGTGTGTGTGCGTGTGTGTGTGTCTGTGATTGTGTGTGTGTGTATGTGTATATGTGTATGTGTGCAGTCATCCTCTACTGCCCAGGGGTATTACCCAATAAATCTCAGGTAAGGATCCTCTTGTGTCTTGGGGCAGGTATCATGAACCTTCAATTTATTTGTCCACTTAACTTTACAGAGTGCCCTACACACTCTCACAACTCTCTGCAATATACAGAGGTTTTGCAGTACCCTACCACACACTCACACACACACACACACACACACCCACACACACACACACACACACACACACACACACACACACTACAACAGTAATAATTTGGGATTTCTGTCTTTCTGTATGATAAATTAAAGCTGGTTTTCACACACACACACACACACACACACACACACATACACACACACACACACACACACAAACATACCCCATCCCTTTGTTCCCCGCTTATCAAATATAATACAACAAAATCAGTTTGTATCCCACGTTTGCTCTGTATACTCTGTGTGTCTGTCTGTGCAAGTCCAGCAGCATCATCAGAGCTAATTAAAGTTAATGCATGCATAATTCCCTGGCTGGCACATAGCTTAGAGACCCTCTGCACACAGCACACACACACACACACACACACACACAAACACACACACACACACACACACACACACACACACATGGCTTAGAGACCCACTACCACAGCAGCTAGCTAACCAAATGTGACATGCCTGGAGAAAGGGCCATGTTTTGGGACGTGCAGTCCCTCCTCACCTCTGCACACCGACCTTCAGTCTGACCTTGGGTCCCATTACACCACGTCTCCACGGAGACCGAGCGCAAAGGTCAAAGTTCAAAAGGGGGGGGGGGGGGGCCGTGTCTGTGTGCATTTTCTGGGGTACAGAATAAACAAAAATGGATAGCAAAAAATAACTACAAAATGCCCCGAGACTCAAATCAAACACAATCTACATGGATGACAAAACAGAGTGAACAAGGGAAGAAAGAGAAGGAGGAGAGAGAGAGATAGAGAGATATTTTGCATTCATTTAAAGCTTCAAAGCACAGACCTCCCCGTTCGCCAGGCCCGGGTTGTAGCTGGTGCGTTTTCTAATGTCACGGAGGTTACATTACGCATGCTGCCCCCGAGCCAACCAGATGTGCAGGAGGACGCTTTTCGATTGTTTTCCTCTGACCTGTTAAGACTCCCAGCCCGCAGCTAACATTCCTCCGCCAGTATTTACTCTCTTGTTTTATTTTTAAACTGCCTTTGTCCTCTCCGCAAAGGTAATTAAGATAAAAAAATGAGTGAATGAGCGTAATGTGTGTAAACACTTTTCTTTGGGGGAAAATATGGTTTAAATTATTGCCAAAGACAAAATTACAAATCCATACGCAAATATCTTTGGTAAGAAATAAAGGGGAGTCCTGAATAAACCCTGTATATTACACACAAAGGAAAGCTGTGTCGAAAACATGCGGCTCTTTCATGTTTAAATGCACTTTCACATAATAGCACAGAGAGAGATTAGTGTGCCTGATTCAGACAGGTTTGGAAGAGGAATCTTGGGGAATGGAGAGGAGGTGTGGGTTGGGAAGGACACAAAAAAAAAAAACTGAATCCTTGTCTGACTGGAAAGCAAAGCATTCAAAAAATCCCCCCGATGAATAGATCCCAGCCGCTCGATGATTGTGCGCTAATCCTGTGCCCTGCAGGAAGCACTTGATGGTGTCATGCTCGATTGGAAACAGACGTGAACGACGAAAGTGAGAAAGAAATAACTGAATAAAGAAAGAAAGAAAGAAAGAAAGAAACCTGTCGGCTCCGATCGCCAACGTGTCTCCGACGGCAAAGTAAAACCGCTTTCGGGGCTCTCCAAGATGACACGCTTGCTCCTCGACTTCTCGACTCTCGACTGTGACAAGACCTGGCTGCTTTATCATCTCCATGGAGACAGGAATGATTGGCAGCAGCAGGAGGGCCGGGGGACGCGAGCGGGGCCAACTCACACATGTTCAAACACTAATGCAAAACAGCAGAACTTCATGCTTCCAATGCATTCAATGGAACGATTTCAAAACGATTTAAAACAAACATTTTAAAAACATCAAACCCTTATATATGTTCTTCGTTTGTAATGTGTTTGTGAGAAACTGTCATGGAGGGGTAACTGTGCCAGCGGTGATGAAGAGTAGTCAGAGAGTGTGGAAGTGAAAGCAGAGAAAGTGGAGAGGCTGTTTGGATGTGTGGCTCTGTTAGAGGGTGAGCCATGAGATGCTGGCACACTCCGGTCCAGTTGGACACTCCAAGACTGCTCTTTTAATCATAGGCAGAAGTGCTTATGCTCACGATAGACCAGCTGGCCGTCAACCTGACAGCTCAACTTTCGAACCCAAGCTGACGTTGGGAGTGTGTGTCTGTGGGGAAGTGGGGAGAGGGGGAGGGACTCATCAGCCTGACAGACCCATACAAATTAACATAACAGAAGTCCGACACAAACTTCCTCTTTAGCTGAAGTTAAAATTTGAAAAGCCCCCACTACATCCCACCCTTCTTCCATCTCTCTCTCTCTCTCTCTTTCTCTCTCTCTTTCTCTCTCTCTTTCCTTCTCCCTCCCCTTCTCCCTCCCTCCCTGTCTTCTCTTTCTCTCTCTCTCTTTCTTTCCTTCTCCCTCCCTCCCTTTCTTCTCTCTCTCTCTCTCCCTTTCCTTATCCCTCCGTCCCTGTCTCCTCTTTCTCTCTCTCTCTCTTTCTTTCCTTCTCCCTCCCTCCCTTTCTTCTCTCTCTCTCTCTCTCTCCCTTTCCTTCTCCCTCCCTCCCTGTCTTCCGTCTCTCTGTTTGACTTTAATGTATCGTTACACTCCAACCCATTACCCAGAACTTAAAACGCACTTAGCATGCAAGATCTGGGGAGGGAGAGGGGGAAGGGGGACAAGTGAGAAGCAGAGACGTTGGGGGGGGGGTTACTGGGGAGCTGGGAGGCTGATTAACATGCAGAGCTTGTTAAAGGGGAAAAGGAGCAAACATGGGACTGTGATTTGTTCAGACAGAGCTCAGCTAGAATGATGCGGGGGTTTAACTTTACCCGGGCAAGCAGAGAGAGAAATGATGTCTCAATCCAGCTATGCCTCTCTCTCTCCCCCCGCACCAGTCTCTACTCCCCAACAACCCCCCCCCCCCCCCCCTCTCCCTTCCCCGTCACCCCCACTCCCCACAACACTACCAAGTGGCCTCCCCACTATGAGATGGCTTCTAAATTATGCATGGTCGAACACTGAAGCATTGTTACACTTTTAGCAGTGACTAATCTGCCTTGTGTTCTTTTTTTTTTCTTTTGTATGTATTTACTTATTTACAGAGCAGAAGAGTACATCCCTGAACACCCCCTCCCCACCCTCCCCTATCCTCTCCTGGCTCTGAA
>NC_137925.1:1118096-1125596 GCF_963457725.1 Sprattus sprattus | reverse complement strand
CAAATCATTATACCCCAACACACACACCTGGAGCTGATCCTGGAGCACCATGTTGATTGGCTGGGATGGTCATGTTTTTTTCCCTTTAAAAGAGCCAGGGCTGTGTACGTTTTTTAGCGTAAAACACTGATCGGACAGCTAGAGAACCGTCTTCGCATGCAAACTCGTTCAATTTCACAAAAAAGTGCATGGGATTATGATCATGGACAGTACCTTTCATAATTCTGATTAATCCTTTTTTGGATTTGCACACCTTAATTATGTGTGATGTTCTAATTAGTCTGCTCTTTGTTTTATCATTAAGACATTTAAGTGTCTTTAGATCATATACCTGAATTGTCTGTAGATCATCCACATTGGCTAGCAATTCATCTCGAAACAAACAACAGACAACAGACAACACGCACGGAGGAATAAACACATCCATGTGTAGACCTGTGCGGATGCCAAGTGTGGCTGTCTGGGCAGCTCCCCCCCCCCCCCCCCAGGTGAAAGGTGTGAGATTGGTGCCACCTGAGCCCCATGAGGCCCCTGGCAGCCGGACCCAGGTGCCTGGACCCCAAGATGGCTGGCAGGGCTCCACGCTCTGATAACTCCCCACCCCCCCAGCACCCCCCACTCCCCCCCGCCCACGCCTCCACGCCTTCAACCGACCACCCCCGTCTCCTCATTAATCTTGTCTTAGATGCCAGACCCTCATATTACCCCTCCATGCCTGGCCCTCTTCACTTTTCAGGATATTCCTGCAGTCCTTCAGGCAAGACTTATATTACCGTGTGGTTTAAACCATTGCCCTACTTAGAAGTATAATGCTCATTGTAATGTTTGTTCTTGCAGATGATTGGCAAAGGACAAATAAAATCCTCTCTAAAGTTATTTTCTGGTCGTCGATTTTACAATGTTTTCCGAATGGGGCAGCCTGTAAAAAGCAGTCAGTTTTCACAGAGTAGGTCCTTTTTTTTCTGTATCCTTAAAATACCTGAAACTTAAAAGCAGATCTCATTGTGCTCAGGAAAAGAATAAACACGACTGAGACAAGCAAATTATATTTATCATTTTCTGTCGGATATATATTGACTTCATTCAGTAAGTTGTCATTAACCATAAAAAAAACATTCTCATGAAAACATCCTTTTCAGATGCTTTAACTGAGAAGGAAAAGGGAACAAACGGAAACCTTCCCCTGCCTTAGAATACTGCACAGAGGGAGACGAGCCTATGGTCGTAAAGCGCCGAGACGTGTTCGCGCGCTGGTGCTTCAGCTTTAGTTATAACTCTCGGCTACCTATCTCGCCACGCGCGGCGCATGCAAGTCTGCGGGAGCTAGGTGGGATTTTAAGGAGTCACTGTGTCAATAATGGGTTTGATTATGTCTCTACTGCAGTGGGCCGAGGTGGGAGCAGGATCATATCTTTGGCGTCTGATTTAATGGGCTGTGTCTCCATTACCCGCTGCATTAAAAACAGCACGGCACTGCTGAGAGAGACTCCACTGAGGAGGTGAGGATGGTGGTGGGTAAGAAGAGGGGTTACTGTGTGTGTGTGTGTGTGTGTGTGTGTGTGTGCGTGTGTAGGTGTGTAGGTGTGTGTGTGTGTGTGTGTGTGTGTGTGTGTAGGTGTGTGTGTGTGTGTGTGTGTGTGTGTGTGTGTGTGTGTGTGTGTGTGTGTGTGTGTAGGTGTGTAGGTGTGTAGGTGTGTGTAGGTGTGTGTGTGTGTGTGTGTGTGTGTGTGGGTGTGTATGGAGGGCGGCTGTCTAGGAGGAAATGCTCAGGACATGGTCTAGCAGTTTGACAGAAAACAGCCCACGGTTTAAGGCTGAGGAGTCTCTTCAGGCATGGTTAAAAGGTGCGAATAAAATGTGCAAATACTACTGCTATAATAAGAAGAAGAAGAAGAAGAAGAAAAAGAAGAAGAACTAATTGTTGTAGTATTATTATTATTATTATTAGTAGTAGTAGTAGTAGTAGTAGAAGTAGTAGTAGTAGTAGTAGTATTAGTATTAGTAGTATCAAAATTATCTTTAAAATTTCACAATGAGGCTTCACAGTATTCCCTCCTAATACCAAGTAGGTACTGTATTGTGCAGCATTTGTCCCAGGGCGTTTATATTACTGTGCAAGCACAAGCCGGGCCTGTTTGACACCAACGTGTCATATGTTGATTCCAAATGTTAATGTCTACATGCAGGGTAATGCTACTCTGTCTGTTTAGAGCCGTGCGCTTATTCTCTGTCTTCGCTCTCTCGTCTAATTAAGGAGTTTGTTTTTGGCAGCAGATTACAGGGCGTGTCACTCACATTCCAACTATCATCCAAATATCCTCTCACTTTCATCACCGACATGAAATAAAACAACGTAAGGGAGACGCTCTCGACAGAGTGGGAGACGAGCTAATTTGGTATTTCTTTTAATGTCTAGTCAAGTATGCCTGCACTGGGAGAACAAAGCCGAACAAAATTAAGAGTGTCAGCTTTTTTTTTCCTTTTCCCAGCGATCAGAGTTCTTCTCTTTCAGACGATACCCACCTTAAAGTAATCAGCAATCCCAACACAACCATCCTTTCATAAAACCAACAAAGAAAATTGTACACCTCTGTGGTGTGTGTATGAGTGTGTGTGTGTGCTTGGGATGGACTGCAAACAGTACACTTAATCAGTGTTAGACTTTTAGGCCACTCAAACTCGTCACAAGTCCTCATCGCAGTACTCATCATGGATGCCAATCCATCTACAGGTGACAGGCTCTGGCTGGAGCCAAGAGGTCCATGTGGAAACATGACTGGCATCTGCTCCGCCAAAGGTGATGATCCCGATCGCAGCGAGTGCTCACACATGTGTCTCCATCTGGACGCTGCTCAGACAGACACAAATGAGCTGCCCGTGATTACTGGCACTAAAAAAAGGGCTAATTTAATAGCAGCCTTCACCAACACGCTGCTAACAAACACTGGCAGTTTGGTTGATGAAGACTGTATTCTAACAGACTGCTGTATAATGACAGGCCATTCTATACCATGTGAAAGCAATCCTGTTTTGTGTGAAGTTATGTCTGGAAACATTTATTATTATTTGCATGAATGTAAACCGACTCCGAGAGGGGATTAAGGAGTGCGTGTGTGTGGGGGGGGGTTGTGTGTGGAGCGTATTTGAATACAGAAAACATTCTCTTTGGATTGGTTCTGCTGGAACTGCATTCCGATGACAGTATGCAGCTATGAAGGCCCCCCCACTGCGTCTCGGATTCCTCGTCCAAAAGATGGCCGACAGCTTCTGACAGGAGTCAAACAGCTCCAACAAAAGACAAAATTTGGACGCATTGTTCTTCTCCCCCTTTTCATTCACCAGAGTACCGTCTGCGCTTGCAAGATCCTATCGGAGCTCACTGAATTGGCGGTGGGGGTTGTGAGAGTCACGCAGCGGCCCGGCATAAAAAGCCTCCGACTCAACCACGCTAAAGGGCCCCCTATTTTTATTATTCTTTTTTTTATAAGACCTTTTAAACCGCTCTTAATCCGAATGAACAACCATTAGCAGGAGACAACTGACGAGAGCGCAGCCAAGCACACTTGACCTTGGCAGAGCGGCGGGCGCGGTGGATGTGATGCCCAGCTTTTCACAGCATCTCCTGGCGCCGGGCCACTGCCAACACTGCCTGCGGTTGGCATGGCTGTTGCCCTGGCTGGCGTGGATTACACTCCGCCGGCCCGCGGGGTCCGAGCCGTGCCATGCCACGGCGTCCCACGGATGCCAGAAAGACTCCGATCAAATGTTGGTTATTGACTATGTCAGGGTATAAGCACACATCATTAAAGACTCTCTTAATTAGCTGTAGTTTATCAAAGAGAGAGAAACTTCTGCCCTCCCGGCGTGCTGTGTGCGTAGAGACATCTGCGATTTAACTCGATATGTTCACAGGTGGATTTGAAGGGCTGACTTCATTATTACTAATGGTATACTAACACCCACATCCCCATATACACCGCTACGTCAGTTTCACCAAGTTTATTTTCGTGCCCCGCTCAGTTAAAAAATAATTACCTCAGCTTGACCAATTAAAGCTTTATTACAAAAACAAAATGTGCTGTAATTAAAAGAATTAGAATAACATCTCTCTCGACGGGTGGTATCGAGTGTTCCTACTGTGGCAGCCTACTGTGGCAGCCTCAAACCTTCCTGTGAAGCCAAGTGGTGTAGTTAGCTCGTCAATTAGGAAACCTTCTCTCTCGACAAACCCTATTTGGAATCGGTATTTTATGCATGCATGTGCCACTCTACTTGACTTGGCACAAACAGCAACATGAACACACAACAACTCGAGCTCAAACACACACACACCAACTCAAGCTCAAAGGCTAATGCAACATTTAAACAACATCCATGAATTATGCATGTTTCGCTGCTACACTTGAAACGTGGATAATATTTCTTTATCGGGCATAGGCGTATCATCCCATATTTCCACAGTACATTAAGCTACCACAGTCCTTTTGAATATTATATTTACATGCTGATAGATTTTGTTTTATTTTTTGCAGACGGCATTGCAGTGGATTGGAGAGTTCTCCTTATGAACAGCCTGGTCATTGTGTAACAGCCTGATCCTGTGATGCGGGGCGAGCGAGGAAGAGATGTCACTGGGAGAGATGGAGAGAGAGAGAGAGAGAGAGATACAGAGAGAGAGAGAGCGAGAGAGAGAGCGAAAGAGAGAGAGAGAGAGAGAGAGAGAGAGCGAGAGAGAGAGTGAGAGAGGGGTGAAGCCATTTTAAGACTGGATTTCTACACCTTCATTTGAGGTTTGGGAGGGGGTCTCTCTGTCTGCCTGTGTGTGTGTCTGTGTGTGTGTGTGTCTCTAGATGTAATGGAGTTGGATTTGCTCTGATCACACACTGCCACGGTAGTAAGATGAGTGATGCTTGCTCGCTCTGTCTGAAATGATTTTATCAGCCAAGGGATGATCTCTCTCTCTCTCTCTCTCTCTTTCTTTCTTCATATCTCTCTATCACTTTATCCCCTCACACACCCACTCACATATATTGAGAGAGATCCTTAATGCAATTTAGATTTGTAGAGCTTTGTATATTACCCTCTCTCTCTCCCTCCCTCCCTCTCTCTCTCTCTCTCTCTCTCTCTCTCTCTTACACACACACAAACTCTGACAGAATAACACTTCTCACATGCAAATAAGTGGTAGCAATAAGAGAATGGTATAAATAAGGATCTTGATCACAGCTTCGGGTTCTGTGTGTGTAGGTAGGAAGAGAGTAAGGTTTGCTGCTCTCTGAGTGAGTTTGCAAATGCATGTAAATGGGAATGTGCATTGGCTTGGTTTGATTTTCATTGTTGTGTGTCTGTGTGAGCGAGTCACCACATGTGTGTATGAGACTCATTATGTGTGTGTGTATATATATATATGTGTGTGTGTGTGTGTGTGTGTGTGTGTCCTTGTGTATGTGTGTGTGTGTGTGTGTATATGTGTGTGTGTGTGTGTGTGTGTGTGTGTCCTTGTGTATGTGTGTGTGTGTGTGCATATGTGTGTGTGTGTGTGTGTGTGTGTGTGTGTGTGTGTGTGTGTGTGTTTGACCTGTGTTGTAAGAGTGTTGCATAATTCAGGTCTCTTCAGCTCCTCAGTACATTTTAGCAGAAGAGCGGCTCCCACTCATCACACAGAAGTAACTGAGTTGGTTACAAGTACTGTGAGCCAAGTTTTCAGCATCATCAATATTGGGCATTTAGTCTTGTGATCTAATTCACATACTCCATAGGTGAGGGTTCATGCTTTATTGAGACAGAGAGCATTTCATTTTTTTTTTTGTATGCAATATCTTTCTGTGAATAATTTATTGAGGTCTGAAAAATGTAAGGTGTATGTGTCTTTCTATAATGTTAAATCATGTTCTTATTTTGTGTGCATGTCTATGTAGGTGTATGGGGTAAGGCAACATTGTATATATTTCATACACATTGGAAATTCAAAATGCTTTAAAAATAAAAAATCAGGTAAAAGAACACAGGAAAATAGGAGATAAAAAAAGATAAAAACAATTCAAAGTGAAAAATGTAACAACAAAAAAAATCTCTTAAAGAATATTGCTCTGTGTACATTGTTGTATTTCACCATGCTATCACATTCCTCCCTCATGCCAGCTATCAATGGGGGAGCCTCTCCCCTCATTAGCCGGCGTTAGCAACATTAGCATCATGGCCGCCTTGCTCCCCAGCAGGCCCAGATTACAGTAATGGAGGTCTAAAATGGAGGACATATGCCGCTGGATTTCAGCCCTAGCCCCTGTCCGAGTCTGGCTCCGTGGCCACGGCTACTGCACTGGCAATTACAGAGATGGCTTTTAAACAGATTGCTGTCTGGGATTTCGAAGTTGTTTCGCAGCGTAGCAAACAGTCTGCACTCATCATATTTTATCTGCCACTTATGTGAGCGTGTTGACCGGGGATGTCCGGATGGCACACTACCTCCTTCCGATATACTCTTCCAGGTGGGTGGACTAAAGGGGTGATTGATGTATTTTTTTATGTTGGGGTTTGTTTTTTCCTGTCTATGTACTGAAATTTAAATAAGGGGTTCAGGGATGTGGAGAGAGTGGTAGTTAGGGGTGTGTGTGTGTGTGTGTGTGTGTGTGTGTGTGTGTGTGTGGGGGGGGGGGTGATAGCAATGAAAGTGAATGAAGTGTGAAGCCCAATCCATTTTGTGTGTGTGTGTGTGTGTGTGTGTGTGTGTGTGTGTGTGTGTGTGTGTGTGTGTGTGTGTGTGTGTGTGTGAGAGAGAGATAGATAGAGAGAGAGAGAGAGGAACAGGGACAGGAACAACTTTGGCACAATACAAATGCTGTTTTTATATTGTATCAGCCATTTGTCGGATCAGTAGTCCATGACTAACAAATTACATAGCTGTTGAACAACATGATGACCTTCAGACTGTCTCACTATTCTTCCCTACCAAGGTTTCATTTTCACCACTGACCATCAGCACCATTGCACTGATTGCCTTTGTTCTGTATTTAACCACAACCAACACAGACACAAGACCGCTCTAAGGCTGGAATATTGCCCAAAACTTCCTTCACTGTAAACTGTAAACTGTTGCCAAATGTTATTCCATGTAGACCACGGCATTGGTAGGTTTTTCTGGATGTTCTTTTAATTTATATATATATATAAGTTGTTAGATGCCTCACTAATGAGACAAGACATCACACACTGAAGAAGCCAATGCCAGAGATGACATATTTGTTTTTCTTTCTGAAATATATGAAGACTATACAGTTTCTCTAGAACTTCATGTTCTCTTCTGTTTTGTCCTCTATTTTTGCTGGCTGCAGGATTTTTGTTTGCCTGTTTGTTTCCTCATCTTTTCTTCGGCTGTCAGTCAGTCAGCCACCTGAGTGTTTTGTCCTAAGGTCTTAGGCTCTTTCACACAGTGTGGGACTTAACAACAACTCGCAGTGGACATTTTGTCAACTTGATTCTGGGTGTGCTTTGACCTCTTCT
>NC_137925.1:1098096-1113096 GCF_963457725.1 Sprattus sprattus | reverse complement strand
AAATAAACTCTTCATTCACAGCGCTAACATGGATTCGAATTTCTGGCTTACTCGGATTGAAATAGAAGTATCCATTTCATGTAACCACCAATATTCACATTTTTGAGCTCCGACTACACTCCGATTTACACCCCAAGATAAGTCGATCAGATTTGGTTGTTGATCGGACTACGTGCGCATGTAACGGTGAATCGGAGTATCAACTGGAGTTTTTGCGCATGCTTGAGATCCTGCCGATAGACATGTATAAATGCATCATATATGTCTATGATAATCGCTGCTAGACGCTCACTGTTCTTGTGCTCCCACATCTCATTCACTTTGAAATACTGAAACGAAATCTAAATGATCAAGACCATGCACCATTTTCTTTGCCCTCATGTACTGCATATCAGAAATGGCCAACAGAAAAGCTAATTGACATTAGAAAAACGTTGACTGAGACTGTTTTGGACAAAACAGCTAATTCACTGAACAAATATTTTCATTTTACTTTTCCACCACTTGTTAGTCATGTCATCCATTCATATCGGTGTGAATCAATCAATACTATCACAACTTTAACTGTGATGTGTTTTTGTTTCATTTCACAACTTATTTATTGTATAATCAACGGTAGCAGGTGCCCGCTTGTAAACATTCCACATTTGATTTGAACAGACGCGGCCAATGATTCGAATTATTCACTGCCATGTTCTTTGAGATAATAGCTGTTGTCCCCCATGGATAGCAATAGCATAGTCCGACTTAAGCCATAGTCGAATTAATGCCATCATGTAAACGTACTGATAGATATCCTAGACAACTGAATGTTTGTTTTGTTGACATTACAGTTCTACTATATTAAACGACAGGGACACATGTTTCTGATGTATTAACTGAAGTGTACTTTGTGTTATAAAGGCTAAATATGAGCAGAAATATACTGTGATGGCTTGCAAACTAGTAACTTAGCGTTAACTGGCTAGCAGCTTGCTTTTTACACACCAAAACAACCTATTCAGACACAAACCCACATGTCTATGCCCTATGTTGCTATTCGCTAAGTTAAATTGGCTGGAGCTAGTTGAGTGGCTAGCTATCGTAGATATTAAGTTACCTCGACACTTTGAATTAACACAAGCAAAACATCAGCTGAAATACAGACTTTGACTATTATTAATCCGTATAAACGAGCAGTACGGTGCCTGAATGGCTCCGTTTTCTCCTCACCCCAGAACATGAACAATACGTCCCATGTTTAAGGTCTTTGGTCCAAAGCATCCTGCAATGCTATCGACCATACCACTCCACTATAAAACGCTTCAAAACGCTACACTTCAAAATGTTTTCTCATGGTTGAAATGAAAGATTCACTCTGCCTGTGCAGCTGGCAGAGAAAGTAACATCCTAATAAGCAAACATTCCACCATTCATTTCAATAGGGAAAAAGAAGGGATGAGAAATGACAATAACAAAAGAACGACAGGTGGACCATTTTCACAAGACCACTTCGCAAGACCATGACAGACGTGTCAGAGTTGGAGCGGTGTCTCCAAAGTGCTAGCAGCAGAAGTGGTGCCAAAATTGGGGAATAAAAATACAGTTTGTAACCCCTGGGCCCCATATGGAGTTCATATTGTGACTGTCCATGTGTGGAAACGCTTGGCAGTTATTGAAGTCATTTTGTGCCTGGGTTTTAGAGGTTGAAAGGTATGAGTATTTGGGTGAGTTGTATATGTTATCCCTGTGCATTTGAGAGTGTGTGTGTGTGTGTGGTGTGTGTGTGTGTGTGTGTGTGTGTGTGTGTGTGTGTGTGTGTGTTTGTGTGTGTGTGTGTGTGTGTGTGTGTGTGTGTGTCTGTGAGTGTGTGTTTGTGTGTTTGTGTGTGTGTGTGTGTGTTTGTGTGTGTGTGTGTGTGTGTGTGTGTTTGTGAGTGTGTGTGTGTGTTCGTGTGTGTGTGTGTGTGTGTGTGTGTGTGTGTGTGTGCGTGTGCGAGTGTGAGGTTGTGTGATTGATTTCTGCTGTCCTGCTGTACCCTTAGGGAGCAGAAACACCACTTTACCACCATCCTTTCCTTCAGGTCAGCGCTGTTTTGGAAAGGTTAAGCGCTCTCCACATCCTTCTCCCTCACTATGCGCTCTCTGTATTCCCACCACCTCCTCTTCATGCACAGTCTCCATGCTCATAATCACAGAACACTATTTACACATTTTTACCTTCAGAAAAAAATGGAAAGCGTATGTGGGTTTGGAAGGCTTGCTGTCTCAGAAGCTCTCTCTGTATATGTGTCTCTGTGTTTGTGTGTGTGTGTTTGTGTGTGTGTGTGTGTGTGTGTGTGTGTGTGTGTGTATGTGTGTGTGGTTGTGTGTGTGTGTATGTGTGTGTGGTTGTGTCTGTCTGTGTGTGTGTGTGGGTGTGTGTGTGTGATCAGGTGACCAGATGCAAACAGACTGAATGTGGGGAAAGTAGTAAGTTTGTGTTGGACAATGTGGGACATAGGTATTACCATTGCTGAGAGGTAACCTTAAAACTTTAATATAATGTCTGTCTAACTGAAATTGATGTTATATGCTTAAGCAATAAGCCCCGCGAGTCCATGCTTTGCGCTGATTTTAGAACAGGTAATGGAGTTGTTAGGCACGACGCGAAGCGGAGTGCCGTTAAACCCCCTTACCTGTTCTAAAATCAGCGCAAAGCACAGACTCGCGGGGCTTATTGCTTTTCTAAACCTGTTACTACACACATTTGATATGGTTTCATAAATAAAGACAATTCAATTTAAGAAACAACAGTTTAATGATAAACCGTCATTCTTCCGCCACTAAAAATTATAGTTCCTAAATAAATCGTTGCCACGCAACCCTTGAAGCAACGCAACAGCCAGATGGAACACTGAGTATGAAATGCGCTGTATGAATGCCTTGCCATTCGCTGCGCAGTAATATGGAATGTAATCAGGTCAAATTGTAAGGTAATGCTGGATTTTACAACGGCTTTTAGCCAATCACAATCAAGGATTTGAACAATCAGGTTTAGAATGCCTTTCGCCTCATAAACACCTGTGTACGTTTTTTTTTTGTGACATAGGAGAGGACCCATTTCTGCAAAGGTTAATTGACAGACGTCAGAGCCTCCTGATGACTGCCTTCACTGCTCTCTTCCAACCATTGGAGAAAAGCTTGCCTATGTTGCCTTTGCATGACCCTGCTGCTTTTGTCGTAGCGCTATTAAATAGAGTAGAAACTATGCTGCAACGGCATAAGCCGCTAATGTGCCAGGCGGGTCAACAAGCGCATCCACGGGTCCATCCATATTTCTGATATTTAAAATCAAAATGATCTCACTATGCGGGACATGGGGCAAAGGGTCAAAATTCTGTACAGTATAACTAGTGTGTGTATGTGTGTGTGTGTGCGCGCGCGTGTGTGTTCATGACTCAGTCTACATGTTTCAATCTAACACTAGCACTTACTCTCCCTCTACCCTCCTGAGGTGCACACCCTGTCAGAAATGCAAACGACAGCCTTGATTTAGGCCGAGCCTTAACACGGCCTTGCACTCCAGATAATGCGCACCAGTAAAAATATAATGAACGCCAATCCCCGCGATGCTCGACATTTAGCCTATTTACGCAAAGTGATTGGGCTGCTTCCTTCATATTTTATGCCCTGCGCAGGGATGTGTGGGTTGTGTGTGTGTGTGTGCGCGCGAGTGGGTGAGTAGATCTCTGTCTGGGATAAGAGTGTGAAGGCTTTTCGCTATTTGAAACTCAGCCCAGATCTCTGAAGGATAGAAAAGAAGAAGAAGAAAAAATAACGCTGGCAAAATCTAGCGAGCGAGTGAGGCTTGCAGAGAGAGCAAGAGAGAGAGAGAGAGAGATCAATGCAAACCCACTCTGTTTGTCTGTAAGGAGTATCCGACGCTTCTCCAAATGTCAAGCGATGGTCTTTTCATGTTGGAGGATGTAAGGTATCGAACCATAACTGTGCCGCTGGTAGCTTTCGTTTTATGGATTTGCGGAGAGTATTTGCATAGACCCATGCTGGCAAGCTTGTGGCTATGCACTACGGGGCGTTACTGCACTCAAGAAAGGACAACTTGATTTTTGGCAAAAAAATAAATAAATATATGATTTTTGGAAGCCGAGCTGAAGAAACTCTACTCGGTGGTTTAGCACATCTACAGTGTCCTCCAGCATCTAATGAACAAAGAAAAGAAAGTGAATGTTGAAGGGAAAAAAAGTCTTTGTAGATAATACAACAATAATCGTTGGCAGATTTCAGGAAAGGCATCTGCTATCAATCCATATTCCAGTGGGTATTCACAAATAGCAATGAGAGGGTGATTTCATTTTCTGTAAATAAATAAATACACAAACCAGTAACCACGGGAACAAGAATGCTGGCATTGAGCTGAAGGTCAAACTCCAGGCAACGAGTCTCCCGCTCATGGGTGCCCGGGGGGGTCAAAGGCTCATGTATTTATGCAGTGTGTAGTCATAACCAGAAGCCCTCCACCCATCAGCCTCTTCCGCTGCTCCTCTCTAATCCTCTTAATCTTGGCAGCAGGTGCTAAAAGAATCTTCCTCTGAGTCAAAGAGGACCTTTAATGTGCAAAAGAGCCTTTTAGCTCGGCTGTTTTTTTTTTTTGCACATTTGTTTAGCTGGGTAATGTAGGTGAGCTGGAGTGTTTGTTCTTCTCTTGCTTCTAATTCTTTTTGTATCAGGTGCCGGATCTGAATCTAAAGCTCATCAACGAGATTAAGCCTGTATGATTGAGATTTATACACGTGCACACAACAGGATTTGACACAATTACGGACAGATTTGAATGTTGTCAGGCAAGATACAGCAGCTCAGACAGACAAAACTGCAGTAGATTTATATAGACCCCCAAATGAAACTGCAGTAGATTTACATAGACCCCCAGCTGAAACTGCAGTAGGTTTATAGAGACCCCCAGATGAAACTGCAGTAGGTTTATAGAGACCCCCAGCTGAAACTGCAGTAGGTTTATATAGACCCCCATATGAAACTGCAGTAGATTTATATAGACCCCCATATGAAACTGCAGTAGGTTTATAGAGACCCCCATATGAAACTGCAGTAGGTTTATATAGACCCCCAGATGAAACTGCAGTAGGTTTATAGAGACCCCCAGATGAAATAGTTTTTCAAGCACCCATCTGGCTACCACATAGCAATGTGAAACCCAGAGTACCCGCTTTTCAGGCCAAAAAGAGGCCTTTTCTGCTGAGAGCCTTTTTGTCCTCACATACAGAGTTTAAAAAGAACCCTTAAGGCACCTAAAGTACCTCTCTAACTGAGAGTGATTTGTTGCAATTATGGGACATGTTCTTGAATGTATGGATGTACTTGAGATTCCTGCAATTATGGGACATGTTCTTGAATGTATGGATGTAGGCTACTTGAGATTCCCGAGCCGTGGTACATGAGGGGACATCTTGGTCCCTGGCCACATGGACCTGTTTAAACCCTGGATGCTCTGGGAGAGTCCAGCTGGGGAATTAGATACACAGCATCTGGACCTCCGATCATTAGCTGCAGTTTACACCTCCTGTGTGTCTGTGTGCATCCATGTGTGTGTATGAGCATGAGTGTGTGTGTGTGTGTGTGTGTGTGTGTGTGTGTGTGTGTGTGTGTGTGTGTTTATGAAGGTGTGTGTCTAAGTGTGAGTGTGTGAGCAAGAGAGAGAGAGAGAGTGTGTGTGTATGTGTATGCGATTGTGTGTGTGTGTGTGTGTGTGTGTGTGTGTTTATGAAGGTGTGTGTGTGTGTGTGTGTATATGTGTGTGTGTGTGTGTGTGTGTTTATGAAGGTGTGTGTCTAAGTGTGAGTGTGTGAGCAAGAGAGAGAGAGAGAGTGTGTGTGTGTGTGTGTGTGTGTGTGTGTGTGTGTGTGTGTGCGATTGTGTGTGTGTGTGTGTGTGTGTGTGTGTGTGTGTGTGTGTGTGTGTGTTTGTCATTGGCCTCCGTACAGCACCATGGCTGTAGTACATCATTGCAGCCAGTAATTGGGGATTACCTTGTTAATGCTGCTAGGCCTTGTGAGCCGGAGATATTCAACTATCAGAGCTACATCAACAGTGATTGTCTCCTAACTAAACGGATAATTTACATATCAGAGCTCAGTGCTGGCACACACACACACACACACACACATGCACACACACACACACACACACACACACTAAAGATATGCTGCTGTTTAAATGGATACAGATTGGACTCTTTGAATGAGACCTATCTCAGCTCCAAGACACTGACCTGTGGTTCGAGAATACAAATGCAGAGAAACCAGCACCAGCCATGCTCCTCTATGCTGTGTCCTTAATTCTCTTTAAACACCATAGTTGACCCAGATCACATGCACGTACAATTTTAGTAACATGTTATTGTATTTTTCCCCCTGTAGTCCCCCCCCCCCCCCATCATCAAATTAATATGATTGTTTTAGCTTGAGAACTCATCCTATCAAAATAGCCAGAGATGAGTAGATTATGGATTTCATCACAATGATGGCAGATTATCATTGAAATGAAAGGGCCGACCAAGATTGAGAGAGAGGGAGAGGATTTACATGGAGTAATATGCATTACCTAATGTCTTTGCCTTGTCGGTACAAAACATTTTGCTAGAAACCTGGGTTCGCTCTCTGATTACAAATATATTTACCCCATCTCATCCTTTCCCGAACAAGGTTACACGACATGTATCAATAAAGGATTAGCACTAATCACGCTGAAGCACATTTCTCTACCTCACTGTACCTCCCACATTTTCTCTCGCTCTCTCTCTATCTCTATCTCTCTGTCTCTCTCTCCCTCTGTCACTCTCTCTCTCTATTTCACCTTTTGATGTTCTACATTGTGGATTTTGTTTGGATGAACCCAAAGATTGTAAGCCTCCGGACCTGCCCATCTACGCTGAGCTGATGTGTGGATCCAGCCACAGATGTATATGATTGAGGGGAAGAGAGTGAATGTCTGTGTGTGTGTGTGTGTGTGTGTGTGTGTGTGTGTGTGTGTGTGTGTGTGTGTGTGTGTGTGTGTGTGTGTGTGTGTGTGTGTGTGTGTGAGTGTGTGCGTGCCACAGATGTATCCTTGGTAAACCACTGAGGAAGGATGGCTTGGTTTACTTCCTCCCTGTCATAGCACTTCATAATTCAATACTGAAAGTGACTCAATACAAACCCAACAGCAGAATACATGACTATTTTCTTTAATCAACCACCGAGAAACACAATGGCCAGATACCATGAGATGCAGTCTCAGAGGCTCCCCAGTGGGGGTGAAAGTGGGTTTTTAGTCCAAATGCTTTCCCCAAGTTTACCCTATAAATGCATCTTTGCACCTGAGGGTTGTACCACGGACGGAGTTTAACCTATTCAGATTTAACTTGAGGGTTATCAAGGAAAGTCAAGATTGATAAAATCGGATTGCCTACATTGGTGATGGGCGATACTATGATACTGATTAGGTTGTCTTGTAGTTGACTCGATGTTACCAAACTACCGTTTGTGCACGGTCGCATTAATGCAGTTTTTTCTTTTTTTTCACTGGAGGAATGGGCTATTATAATTTGTGGCTATAAAAAGTTTAAATTAACCTTAACACCACAGCGGCTAAAAAGGTCTGAGCGGTCTTAGAGTCAGTGAGTAGGTTGATACAGTTTTCTTGTTGTGGGCTAGGGTATGTTTTTTTTTTTATAGAAATATTTTTAAAAATCATCTTGTCAACCAAAGATTTCGCGACCCCCCTGCAGTACCTCCGCAGACCCCCTGGGGGTCGCGGACCCCCTGTTGAAGACCCCTGGGCTAGGGTTATGTTCTCTGCTTTGTCCATTTTAATATGATTGAGATGTAAGGGGACTTACAATAGTCTAGCTTACAGTTTTTTCCTATCGTTTTAGTCAATTTACCTAAACCATGTTCACATTCCCAAAACACATTAAGCATACCAGTAGACCATGTGAACCCAACTGTGGATACTTGCCCCTATGCTAAGATACAAATGCTGGCAATGACACCTTCTTCCAAAATTCATGGATACCTGTCCCAGTCAATGTTCACTCCCGGCAAAACGCTGTGCAACTACAGCATATTTTACCAATGTGTAGATACTCTGTTCAAAACAGTTAACTTTCAGTTCAAAACCTAACTTATCAGTAATTTAGATCACTGTAGGTGCTGCATTTGGAAAGACAAATGAAGTTACATGTTTGAATAAGAAAAATTCTTATTTGAGCAGATTTTATTTTAATCATTATTATTTTTGTTTTCCTGTGCACCATAGTTCTTGGTGAATTGGAATGGAATTCCTTTTTTGAAATACAGCTAGACAGGCAAAATTTAGCAACTTTAGTGATTGTATGGGATATTGTGGCCTTTCACAACTCCCGCCAAGTCACAGGGCGGTTTGCAGCGCATCCTAGGATGGTGTCCCTATTCCTGCCGCCGTACTCTCCTTTCCTCAACCCCATTGAGATTTTTTCTCTGCATGGAGATGGAAGGTCTATGACCAACGCCCACAGGACCAGATGTCACTTTTAGAGGCAATTGCTGCTGGGTGTATGGACATAGCCCCCGAAGACATCCAGGCCTGGATAAGGCATGCACAAAGATTTTATCCACGATGAATGGCAAGAGAAACCATATGTTTCGATGTTGACGAAAATCTGTTGTGTTTGTGATTTGTTTCTTGATCAAATACAGTATTACATAATTTCCCCCCCAAAAAATCTTATTTTAGGTTTCTGATAAAACACTCATTTACTGTATTTGCAATTACAGTAAAGTAAATGTACAACACTTGTCAATTGTGACATCTATTGTGAGGGAAACCGACATATGAACACTGTCAGCAGATTCTTGGCTTGGATTGACATATTTCAGCATTTTAGAATTATTTGTTTACTGTCATATTACAAACTTTATTACTGTAGTCCAAAGAAGTGTTTGTCTGTGTTTTTTTTCTTTTTTCAATGCAACACTACAGGAAATCAATGCCAAACTGGAGGACACAGCAACATTGTATATATGCAATTGGCAATGCTTCAAGATGTGTGTTTTTTAGGTCATTGTGTTCTGAGAGGTAACATGTGTTAAGTTATGGCAGCATTGGTTGTGGTGTGGTTGTTGTAGTGCATTTTGCACCAAAGGTTAACAGATATGCAGAGGTGTGTGTCTCTAAAGCCCACTGTGTTAAGTGATAGGGAAAAGTGACCATGGTATGGGTACATGACCTAAAACGATAGGAAAAAACTGTAATATGTGAAAACAATTAGGATCATTTAATTATACCCTACTTCATTGGCTACAGTTCTGAAACTGACCTGATACTCTTTGTTAATAAATTAAGATCTATTCCCTAGACTGTATGGATACCTGTCTGAATGGATGCTTTTGTGTTAAGGATAACTTAATTCTAACATTAATTTCAGCTGAAATCCCCGGGTGAAAGAACGAGCCAGAATTATATAGAATATTCAATATTCAATATAGAACTAATTCAATCAAGTTGTAGGCTATGCTTTAATGTTTCTCAACAGTGTTGAGTATAGATGAAATGTGTTGGCTAGGCCTATTCAGACTTATAATAGCCTATTCATGTGTTTCTCATCAGTGTTGAGTATAGATGAAATGTGTCGGCTAGACTTATAATAGCCTATTTATGTGTTCACAGGAGGCAGAAAATAAGGCTAAGCTTGGGAAGAGTGGAGGAGGGCCCTTACAGACACCACAGGAAGGTCCATAATGGAGGGGGTCCAGGGGGCAGTCAGTTCTGACCCTGGTGGAAGATTCATGTCCACGCTTCATGAACAGGGAAATATGATGTTTTGCTGCTGAGTTTAAAAGCAAAATTAAGTTCTCATGCCTGTCTTGTTGAGGTTGAGGGAGATTCTATTGAGCTGCTCCGGCCTCTTACGCCTTCTATACATGTATGCCTAGCTGGCCTGCCAGAAGAAAACACTGCAAAGAAAAAAATTAAACGTTACAACTCAAAAATGGAATATGGACAAAGGTATTGCTTTGATATTGCATCCTTTGATCAATATGTCTCTCCCATCTATAATGTTTTCTTTTAATTATTAGACAAGGGACAATAGGAATGTATAATTATGTAATAAAAAGGACAATTTCATGTTTTTATTATTGTAATTGTGTATTGTGCTGTAATGGGGATATGTGTACAGTCAATCCAGCACTTACCCTTGGGAATCCTTTGTAAAAAAAAAAATGTGTTCTATATATAGACCTAACCTATGCATATTAAAATTAGACCAAGTATATTTATAATGTGAACTTCCTGTGATCACATTAAAGAAGTCTTTGATCTTTAGAATGCTCAAATGGCCAGGGGACACAACAAATAAATCCAGCAGTTTAGTGAGAGCAGGTTGGGTATCACCTGGAACTGCACAGCAGACCGTATTCTTGCTCAGATGTTCAGCATCACCGATGGAACACAGTCTCCGCTGGCAAAATAACACAAAGCACTGTGGGTACACTGTTTGCTCTGAGTCCTCTAGCGAGAGCCAGTGGAGGCATGTGGACCAAGCAGCATCAAGGCTATCAGAGAGTGAGTGTGTGTGTGTGTGTGTGTGTGTGTGTGTGTGTGTGTGTGTGTGTGTGTGTGTGTGTGACAGCGTGTGAGAGAGTATGTGTGAGAGTTTGCTACTCCAGCAAGGGCCAGTGCAGGCATGTCGACCAAGCAGCGATAGGGCTATCAGAGAGTCAGTGTGTGTGTGTGTGTGTGTGTGTGTGTGAGAGAGAGAGTGTGATAGAGTGTGTGTGAGGGTGTGTTACTCCTGCGAGGGCCAGTGCAGGCATGTGGACCGGGGAGCAACAAGGCTATCATAGAGTCAGTGAGTGTGTGTGAGAGTGTGTGTGTGTGAGTGTGAGAGAGTGTGTGTGAGAGTGTGTGTGTGTGTGTGTGTGTGTTTGTGTGTGTGTGTGTGTGTGTGTGTGTGTGTGTGTGTGAGAGAGTGTGTGTGAGTGTGTGTGTGTGTGTTCTGAGTGCATTTCTCCAGCGAGGGCCACTGAAGGCATGTGGAACTAGCAGCCGCCAAAGACACTGAATTCCCTCAGATCAGAATTGATATCTTTCATAGAGAACATCATTGGGATAAGCTAAAGGATTTGGACAGTCTCTAAACACCCTCGCCCTACAGAGTGAGGTACGCCCTACACTCTTCCTAGACTGTGAGCGAAAGGGTGGTCCTTACAAAGGGCTCACACTAACTTCAACACAAAGATAACCTGATCGGAGTAGTTTAGAGATGCAACGTTAATTGCCATGACAGCATACCTTGGATTCTTATCTACTTCTTTAGGGTATGGGTTAATCAGGAACTTACACCTGACACCACACAGTTCTGCCTGAAACTATGTGGATAAGCCAGTAACATCGTATCGTAGCGATGTGGATAAGCCAGTAACATCGTATCGTAGCAATGTGGATAAGCCAGTAACATCGTATCGTAGCGATGTGGATAAGCCTGTAACATCGTATCGTAGCAATGTGGATAAGCCAGTAACAGCGTATCGTAGCAATGTGGGTAAGCCAGTAACATCGTACCGTAGCAATGTGGATAAGCCAGTAACATCGTATCGTAGCGATGTGGATAAGCCAGTAACATCGTATCGTAGCGATGTGGATAAGCCAGTAACATCGTATCGTAGCGATGTGGATAAGCCAGTAACATCGTATCGTAGCGATGTGTATAAGCCAGTAACATCGTACCGTAGCGATGTGGATAAGCCAGTAACATCGTATCGTAGCGATGTGGATAAGCCAGTAACATCGTATCGTAGCGATGTGGATAAGCCAGTAACATCGTATCGTAGCGACGTGGATAAGCCAGTAACATCGTACCGTAGTGAAGTCCTCAGGAGCCTGTAGAGAAAAGGAGCAACAAGGCTATTAGAGCCAATTCACACCTATTGCTGTAGAGTCATTCACAGCAGACTACCTTTTGTTTGTGTATATGATTGAGCGGAAGAGAGTGAATGTCTGTGTGTGTGTGTGTGTTTGTGTGTGTGTGTGTGTGTGTGTGTGTGTGTGTGTGTGTGTGTGTGTGTGTGTGTGTGTAGGTGTGTGTGTGTGTGTGTGTGTGTGTGTAGGTGTGTGTGTGTGTGTGTGTGTGTGTGTGTGTGTGTGTGTGTGTGTGTGTGTGTGTGTGTGTGTGTGTGTGTGTAGGTGTGTGTGTGTGTAGCAGCACCTCATAGTATACTTGGGTTTGTGGTGTGACTCTGGGAAGGATTTATTTTCCAAACATTACAAAAACTTTCAAGTGACCTCCAAATTGTGTCGCTTCAATCAATACTCAGTCTATCTTTGAAAATCCAAACAGCACAGCATGGACAGGAGTATTTCCTGCAGATGCCCTGCACACTTCCATCTTTTCGATTAGAAGCTTCATTTTGGTGAAGAGAAAATGCTTTCTGATCGGTTCAGCTGGGGCTTACTCTCCCTCTCTCTCTCTCTCTCTCTCTCTCCCTCTCGAACATAACATGTTGTTGCTTGCAGACCTCATATGAACCCTAATGGGATTTTAATTTCACTAATGTGTTGTGTGTGAGACCCCCCCCCCCACTCACCCCCTCCCTCTGCTTGACATAAGATCTTTATTGTCCCGGGGGAGACATGAGGGGGTCAAAGGGGAGGTCAGAGATGCATTGCTGGCTGGCTGTGGAATGACAGAGATATGCCTCTCATCCCCTTCTCCTCTTTTAATCATCAAAGTGTCCCAGGAGACTTACAGGAGTCCATCTCATTCAGCCCACACACACACCGTGATGCTGTGGGAGCTGTGGAGTTCAATCCCACTAGTAGATTATGGATTAGAGTAATCCAACAAGAGCAGAGATACACCCTGAGTCACACTAGAGTCAAGCTAGAGACATGGTCAAGCTCATCAAGCTAAAGGCCACTGTGTGTGTGTGTGTGTGTGTGTGTGTGTGTGTGTGTGTGTGTGTGTGTGTGTGTGTGAGAGAGAGAGAGAGAGAAAGAGAGTTTGTGCATTTGTTGTTATTGCGTGTATCGTTAGAAAATAGAAAGCTTTAACTTCACTTAATTTTATTTACCTGCTCAGTGTTTACAATTTCTGATTTCTTCCATCAAAGAGGTTAAATCCCACATGCAACTACAACCACGCATGTACACACAGACACACACACACACACACACACACAAACGTACACACACACACACACACTCACACACACACACACACACTAACACACACACACACACACACACACACACACACACACACACAGATACCAGAGAGCACCAATCACCTGGGCGCTTTGCTCGTAAATAACCCATGTTGTCAGTCTGCCGATTTTTCCACATTGAGGTCAAAGACCAACAACTGAGAGACACAGCTGCTCTCCCCAGCCTTCACTTCTCCTCCTCCTCCTCCTCCTCCTTATCACCCCATCTCCTCTCTCCTCTTTTCTCTCCTCTCATCTCCTTTCCTCCCGCTGCCCTCCATATCTGTCTGTTAAAGGGCAAGACAGCATGAGTCATACTGGGAAAAGGGGACAGTGAGAGATGGACGGAAGGACAGAGGGAGGGAGTAAGAGAGAAAAGAGAGAGAGAGAGAGAGAGATAGTGTGAGAGAGAGAAAGAGAGAAAGAGAGAGAGAGTGTGTGAGAGTGATAAAGAGAGAGAGAGTGTGAGAGAGAAATACCAGGAACAAGGTCTCGAAGTCTGCCCGCCCAGCTAGAACTGTCCTTTCCTCAGACACCATGACCAGCATCTTCTGACACGTACGTTACACCACCCACCATTGAGACTACACACTCACAGCGCACACACACACACACACACACACACACATTGAGACCTGCTCCGCAGCAACCCACACCACAGTCTAGTCCTTGTCTTACACGCCAAGGAAAATGTGTTTATCTGCGAGGCGTGGAGCGCATGAACAGAATGCCTTCATCGCTATGACTTGAGATGAAAGAGTGATAGAAACCACACGGATGACATAACATACTCACACAGAGGTGCTTCTGTGGGGAGCATATCAAGGAATAACAAAAATAGAAAACTACATATCGTCTTGAGATCTGTAATAAACAATGTCTTTCTACATGGTGGGGTTAGAGGGGCACTCTCTCTTTGGAGGTAGACCAAGACTCCCCTAGCTGGCTGCTCCCCAGTTGACTTTGTGATCACAGGTTTCACTTTCAAAAGCGTTCACGGGTCAAACCACTAACATCACCATCACATCACAGGCCTAGTACTGAGCATCTTAAAAAGAGAGAAAACAGATGCACACTCAGAGCAATAAATCAACCAAAAGACGTCGTTACAGAGTTCAGTATAGAATTTGTAAGACGTGTCACTACAGATTTGAATAACATTTCGTTTTTTTTGGCAGCAATATAACATTTTAAATGACGATTGTTGAACGGCTAAAACAAAGAGGAAATTTAGTTCAGTTGTGATCTGAAGAAAGGTAGGAAGGTTATACCAAACAACTTGACTTTCACCAACCTCAACAACCTATCCTAGCCAGCCCTTTGAAAAAGGCACCTCAGCTATTCCTTTCAAGAGTCTTTCAAGTGGTGATCAAAATAGACAACAGTGTTTTTCTTCACTAATAGTTGTCAAGAGTTACCGTGGCAGTCCAGAATCTTAGTCAAGATACTAGACGATAGAAAGAATACCTGGGATGAGCTGTATCAAACATGTACCTATGTACACTTGTACCCATAAGACATTCCTGTAATTGGTTGTTCAGGATGGCTGATCTAGTCTGAATCGAACCTCCTGGGGTTGAGTTTGTGATCACAGCAAAGACACATTAGTCAGCAGCTCTGTTTATCACTCCAGCACCCCTTTTAGAAGGACTACTGGCTGATAACATTATGGGAGCCAGCCTCACCCTGTCCCTGGATGGCCCAAATAATCAACAACAGGCCACATATCCACTCACATAATCAATCAATAATCAATAATCAACAACAGGCCACATATCCAT
>NC_137925.1:1090596-1093096 GCF_963457725.1 Sprattus sprattus | reverse complement strand
CAAAAATATATATGAACTGAATAGATGGTGGATGGAAATGGAGAGAGCCAGCATTTCAAAGTACTGATTGTAGAACAGCTTTGTGGGTATACAGTGTCCTAACAAGGTTACTGCTATACGGATAGGCAGAGCAATGAAGCACTACAACTATGTCATTGATGGCGTTTGTTTATCTCCTAGCGAAATGGGCTGCCTACAGTTTGTGTTATAAGCAGAGTGGAATTTGCGCATTACAAATTTGCGTTTGGTGGGAATGGGCAGCTGTAAGCAGAGGGTTTCTGCAGGTAGATGAGGGGGAAAGACTGTGGCAGCATTTTTTAGTCTAGAGTAGGAGAGTAACAGAGACAAAGTGAGTGGGCAGAGATAAGTTGCCTTATATGTAATTATAGATTATGTTGATGAGGAACAATGTTATCACAGTTGCAGCATTTGCAGATAAAGGTTCTACTATATGGGAGATTACAGAGCCAGGTAAGAAACAGAACATCAGCACATTAATTATACATTCATTATACTATGGCATGCCACAGGCCATCCAGGGTAAAGGGTTGTAGGTGATCCCCTCGGGGGGGATGATCCTGGGTCAGGGTTAGGGTACGAATGGGATACTAACCTGGGTCAGGGTAAGGGTACGAATGGGATACTAACCTGGGTCAGGGTTAGGGTACGAATGGGATACTAACCTGGGTCAGGGTAAGGGTAGGAATGGGATACTAACCTGGATTAGGGTTAGGGTACGAATGGGATACTAACCTGGGTCAGGGTTAGGGTAGGAATGGGATACTAACCTGGATTAGGGTTAGGGTACGAATGGGATACTAACCTGGGTCAGGGTTAGGGTAGGAATGGGATACTTACCTGGATTAGGGTAAGGGTAGGAATGGGATACTAACCTGGGTCAGGGTTAGGGTACGAATGGGATACTTACCTGGATTAGGGTAAGGGAAGAGACTGCAGAAACTGCAACAGCTCCCAAAGTGCAGGACGGCACATTAGACAGTAGCGTCTGCCACCGGTGTGTGAATGGGTAGATGTCTGCAGTGGTGGAGAGCAAGAACAGGTGAGCAAGAGCAGGAGAGCAAGCCTGTCTGGGGAGACATCTCCAAGAAGCCTGTCTGGGTTTATCTCAAGAACACCCCACAGCAGTGGTGTAGTCCAGGGTATATGCAGCTATACGGAGTATACCCAGTTATTTTTCAGTCAGCATTGAGTATACCCACTTCTCAAAACAGGGCGTTTATCCTGTGCTGTATGGGCTGCTTACAAAATTAAGAGTATACCCAGTTCTCCAGGGACCACTACACCACTGCTTCACACACACACACACACACACACACACACAAACACACACACACACACACACACACACACACACACACACACACACACACACACACACACACACACCAGGGACCACTACACCACTGCTCCACAGCCTCCTACCCTCGGTGGAGCCGGAGGGTGAGAGGGTCTGCAATGACTTGTAAATGGTGACTAAATCCATGCACACAGAAGGCTCAAGTGGTGCCTACAGGAAGCACTAAAGAGGAATGTTTTTAGACCAGACTGAAAGACGGAAAGGGTGCTCGCATCTCAGATGGAGACAGGAACTTTATTGCACAGGAAGGGGGGCTTAATAGCAAAAGGCTCTGCCTCCTATAGTGCTTTTTGAATTACAAGAAAGGAATGAAGGGGTCTGGGTGGGCGGTAGGGCACAATTCATTTCTTGAGGTGACTTGGAGCTAGGCCATTTAGAGCTTTGTATGTTAGAAGGAGTACTTTGAAATCAATTCACCTTTTGACAGGGAGCCGGTGCAGAGAGGCATGTTCGTATGTTTTAGTTCTAGTCAGTGTGCGAGCAGCAGCGTTCTGTATTAGTTGGAAGCTCTTTAGTGAGTTATTGCTACATCCGGAGACAGGAAACCATTGCAGGAGTATAGCCACAAAGTAATAGATGTGTCGATCGTTTTTTCTGCATCTTGAAGTGAAAGGACTTTTCTGATTTGGGCAATATTGCGTAGATGAAAACATTGATACCTTTAAGATCTGTTTTATGAGTCAAATGAGGGGACTTGATTAACATACATAAAGGTCTGTGTGTGCTTGTGTCTGAGTTTTTGTCTGTGCTCTCCATTGGTGCTTACAGCACTGTAATCATGAGTGCACATTTGTGTGTGTGTGTGCATGGATGTGTTTGCCTGTGTGTCTGTGAAAATGAGTCTGTAAATGTGAATGAAAAAATGGTTTGTGAGAAGCTTTATGTGTGTTGTGTGTGCATGTTTGTGCTCATGTTTGTGTGTGTGTGTGAGTGTACGTGTGTGTATGTGTGGTTTGTGTGTATGTGTGTACATGAGCGTTCATGACTGTGGCTGTATTTGTGTGTGTGTGTGTGTGGCTGTGTTTGTGTGAGTGTGTGTGTTGTGTGTATATGTGTACACAAATGATCATGTTGGTGCCTATGTTTGTGTGTTTTTGTGTATGTGTTGTGTGTATGTGAGTT
>NC_137925.1:1073096-1080596 GCF_963457725.1 Sprattus sprattus | reverse complement strand
GGATCAGCACGAGCAAGCAGTATTTGCTCAATTATGCAAGATTTGAAAGTTATTACACTGCTAGACCGTGGCATTTTCAAAGAGGTTTTTTTTAATAATAAAGGGTTTAAATGTTTCTCTCTGTGCTGCTGTTTTTGAGTAGTAAATTGTTTTCCTTGGATGTTTTTAGTCAGTCATTTTTTTTAGGTCAGATTCTCTTAATGTCATGTCTGCCGTTTGTCAATTCCCATTCCTCCTGTAGGTGAGCCAAAAGAAGTAAAGTGTGTGTGTGTGTGTGTCTGTGTGTATGTGTGTGTGTGTGTGTCTGTGTGTGTGTGTGTGTGTGTGTGTGTATGTGTGTTAGACAGCGGAGGATGTGTGTGTGAGTGTGAGTGTGTGTGTGTGTGTGTGTGTGTGTGTGTGTGTGTGTGTCTGTGTGTTAGATAGCGGAGGATGTGTGTGTGAGTGTGTGTGTGTGTGTGTGTGTGTGTGAGATAGCGGAGGATGTGAGTGTGTGAGTGTGTGTGTGTGTGTGTTTGAGTGTGTGTGTGTGTGTGTGTGTGTGTGTGTGTGTGTGTGTGTGTGTGTGTGTGTGTGTGTGTGTGTGTGTGTAGCTGGTATGGAAGCATGAATGAGAAAGGCAAGGATGCATTGACCTAAAGCCCACTAAAATGTCCGGCTCAGCGCACGGAGGACTACAGCCTGACAGAACCACTGACCCAGATACACAAAGACAGACGTGAGCACACACACACACACACACACACACACACACACACACACACACACACACACACACACACACACACACACACACACACACATCCACTCACTTGCACAGATACACAAGAGCAGGCAAGTGTTTTCATCTGAGACCTCTCTCTCTTGAGAGTACCCACACACACACACACACACACACACACACACACACACACACACACACAGATACAGAGACGGAGACAGAGACAGAGGAAGATCCACATACAGTCTGACCCACACCAGTCATGTCACACATATGAACGAGCACATTCACATGAAGAACACACAATATCCACGGTCCAAAAAAAAGACGGACCATGATAGAAAATTAGTGGCGGAGAAAGAAAAAAAGTGCTACAATATGGAATAAATATAGTGACAACAGCACCGCTATCTACTGGGACATAGTCTAAAGGAGGATGAGCTGAGGAAGATTAGGAAAAACTAAACTGGCTCACTGCTCCTCCCTTGAAGTACTTACTTAAGGTGATGTTTGGAGCCACAAAAGCTCTTCATGAAAGTATCTGACGAAGAGCTTTGTGGCACGAAACGTCATTTTCTGTTGAGAAGTTCATTACAGTAGTTTAAGGGAGGAGCAATGTGCTGGATTGGGGCTTTTTTTCTGATCTATTTGTCTTCTTTTCTGAGCATCTGCCTGGATTGGATGTGCAGACTTTTTCAATTCTCAGTTGATGAGCTGAAGGAGACACACACAAGACACACACAGTACACACACAAGACACACACAGGAGACACACACAGGAGACACACACAGGAGACACACAGGAGACACACACAAGACACACACAGGAGACACACACAGGAGACACACACAGGAGACACACAGGAGACACACACAAGACACACACACTGGACACACACAAGACACACACAGTACACACACAAGACATACACAGGACACACACACAGGTGACACACACACAGGAGACACACACAGCAGACATACACAGGACACACACACAGGAGACACACAGGAGACACACACATGACATACACAGGACACACACAGGAGACACACAGGAGACACACACATGACATACACAAGACATACACAGGAGACACACACAGGAGACACACAGGAGACACACACATGACACACACAGGAGACACAAACACAGGAGACACACATGACATACACAGGAGACACACACAGGACACACACACAGGAGACACACACAGGAGACACACACACAGGAGACACACAAACAGGAGACACACACAGGAGACACACACAGGAGACACACACACAAGACACACACAGGACACACACACTGGACACACACACAGGAGACACACACAGGAGACACACACACAAGACATACACAGGACACACACACTGGACACACACACAGGAGACACACACAGGAGACACACACAGGAGACACACACAGGAGACATACACAGGAGACACACAGGAGACACACACACAGGACACACACACAGGAGACATACACAGGAGACACACACATGACATACACAGGAGACACACACAGGAGACACACACATGACATACACACAGGAGACACACACAGGAGACATACACAGGAGACACACACAAGACATACACAGGAGACATACACAGGAGACACACAGGAGACATACACAGGAGACACACACAGGAGACATACCCAGCATGAGGGCAGAGATGCAGTAGAGGAACTGAGATGGATGTTGCCCATGACCTGATGTGTTGGTGACACTTTGCTTGAACCCTGTGTCATAAGACAGTTTTAACCATGTCATAAACATGTTTATATCCTACTAAGACTGGTTAATGTGTGATATCTGCTATGACATGTTTGTAACATAGTTATATCAGTCTTATGATGCAGGGTTCAAAGCAAGAGACCAGCAGGGCTACTTCATTGACCCTCCGTGACAAATGAAATGTGTCAACACTACTGCATCTACTAATATTAGTAATATATCATTACTATTACCAATCATAGAAATAAGAAATCCATAAACATAGACAGCATTAAACAAACACAAAAATAATCTGTTTGCCATTTTTTAGGTACCTTACTTTAGGTACCTTACTTTAGGTACCTTACTTGTTACCTTACATGCCACTGCCACCGATGGATCCTGACCAGAACACCTGGAACCTCTGCCTCCCTGGTCACCTGTCAGTGTTAGATTAGGGATTACACAGTGAGGATTGCCAGATTAGTTTCACCTCCATTGCCAATGAGGGGATCACAGACCCATGAAGGCTGAGCCCAGACTGATGACAGCAATGGTATGAGAAAGAGAGAGAGAGAGAGAGAGAGAGAGAGAGAGAGAGAGAAAGAAAGAGAGAGAGAGAGAGAGAGAGAGAGAGAGAAGAAAGCTGCTTAGTTTAGCTTTAATATTTAACATCCATTTGGTGAAAGAGAGATTATTAAAATAACAAACACACACCCGCACAGTAGTAGAGAGAGAGAAAAAGAAAACAAATTGGACTAGAGAGATTTAATTGCTTCTGAAGGCTGAAATGCAACTCTTTTCTGATGAGATAAGAGAGAGAAAGAGCCAGAGTCAGGAGCGAGAGAGTTGCAAGTGGAGGGGAGAATGAAAGCGAGAGGGAGAGAGAGCGAGAGGGGGAGAGAGAGAGAGAGAGAGAGAGAGAGAGAGAGAGGGGGAGAGAGTTTATTTCTCTAAGTAGCTGATCAGAAGCTTGTGTGTAATTAAGCCTTTGCCAGTCATCCCGCAATCTCTCTTCTGTAACAGCCTAATCTCATTGGCCGAGTCTCTGTTTTCTTCAGAAACAATTAATTGGAGCCAATTTGAATGGGAAAGGAGAGAGCATGAGAGAGGGAGAAAGAGAGAGAGGGAGAGAGAGAGAGGGAGGGCGAGAGAGAGAGAGAGAGGGAGGGTGAGAGACAGAGAGGGAGGGAGAGAGAAAGAGGGGCTAGAAAGAGTGAGTGTGTGAGTGATCTGGATGACTGAAAATAAAAGAGGAGTGAGCTAAACAAGTGTGTGTGTGTGTGTTTGTGAGTGTGTGTGTGTGTGTGTGTGTGTGTGTGTGTGTGTGTGTGTGTGTGTGTGTGTGTGTGTGTGTGTGTGTGTGTGTGTGTGTGTGTGTGTGTGTGTGTGTGTGTGTGTGTGTGTGTGTGTGTGTGTTTGTGTGTGTGTTCTGGCTTTTCATGTGGCAGTCTGTCATGGTCCCTGAGTGCGGCTGCTTGGATCAGTAGGGTTCCTGGAAACCCAAACAGGCAGCTAAATAATTAACCATCGCTGACCTCCGCACTGCCCGCACGCAGGGGGACGGGGGACAGGGGGTTCGCTCATCTGCCACTTCCCTCTATTCCTCCCTTTCTTCTCTGTCTTTTCATCTGCATCTCTGTGTCTCCCCTTTTTCTACCCTAGACAGTCCTCTCCCGTCCTCCCTCCCATCTCCGCCAGTCCTCCACCGCTTTGTCTTCATCTGTTTCCTTCTCTATCTGTCCTTTTCATTCCTCAAATTCGCCACACCCCGCCATCTCACTCTCTCTCTCTCTCTCTCTCTCTTTTTTTCTCCGTCTATCTCTTATTTCACAGAGTGGGGTTATCACTCAATCTGTTAGACACGCTATGCTGTGAGTCTGTCTCCCTCCTTCTTCGCATCTATTCCTTTTTTTGTTGGCTCCTCATCACTGCCTTGGTCCGTCTCGCTTTATTCCTCTCTCTCTCTCTCTCTCTCTGGTTTATCACTCCCTTCCTCTACCCAAATTCCACCTGATCTCCATCCATCATCCTTCCATTTCTCATGCCTCTCTCTCTCCATCACTTTCCTATACTATTACTCACCCAACCATCCTCCCTTTCCTTCTCTCGTTCTCTGCTAGGGTTTGATTTGAATCGTGATGGTGGGGATGGTGGTGGTGATGGTGATGGTGGTGTGTGTGGTGGTGGTGTGTGTGGTGTTGGTGATGGTGGTGTGTGTGGTGATGGTGGTGGTGGTGGTGGTGGTGATGGTGGTGATGGTGGTGGTGATGGTGGTGTGTGTGGTGATGGTGGTGGTGGTGGTGGTGGTGGTGTGTGTGGTGGTGGTGGTGGTGTGTGTGGTGGTGGTGGTGATGGTGGCGGTGGTGGTGGTGGTGGTGGTGGTGTGTGTGGTGGTGGTGGTGGTGGTGATGGTGGCGGTGGTGGTGGTGGTGGTGGTGGTGTGTGTGGTGATGGTGGTGATGGTGGTGGTGGTGGTGGTGGTGTGTGTGGTGGTGGTGGTGGTGTGTGTGGTGATGGTGGTGATGGTGGTGGTGGTGGTGGTGGTGGTGGTGGTGGTGGTGGTGGTGGTGATGGTGGTGGTGGTGTTGGCAGAGGGGCCGGCCTGTGTGCAAAGACTTTCAGTAAATATAATTAGCAGCGGTCTCGTCCAAGAGCTCGCTTATCACACCCACTCACTAGCCCTCCCCTGGGGCAGAACCTGATCCCTGTGTCTGTCTGCTCAGATCCCCTTCCTCCCGCCACCGTCCCTCTGCTCTTCCTCTCTCCTCTCCTCCTCCTCCTGTCCTCCTCTCCTCCTCCTCCTCTCCTCCTCTCTTTCACTTTCAGCTTTCAGTTGCAACAAGAGATGATGAGCAGATTTATGGATCCAGAACAACTGAAACAGGTTGGTAATGCAGCAGAGAGAGAGAGAGAAAGAGAGTGTGTGTGTGTGTGTGTGTGTGTGTCTGAGTGTGTGTATGGATCCAGAACAACTGAAACAGGTTGGTAATGCAGCAGAGAGAGAGAGAAAGAGAGAGAGACACACACACACACAGATTGAAAGAGAGAGACAGAGAGACACACAAAGAGGAAAGGGAGTGAGTGTGTGTGGGTGAGAGGCAGAAAGAGAGAGACACAGAGTGAAAGAGACAGACAGAGAGACATAGAGAGAGAAAGATGGAGAGAAGGACGGAGAGAGAAAGGAAGAGAGAGCAGTCATTGTTCTGGTGTCCTCTGACATCTGACTGACAGCTGTTAGACTGTGTGTGGTGTGTGTGTGTGTGTGTGTGTGTGTGTGTGTGTGTGTGTGTGTGTGTGTGTGTAGCTGTTAGACTGTGTGTGGGTTCAAAGGCAGCTGCAGATGCCCAGACTGTATGCTGAGGTTACTTAAATCATTACGCCCAGGCAGTTCTGAAACACACACACACACACGCGCACACACACACACTGAAGCACACACACACACACACACACATTATTCATTTCTTACACTGTAAATTAAACACATTCGTACTTCCTTGTTTCAGTTTAACATCCTTTCTACATTTCCTTGTTCGAGTTTAATATCGTTTCGTTAGTTCGTTCATTCATACTGTTGGCTAAGTCGGAGTGAACTAGCCAGCTAGTAAGGTGCACATGATGGCAGACAATGTTAATATCGTCGACCTGATTTTGGCGACGCCATTTGATAGTCTTCCTTATGAGGAGAAACTTAGAATTAAACAGCAGGGCAGATCAACACCTAAGATTGATTTGGTGCAAAAAGTAGGGAAAAGTAACAGGTATTTTCAGCTCTCCTGGTACGACAAAGTTAGCTGGCTGACTGGAAGTGCTGTGACAAAGGGAATGTAGGCTACTGTTGGCCATGCATCTTGATGAAATTTAGGTATAAATAAATTGACAACTTTTTTGATGTAGGCCAAAAATGAGCTTCCCCTCTTCAAAAGACCAGCAGCCGCCACTGACACACACACACACTGAAGAACACACTGAAGCACACACACACACACACACACACATAAACACAAACACAAAGCATGTCTAAGAAGCCCACTGCAAGTAACTCTTACTTAAGCAGCTTTGAGACACACACACAGCCAGCCACACACCCACGCACACACACACACACACACACACACTCACACACACACACACACACACGGAAAAATAACAAGCACATATACTCCCTGACTCGCTCCCTTAACTCTCTTGAACACTATTCTATAGCCAGTGGGATGTGGAGATGGTTTAATATCCCATATTGCGTGTGTGCATGTGTGTGTTTCTGTGTGGGTGTTTGTGTGTGTGTGTGTGTGTGTGTGTGTGTGTGTCTGTGTGTATGTGTGTGTGTGTTTCTGTGTGTGTGTGTGTGTGTTTGTGTGTGTGTGTGTGTGTGTGTTTGTGTGTGTGTGTGTGTGTGTGTGTGTGTGTGTGTGTGTGTTTGTGTGTGTGTGTGTGTGTGTGTGTGTGTGTGTGTCCGGTGCAACAGGGAGCGGAGGAGCGTGTGCGCTCACACTCTCAGATTATTATTTCCACTCTCCTGTGCTCTACGTCTCTCTCCGGCTGCTGTGGCCATAAGCAGAGCAATAAGGTAAATGTGACGCCCGAAGGTTCTTATCGATAAATCATTAATCCTGTCCGCGTGAGCGCAGCCTGCCAGAGCAACCGAAGCCTTTATCCTCCATGTACCGTGACATTTCACTCTAGGCTCGAACAGCAACAGAGATTTACAGGAGCTCTCGCTCTCTCTACCTCCTTCTCCTGCATCCTTCCTTCCTTCCCTCCTTCCCTCACTCTCTCCATATCTCTTTCCTTCTCTCTCATGGCTGTTTGTTTTTTCTTTCTTCGCTCTCTCTCTGACTGTTTTACTTTATTGCTCGTTTGGAGGGCGAACAATGGCTTTTGGTTTTTCTCGCGCGCGCGGCTCTAGGATTGATGACTACAAAGCTGCGAAAGAAACAACAGCAGGTGCTTCGGACCAGTTGAGGCTTCGAAAACCTCTACCAGCCCTTAAGGAGAATGAATGGATTCATGTGTGTGTGTGTGTGTGTGTGTGTGTGTTTGTGTGTGTGT
>NC_137925.1:1060596-1068096 GCF_963457725.1 Sprattus sprattus | reverse complement strand
ATTGTACCTTTTCAAGGAAAGCTTTATGTACGTTTAACTGTCATATATTATAAGTCCCCGGAAGTACACAAGAGAGGGATGACACCAGTTGTCTACTCTTACCCTCATGAGCTGACCAATCAAAGTCCAAGAATACCAGCTCTAATAGACAATACTACACCTATGTCCTTCACTGCTAGTGTGAATACCAGCTCTAATAGACAATACTACACCTATGTCCTTCACTGGTAGTGTGAATACCAGCTCTAATAGACAATACTACACCTATGTCCTTCACTGGTAGTGTGAATACCAGCTCTAATAGACAATACTACACCTATGTCCTTCACTGGTAGTGTGAATACCAGCTCTAATAGACAATACTACACCTATGTCCTTCACTGGTAGTGTGAATACCAGCTCTAATAGACAATACTACACCTATGTCCTTCACTGGTAGTGTGAATACCAGCTCTAATAGACAATACTACACCTATGTCCTTCACTGGTAGTGTGAATACCAGCTCTAATAGACAATACTACACCTATGTCCTTCACTGGTAGTGTGAATACCAGCTCTAATAGACAATACTACACCTATGTCCTTCACTGGTAGTGTGAATACCAGCTCTAATAGACAATACTACACCTATGTCCTTCACTGGTAGTGTGAATACCAGCTCTAATAGACAATACTACACCTATGTCCTTCACTGGTAGTGTGAATACCAGCTCTAATAGACAATACTACACCTATGTCCTTCACTGGTAGTGTGAATACCAGCTCTAATAGACAATACTACACCTATGTCCTTCACTGGTAGTGTGAATACCAGCTCTAATAGACAATACTACACCTATGTCCTTCACTGGTAGTGTGAATACCAGCTCTAATAGACAATACTACACCTATGTCCTTCACTGGTAGTGTGAATACCAGCTCTAATAGACAATACTACACCTATGTCCTTCACTGGTAGTGTGAATACCAGCTCTAATAGACAATACTACACCTATGTCCTTCACTGGTAGTGTGAATACCAGCTCTAATAGACAATACTACACCTATGTCCTTCACTGGTAGTGTGAATACCAGCTCTAATAGACAATACTACACCTATGTCCTTCACTGGTAGTGTGAATACCAGCTCTAATAGACAATACTACACCTATGTCCTTCACTGGTAGTGTGAATACCAGCTCTAATAGACAATACTACACCTATGTCCTTCACTGGTAGTGTGAATACCAGCTCTAATAGACAATACTACACCTATGTCCTTCACTGGTAGTGTGAATACCAGCTCTAATAGACAATACTACACCTATGTCCTTCACTGGTAGTGTGAATACCAGCTCTAATAGACAATACTACACCTATGTCCTTCACTGGTAGTGTGAATACCAGCTCTAATAGACAATACTACACCTATGTCCTTCACTGGTAGTGTGAATACCAGCTCTAATAGACAATACTACACCTATGTCCTTCACTGGTAGTGTGAATACCAGCTCTAATAGACAATACTACACCTATGTCCTTCACTGGTAGTGTGAATACCAGCTCTAATAGACAATACTACACCTATGTCCTTCACTGGTAGTGTGAATACCAGCTCTAATAGACAATACTACACCTATGTCCTTCACTGGTAGTGTGAATACCAGCTCTAATAGACAATACTACACCTATGTCCTTCACTGGTAGTGTGAATACCAGCTCTAATAGACAATACTACACCTATGTCCTTCACTGGTAGTGTGAATACCAGCTCTAATAGACAATACTACACCTATGTCCTTCACTGGTAGTGTGAATACCAGCTCTAATAGACAATACTACACCTATGTCCTTCACTGGTAGTGTGAATACCAGCTCTAATAGACAATACTACACCTATGTCCTTCACTGGTAGTGTGAATACCAGCTCTAATAGACAATACTACACCTATGTCCTTCACTGGTAGTGTGAATACCAGCTCTAATAGACAATACTACACCTATGTCCTTCACTGGTAGTGTGAATACCAGCTCTAATAGACAATACTACACCTATGTCCTTCACTGGTAGTGTGAATACCAGCTCTAATAGACAATACTACACCTATGTCCTTCACTGGTAGTGTGAATACCAGCTCTAATAGACAATACTACACCTATGTCCTTCACTGGTAGTGTGAATACCAGCTCTAATAGACAATACTACACCTATGTCCTTCACTGGTAGTGTGCTAGTAAATGGGCAGGGGATATGTAAGGGATAATGTATTGTCCGGAGGTCATTATCCAAAAATAAATCCCGACAGGGCGAACAACACCCCGAGGCGCAGCGATAATGGCCGATGAACAATACATTATCCCGCTTATTATACGGTTACTTGCCAAAAACGATAGAAGACATTCCTCCGGCATACCTCTTTTTATGATTTAGTTGCCGTTTCATGAGTCCCGTTTAGAAATAAATAGTTCTTCAAGCAAATAGAACTTTGAAGTTTCAGGTGTTGCGTAGCAACCCATTACTTGATGACTTCAAATTACCATGAGTCTGTTACGTTAAAATGACCTGACTTCTTGCAGAATGATATGAAAGAGGTGAATTAGAAGCACAAAACCCGTTGCCAAGGACAGCGGCCATGATCTTTTCGCAGCGGTCTATTATCAGGAATTAATGTAGGGTAGAACGTTGGGATGGCCCAATCAAATCAATGGTACTTTTTGGAACATCCTGAAGAGCCGTATAATAAAAACGGGTATCACACAGCCATAGGCCGGTTAGCAATAGCTACCACACAGTCTTGGGAATATCAGTCAGATATATATCAGTTATCAACAGTCTTGGAACTGTTAAAACAGACTTGATTTGAAATTCAAAATTGAAATGAGGTTCACCATGGCATGTTTTAATATTTCAATGTTTAATAATGTTAAAGCCAAATTGCCATACATTGCAGCATTTGCTATTGAAGGGAGGTTGTAGGAAATACCTACGGAGTATGAACAAGTAAAAGATTGCAAGTGATGAAACCACTAATCCACTTGAGGCCAATGGTATTTTACTAATACATCATGAGTATACATCATGTATGGGCATCTCAGACACTCCACTGAGCAAGTTGCCACCTACCCAGGCCCATAATATAATAACAATGTGTTATTGTTTAAATGTACCCCATCTCTCCAGGGAGGGGAAACCTCCAGGCAAGCTATCCAAACCCAAATGAACAAATCCACAAGCATGCTGTGCACGGTCCTTCCATCTGACGGTTTGGGAAATGTGCTCTAAAGTAAACAAATGCCGGTCTGCCACGGAGCCTGGGTGCCGGAGCGGGTCAAACAAGGCTGCACGTTAGCGGTGGCGGTTATGGCCCAGTGCATTCTGGGAGTTTGCTGCTTCCCCCCAGCTGGCATTCCACATCGCCGTCTGCTCCCATGAAAGCCTGCGAGTAATTAATTTATGCCACAAATCCACTTGTTCTTAGTGCATGAATGTACTGTATGTATGTGTGTCTGGGCATGATGTTGTTGAATGTGAAGCATGTCTGTGTGTGTGTGTGTGTGTGTGTGTGTGTGTGTGTGTGTGTGTGTGTGTGTGTTTGTGTTTGTGCTTCTAGTGCATGATGAAATTTGCGATCAGTTTTACTTTTCTTATCTACACCCTCCAGCCACTTCATGTGTGTGTGTGTGTGTGTTTGTGTGTGTGTGTGTGTGTGTGGATGGTGGGAGATTGAGCAAGGCTGTGTGTAAGGACTACATTTTCTCTCTCACGGCACTTGGCAGCCAATGTGCTACTACGCTGTGATGTTTAAAAACAGTTTACAATGAACGAGCCGACACACACCCCCCGCTGGGAAGTAGAAGAAAAAAACGCTTTTTCATGTTTAATTAAAAGGCGAGTGTGTGTGTGCAAGGGTGTGCGAGTGTAACCTTTCAGGGGCTGGTGTGTGTGTGTGTGTGTGTGTGTGTGTGTGTGTGTGTGTTTCCCACAGGTGATCATTTTCTTTTTTGTCTTCTCCAGATACAGCACACAAAAGCCTGCATCACTCGCTATGTCTTGCACAATTCTTTTGTTATCTGACTGTCTCGTTACCCTGTGGTTAAACAGCATAAGGTCAACATTTATGTATTGACTTGGTTTATTTATCCATGTGTTTGTATGTTTATTTTTTTTATTTATTTGTCTGCTGTTCATTGTTGTTGTCTCAGAAATCTCTATAGACATGATTCAAAGCTGCTGCCTATTTCAAGGAGACCAGCCACACTAGAATATTGATGGTGGAAGCATCATTGTTCTGAACCACTGCTAACTAAAGGCCTTCACCTAAGCTTCGTCGATACGTGCCACAGGGATGGGCCGTGGGGGTGTTATATAGACCAAGAGATGTGATGGATGTGAGTAAGATGAGAGTGATGGTGAAGAATATCCATTCATCTAAATAGCAGTGGCTCAGCTAGAGAATTATTTTCTTCAAAGAACACTCAGCTCCAGGATGAACGCTAGAAGCTAACCCCCTGAAACCAAACATTTTATTTTACTACATTTTCTTTCTTTGTATTATAACAACGGGAGGAACATTATGTCATTTTCCTTTTTTTTTGTAACTGAAGTGAACCCTCATAAAACGTTCCCACCTGGGAAGGGCCTGGTAAAATAGCTAGTTGTTTGACTAGATATCCTGCTTTCTGTATTGTGAACTACCCTAAACTGGACTTTTTAATTACCAAGTAATAGCATGATATGCAGAGTCACATCTTGGCTTGATGGATAGAATCACAAGAGTAGCGAGTTACTTCAGCTGTTGTTTTGTTGTTCCTGTGTTAATTAGCTTTGACTGACTGACAACCTTTACATTTTCTGTCTCAATTAAACTGGTTCCTCTGATTTGCTGTGTGCCATTTAAAGAACACAGGTTCAAATTCTGTACATGTCCTTTCTTTGTTTGTGTTTAGCTCCAATTTAGCAGCAATTTCCCATCTGTGACATTGAGTGTGCAGGGCTAGTTAGTTGAGAAGGCCCTCTAAGCAATCTTAGCCTGGCTACTCTAATTACTTTAAAAAGAGTCCTCTGGTCATTTGATTATGCTAATACACTGCACAATGTAATAACGTCAGTATATTCTAAAAAAGGGCTATTTGTGAGTGTTATAAAGACCTACTTGATGTCCGTCCAATTATCTCTTTATTTGCCTCTTCACATTTTGTGTGCGTGTGTGTGTATGTGTGTGTGTGTGTGTGTGTGTGTGTGTGTGTGTGTGTGTGAGTGTGTGTGTGTGTGTGTGTGTGTGTGTGTGTGTGTGTGTGTGTGTGTGTGTGTGTGTGTGTGTGTGTGTGTGTGTGTTTGTATTTGTATGTGTTTGTGTGTGAGGGCATGCATGTGAGTGTGAATGAGTGTGAAAGAAAAAGAGAGAGAGAGAGAGAGAGAGAAAGTGAAATGAGGGCACTGCATTTTCTTTGTGAAGCCGTATTGCATTTCTGCGGAATAATGCTCTTGACAAAGTGGGGAAAATATCACCATGGCGAGAAGGGCCAATTTTCTCAGAGTTTCGGGAAGGACATCATCCCTTTCTGGCTTTTCAGATGTAAATATGGAAACACGCACACCCACTCCCACCCACACACACTCACACACTCACACACTGACTCCGAGAGGCAGACTGGAGGGTTCTCATTGTGAATAGCATTTTTTGCCCCTCTTTTTTTAAGATGGAGAACTCATATTACAGCTGGCCAATTGTACGTGAATGAACAATGCCAAGCTGAGCACCCAAGAAAATAGTCACATGAAATGAACCTACGAGTTGGAGAGCAGCACTGCATATAAACAAGATAGAGAGCTCAGTTTGAGGCCGGGGAAAAGCGCTCAGCCAGCGCCTCCCATTGGCTTCCATTATGCACACTATAACCATCAATCACGCTATGTTTGTTTTTAGCTTTTACTGAGCATGATTTCCGGAGAGAAACGTCCACATTAAAGTCAGGAAAAACAGCTCGAAAACTTCTATTGTGACAGGGAGGACATACGTCTTCATTAAAGCCTAGCCGTAATTACCTGCACCTGGGCGTTAATTGAGTAAAAGCTCATCGGATGCGTGGTTGTCGATCATCGTAGCGTAGTGCATTTCCTCGTAGAGGGGATCTTAATCTAAACATAGTTAATGTGCGTGGGCTGATATGACTCAATAAATTGCTTTTTTTGACAGCTGGAATGAAGCCGTAATGTACACGTTGAGGAGGGAAAGAGAGACAGGCCCCAGGTAAAGACAGGAGTGAAAACAAAACGAAACAATTGAAAAACAACTCAATAAAGCAAACAAAGAGAAATAAACATAACAGTAATGAACCTGCATCTAATACAGAGGGACTCATGCCCATGCACTCTGAGATTCTTTGAAATGAAAATTGCGTTAAAAATATGAATTATTATTATTATTATTTATTATGTGCATTTCGGACAGACATTCAGAGATCTGAGTGACCAAGTAGCCCACATGCAGTGCTCTTGTGGAGTGTGTGTGTGTGTGTGTGTGTGTGTGTGTATGTGTGGGCTCTGTAGTTCTTCTCGGTGCAGTGCTCTTGTGGAGGACAGGTTCACTGTGCTTCTCACTTCTTTGGTTCTTCCAAATTTTCCTTCAAGTTTTCATTCATGGACATTCGGTCATATCTTACTTTAAAAAAATTCATTCCTATGAATAACGCACTTCATAGTTCATTATGGGCATTCAATTTGCATGTATAATACGATGTAATGCACTTCCTACATTTCTATAGACTCACTTGCGATGTACAGTAGACACAGGATCCTACATAAAACACAAACCAAATTATAGTTGTCAATGATGCATGTTTACATAGCTGATTATTTAATCTAATCAAATCTGAATGACAAAACTTAAACAAAAATAATTAGCAGTACAATTTAATAGTGGAGCTCTACTTTTTAAACCAACACCCCTAGCCTACATTTTTGGAGCCACAGCATATTCAACATAATTTTGGACCAAAAGAGTAGTCTAAACCTTCTTTCTTCTCTTCACAAGACTTAATCTGCTCGGAGGTGTCACCTCTGAACATTTTCACTGGTTTGTGAGTCACTTTGGGGGCATATGTTAGGCGACCTTGGGTTTCTTGAAAGGCGCCCCATAAATAAAATGTATTATTATTGTTATAATTATTATTATTATTATTATTATTATGTGTGAGTATAATACTTACTTATTATAATCTCTTCCTGCTGTATTCCTCCCATTGCCTCACATCCACTGTGTTGTGCTATTCTGCCTATAATATTGCCAAACACTGTGCTAAAGCAGTACGATTCTTTAAAACACTCCACAAACACTCCATAAACATTCCAGCCTTTCTATGTAACCTCGGTATTGACTGTTAGTTGACCTACATGGGCTGTCTGAGGGTCAGTCCAGTCAAATCCCTGCACAGACATTTCAGGACAGCATGAACTCATGAAATAGGGCCAAAGAAAACTAGTGGACGGAAACACACTGAGAGGTCAGCTGTTGCAAAGT
>NC_137925.1:1053096-1055596 GCF_963457725.1 Sprattus sprattus | reverse complement strand
GCACTACGCACACACACACACACACACACACGACACACACACACACACACACGCACCGTGCCAGCAGCTCTGCACTCCCACGAGGCCCGGTGAATGGAGCCATTATTAAAAAAGCGGCATGTTCCCCGGCAAGAGGAGGACAAAGTATGGCGATTTTTGTGAGCTGGCGCGGTAGTGGTCTTGATGCTTTGTGGGCTCTGGTGAGGTGGTTAAAAGGCGATTAAGCATTAATGCCTCCGACGCCCTCCCACACTAAGGGAAAAAAAATGGATAATTTCATAATTCGTCCAACAAGATTGTCTCATTGGAACTGTGCACTCACACACTGTTCTGTTGTTTACCTACTACCACAACAAAACGCCATTGTTTTTTTTTTTATAAAGGTGTAATATTTAAAGCCTGACTAGCTGTTGGCTAGCAAGCTAAATTATTTCATACTCCCCAGCCCAAGCATATTGGGGGCAGTGTATTGCTATGTTTGCACACCTCTGCTCCTCTCCCTCCGCAGAGTAAACAACAATGTGGTGGTGGGGGCTGAAGGCTACAGGTAGCATGAAACATAATTGAAAGATATCTAGGCTACCATTAGGGTCTCCATCAACATCAAGTGATATTTCTATGTTACATTAACTTAGTCAAGGAAAATACACCCTGTACGTCTTCCTTTAAAGAGGTACTGCACACTTAAATGTGTTTCTAGCTGTAAACTAGATAATATAGCTGTACTATAATGAAACATTAATACTGTTAATATTGTATGAGAGGGAGTATATTACTCATGGCTAAAAAGTTGGATGAAACCTAAAACTTCACTGCATATGTACAGTAGCTGTGTCAAAACCAGCTGGTCACAGGTTATCCCTGAAAAAAAGATATAAATCTAGACTACACTCACACACACATACACACTCACAGTTCCATAAGGGCTAGAGACGTCCTCATAAGATGGCCCTAAAACCAGTCACTAGTGGCATCTAGAACACTTACCTATAGTCTACACTGTAACAGTGAAAGGGTTTTGGACCGACGGAAACGTGCCTGTCTGCTCTTTTTAACAAAGCAGCTAGCCATCTGTACTCTTGGCGGTTAACATCACGTTCGCGTGTCAGAATTATAGATTTCTGTGTCTCAATCCTATCTAATTTGGTAATGATGTATTGAAATTGCTGCACTTGTGTCGAAGGAGGATCTCGTAAGAAAAAAAAAGTGTTGTGCTTCAGGCATTGCCAGGTGTTGACTTGTGCACACACACACACACACACACACTATTATGCAAATCAATGCTTTTCTGCCTGGCTTGTTTTTAAGGTTGGCAGTGATTTAAGCGCTAGCGTGTGGAGTGCTAATGCTCGTTAGCCATCCATCGCAGAACGTGTCACACTTTCCAATGATTATACGTCTGGCTCTTCAACCATCGCTAATATACTGACGATAACACTTAGGCGATAACATCTACTCCGTTCCCACCATTCACACAAAGACACACGCAGCACACGCACACACACACATACACACAGACACAGACACACACACACACACACACACACACACACGCACACACACACACACAACACACAAAACACAATATTTTAAGACAATACTTATTTCATTTGTGGTTAATCACCATTCTATTAGAAATTATTCATTGATTGATTGTTGAGATCCTACTCAAAGAAATGTATTTTTATGATACTTTTTGCACTTTTGCTGCAATTACATATTACTGTTATTGGCACACAACTTAATAAACTACATCTAAACGTCACTGACAGTTATAATCTTGATATTTGAATAGATGCTACAGTTAAAATATCCTAAACATGAAAAGACCTGGTCCCTTAACGAAGGAGAAACTATAGAAATGAAAACCAGAAACTATTGAAAACAAAACATTCTGTCAATGTATGCTTTACTTAGAAAGATGCCTGGTTTGTGGTGAAATCGGAGACGTTGGCCTGTATGTTTCATCCTCCATACTTGATCGAGTCACCCCCCCTTGTCTTACTGCGGTCAGGATTTGCATAATGCCGTGATCTCGCAGCAACGACTCATTCCCTCCACGACAGCATCAGCCTGTTCCACTGAACTCGTTGAACTTCATTTCCACAGGCATTGTTTGCCATCACCTGCAAGCCTCCCGCATCACCTGAGAGCCCCCGCATCGCTGAAAGCCCCCGCATCGCTGCGTCCCTGGGCTGGGCCTGTTTCAGGATCCTCCGACTGCAGACCTCTGCACTCCTCTTCTCTTCTCTTCTTGTCCTATGGAGGAGAGGGATGGGTAGATCCAGAATCATCCTCTCCTTGTTTGGCTTTCCAGTATTGGCCGTGTTCCCTTCGTCTCCTGGCTGAATCGGTCTTATTAGATAGCTTCATGCCGCTGTCAGGGTGGCCAGCGCACTATTGAGGGCCTTTCTTCTTGTGTGTGTGTGTGTGTGTGTGTGTGTGTGTGTGTTGTGTGTGTGTGTGTGTGTTGTGTGTGTGTGTGTGTGTGTGGTAGCGC
>NC_137925.1:1041788-1046788 GCF_963457725.1 Sprattus sprattus | reverse complement strand
TCTTTCTCTCTCTTGCTCGCTGTTTTCAAAAAGCTGTGTAGACTCAAGCTCTTTACTCCTAACTTTTTCACATTTCAACATCACTGATGGGTTTTCAGTATAAATTGAAACAAGTATCATGGCTTATTCATTTTGGTTGAGGTCTTCTTCCAGCAGACACAGGGCTCCCAGTGAAGTCCCCACAACCACCACCATCTCCTCCCCTTAGCTACCATGGGAATGGAGAGTGGAAGAAGAGGAGAGGAAACCTGTGACAGATGATCTCCCCCCAATGGTATCCATACAGAATACTGCATGAATGTAATCAAAAGCCTTCTGCTCCACTCTCATCCTATCACACGTATATAAACCCTGATCTACCGGGCCCTGCAGACATCATACCGCCATGACGTCTGATGTATCTAGCTGCTATAAACATCATGCCAAGAGCCCGTTCCCCCAGTGATGGTGTCGTTATGAGCATTAGATCTATCTCCTGTCAGGCACAGAGTCAGTAAAACTAGCTGCAAATGACCCATAAACGTGACGTGTGTCCTGCGAAACCACCTTGCTACCATTCAGTTAGCATACTCACACGAATCCCCCTCTGAAAATGCCTATTAAGTTTGTGCTCATTAAGGAAGACATTCAAACCAAAGCGACTGACGTTTCAGCAACATAATTTGTTTGGCTTATTGGTGTGGATGACATAAAGCAATCACCATGGAGCTGAATAGCGCTGTGCCATAGCAGTCGGGCAACAAGTTGAATTCTCGGGGAAAAAGGACAGCCTGGTTCTACACTTTACAATCGTGCATTTAAAGCAACAGTGCATTGTTCTTGTGTAAAACTAGCATGCTAACTAGCTAAAAACAACACACTTACCAAAACCAGCACAGTTGGCGCTGATTTAAGCTAGCTAACTGATGTATTCTGCTGTAATTTTGTTAGGGTGTCCAGATCACAAAACTAAATAGTGATAATCTTTGAAAGTGGCGGGAACAACATCTATGTGCCCTTGACCACATGCCATCAAAATGAATTTGAAGATGAATTACTTAAAGGCACAATATGCAACAATTATGCTTCAGGATTAGGGTTAGGATAAGCAGTTTAACCTTAAAATAACAGCTTAAAAAAAAATGGGGCGCTACAATGACTTTTAATATGGAGAATTGCGTCCGTGCCAATGGCATAGCAGGGTCGATAGGCATATAACTGCCTTCTGTAGTTTTGCCTGCCGATGCCCGCCGACCTGACTTTGATTACCTTCTGCCGATCTAGTAAGTAGCTTATTTGCCGTCTTGCTTAGTCTTGTGTTGCACATGATTGATGTTTGACTGTGTAAGGACAGTCGTTGAGTAATTTGTTTGTCATAATGTCAAAGTCAGCACATTTCAAGAGATTTCGTTAGTTTTAGCTGCTAGCATACCTTTAGCGAATAGCTATTAATCCTTAATGCACCTTTAAATAACTATATTATACTTCAGAAATTATTTTAAAAAACTGCACAATATATCCTAAAACTGTTCTTCATCTTGCACTGAGATCTCCATTAATACCAGTCCCTCCTCTTCTTCCAGCCCTGTGGGACAAAAGAGGCTCTGGGCTCCAGCTAGTTAAAACGCCTGTGCTAACTGCTTTTTTTTTCTTTTTTTCTCCGCAACGGGATATTGACCTTGCTTAAAAGATTGATCTCACCTCTGAAGCAGTAAGCCAGCTGTAGCAAGCACAGTGGGATCCCATTAGAATATGAAAAAAGCTTTTCTTTATTAAAAGATCCTTTCCTTTTTTTTCTCCCGACCCTAATTGACCAAATTGAAAATGCAGGCTAACATCAAGGGCTGAGAGAACGATTTGTGTTTTGATGGTGTGAGAGTGATTTTTAAAAAGGGTTTATTCACCATCCTCCCATCATGCTTCTCTCTCTCTCTCTCTCTCTCTCTCGCTCTCTCTCACTGTGTGTGCACTTTTGTTTTTATGAATGCTTTTTGTGTGTGTGTAAATTTGCATATGTGTGTGTGTGTGTGTGTCTGTGTGTGTGTGTGTGTGTGTGTGTGTGTGTGTGTGTGTTTAAAACACAGTAGACTTCATTATGACCAGCGATGAGTACTCCCAGAAATCAGCAGCCATATTTAAACAGTCTTTCTTCCTCTCTCTCTCTCTCTCTCTCTTTCTCTCCCTCTCTCTTCCTCTCTCCCTGTCCCTGTCTCTGTCTCTACTCTTGTTTTTATGGTGTGATGACTCACTTGTTGATTACCAATGTTTAATCACGTTGGGTCGTCATGCATGGATTTTCAAACACAATGCAGAAAGTCTAAAGGGAATACTTTCTTCCTCCTTGCGTTTTTTACTCTCTCTCTCTGATCTTTGACCATTCTAAAAGTCTCCCTGGCATCTTTGCGATGTTAACACCACTTTCAGCCTCTCCCTATTTAAATACCAGCCCTGTAATTACAGACAGACAGACAGAGGAATACAATGTGTAAAGTGTACGGTAATTACACGCTGCTATTCTAGATGGCAGAGAGTTTTTAATTGGCTAGGGCCTCAAGCCCCCTCTTTCCAGAGAAATAATGTAGCAGATGATGTTCAATAACAGTTTTTTGTATTTACAGAATCAGGTGAATATTCGCCACATTGGCACGGCAGTTAAGTGAGGAGTTAAATGCAATCATGTCCGTTATTACCTATGCAAATTATTTGACACGTGGCCATTAAATCTGTCCATTTGAAAAGTGTTGGCCGTCTTTTAATTGATCATCTGCTGTCTCTCATCATTGTGGAAGCAGAGAGAGAGAGAGAGAGAGAGAGAGAGAGAGAGAGAGAGAGAGAGATGTCTGGCTCCATCTCTGTCTGTTTGACGCTCTCATCAATATGACTAATGTACCATTGATTTTCAGAAGGGCCATTTGAAAAAGATCACAACTTTACACTCTGCTCTCGGCGAACAAATTATTCTGAAACATGTGCATTCAAACGCTGACACTTTGATTTGCCAATCGCCCACTCATGCGCCATTTAACATTATGGGTCATTAACAGGTACAAATCACCATGGCGACAGGTTGCCACGGTTACTGATGAGTTGTCGCCTCGCTCGACCTCTCTCTGATTCGTCTGGTCTCCTGTCAGCGTAACCCCAGAGTAATTTAATGTCCAATCAGGTAATAGGGAACTAATAGAAATCGTGGGCCTTTATAAATTAGCCTTTAACAGAGTCAGGCCCCCAAAGCCTTGATGGAGATTATTTCAGGAAATGCTATTTAATTATGAGCACAAACCTTTGTGGAGGGCCTGAAGTTATTCAATTTAGTAATTAATTCAGCACATAAAAAGATCACGAAATCTAAAGAGCCTTGTGGCAATGTTTAATATGGGGTTTCCACACCAGAGGGGAAATAAAAAGGGGAGAAAAAAAACACCCCTGAAATTCATCCCAGGGTTGCACTAAACTGATAAAGCACTAAACTACAGGTTGCCCTGAGTAGGATATGCAGACTTGTGATGCACCTGAGCTGTACATGGAAACTGCTAAGTATTCAAGAGGGGGGGGAGCGAGAAAGAGAGGGAGAGAGAGGGAGAGAGAGGGAGAAAGAGGGAGAAAGAGAGGGAGAGAGAGGGAGAAAGAGAGGGAGAGAGAGGGAGAAAGAAAGGGAGAGATAAGGAGAGGAAAACCGAGTAAATATAGAGATACAAATCAAATATCCCACACAAAAGTAAATATGATGAATGATAAACAGAAATCGTAGAAACCATATTTTTTTTTTCTGAAGAGAGCGTCGACAGCCTTCGTTGTGGTGCACAAATAATTTCCCTTTTTGGCTTGTCAGACCAGCATTTTGGTGGCAGAAAACGCATATTCTGCCCTTAAGCACATGCTAATAGCCTGGAGACAGTTTAATTTTCACTTGACGCTTTAATGGTATCTCAGCACAAAATAAAGGACGAGAGGTAGACGTGATTAAGTCCTCTGCTCTTTGTAAATATATGCCTGCTCAAGTCTCTTTCATCTTTCCTCTTTTTTCCCTTTGGCAAACACAAATATAGCTGGACAGACTTTGATAAGTTGTGAGGAGGTGCGTGTCAAAAGTGAAGAACTGTGCCTGATCTTTGCCTCACACAGAATATAAAAGTGGGCGCTCAGATTGAGCTATAAACAACAGTTCATCTCCACTCACCTACTCATCTTAGTGAGTTATAATTACTAATAACTCAAAAACATACAATTTATAGAGATGTTTGCATAGCTTTACAACATATTTTGTGTAGATACAACATAATGACGACATTGTGAATTCTCAAAGTGTTCTCAAAGAAGACATGACGATCTGTAAAGGGAATTCTCAAGTGTTGAGATAACTCTAACCGTTGTGCTGTCATTATTTGTAATACTACTATTTCCTGTGTTGCCACCCCAACCTGTCTACCAGTGTTGAGGTAAAAATGCTTTGAAAGCTTGTGATATTGTGCTATTTGGGAGAGAGAGAGAGAAGGTGCGCGAGAGAGACGTTTTTGAATGAGAGTGATTTTATATTTTATATTTATATCTGTGGGAAGCTTACAATGCCTTAAAAATACTATGTCATTACACATAGAGGGAGCGAGAGAGGGAGACAGAAAGGGAGAGAGAGAGAGAGAGAGAGAGAAAACGTAGCACAAAACTGGAGCCCCCCCTACCACCCACACCTAACACTCATACTGTTTGTGTTTTCATAATTTCACGGTTGTTCAATAAAGCGAGCCGCCATTTTCAAGTCAAACTGCTGTGTCTTTGTTCCAGATCTGGTGGCTTGTATAGTGCCATTGTCTTCCCATACTGTTTTTTAGCATAACACTGCCTCTTAGCACAGGACTTCAGCATTATCCAAGGCCTGAATGATCATAAAGCCAATATTTTCTTCTTTTTGAAGGGTAGATCCCCTCTTGAGGAAGCCTGGGTTCATCTTAATGACTTAAAGAGACACTTGAGAGACCGACCCTTAGAGGGACCCAGCGGCCTCTGTTAGCCGTTAGCGACGG
>NC_137925.1:1034288-1036788 GCF_963457725.1 Sprattus sprattus | reverse complement strand
CAGTCTGAGCTCACAGAATCACCGGGCGATCACAAGAGCCCCACGCAGTCTGAGCTCACAGAATCACCGGGCGATCACAAGAGCCCCACGCAGTCTGAGCTCACAGAATCACCGGGCGATCACAAGAGCCCCACGCAGTCTGAGCTCACAGAATCACCGGGCGATCACAAGAGCCCCACGCAGTCTGAGCTCACAGAATCACCGGGCGATCACAAGAGCCCCACGCAGTCTGAGCTCACAGAATCACCGGGCGATCACAAGAGCCCCACGCAGTCTGAGCTCACAGAATCACCGGGCGATCACAAGAGCCCCACGCAGTCTGAGCTCACAGAATCACCGGGCGATCACAAGAGCCCCACGCAGTCTGAGCTCACAGAATCACCGGGCGATCACAAGAGCCCCACGCAGTCTGAGCTCACAGAATCACCGGGCGATCACAAGAGCCCCACGCAGTCTGAGCTCACAGAATCACCGGGCGATCACAAGAGCCCCACGCAGTCTGAGCTCACAGAATCACCGGGCGATCACAAGAGCCCCACGCAGTCTGAGCTCACAGAATCACCGGGCGATCACAAGAGCCCCACGCAGTCTGAGCTCACAGAATCACCGGGCGATCACAAGAGCCCCACGCAGTCTGAGCTCACAGAATCACCGGGCGATCACAAGAGCCCCACGCAGTCTGAGCTCACAGAATCACCGGGCGATCACAAGAGCCCCACGCAGTCTGAGCTCACAGAATCACCGGGCGATCACAAGAGCCCCACGCAGTCTGAGCTCACAGAATCACCGGGCGATCACAAGAGCCCCACGCAGTCTGAGCTCACAGAATCACCGGGCGATCACAAGAGCCCCACGCAGCCGCCCAGAGAAAAGAAAATGAGATTACACAAACGTCAACAACAAAAAAGGAGGGAAGGGGAAAAGAGAGGCGGCAATGACAAAAAGGGTGGATGAGATTCGGCTGTCTGTTTAAGATTATGTTACTGCGTTATTTAGCTTTTTTTGGATCAGTTGTCAGAGAGTTTGTTTGGCCTGCTCATATTCATTTAATCACAGCAGGCCCTGGAATTGCTGGATAAATAAAACATTCTGGGCCATATCCTCTCTTCCACATTTACATTCCTTCGACACACACACACACACACACACACACTCACACACACACATGCTCCACTTAATGCTAGTTTTCTCTGTGGGGCATGAGCTCTTCACTGGACCACTGCCAGGACAACAGCCTTGCCCTCAGGATCAGAGGTACAATGTGTGTGTGTGTGTGTGTGTGTGTGTGTGTGTGTGTGTGTGTGTGTGTGTGTGTGTGTGTGTGTGTGTGTGTGTGTGTGTGTGTGTGTGTGTGTTTGTGTGTGTAGGGCATCTAGTTTGTTGTGGTAGTTGAGCACATTATGTTATATTGTTTGTTCTTTTTTTCATCCATACACCCACATCCGTTAGACACATTAAAACACACACCCACATGCAAACACACACATGTGCACCCAAACATCCGATCCAAACAAACACACACACACACAGACACACACACACACACAGACAAGTGCATATGAGTACATGGCCATGGGGACACCACCACTGACAACACTCTTTGCACACACACACACACACACACACACACACACACACACACACACACACACACACACACAAACACCCCTCCATCACACTGACAAACACACACGCATTTATCCACTCGTGCTTGCACTTGAGAGGAACATGTTTTTCACCCCTCATCTCACCCTTTCATCTCTGCTGTGACAACAAGTGCCAATTACAGGAGCTGTCCACAGCCAGAGAGAGGATCACTGCATCCCTAAAACACACACACACGCACACACACACACACAGACAGACACACACTCACACTCACACTCCGACACATGCAATACTCACACGCCTGACTGTTCATCTCTCCATGCAGAACAAAAAGATGATGATGGCTCTTTTAAAGAAATGAACCGCTGACAAGTAAACACATGACAACCCAGGCACCCACGGTACTTCAAACCATCAAAATAACCATGGAGTGAGATGTTACTGTATGGGGCTGTTAGAGTGCCTACACAACACCTACATTTGGCCTGTCATGACAGCTGTCATAGATACACATTGATATTAAGTAAATTTGAGGTCTAAGTTACATTGCGCGTTTTTAACAAATGCTTTACGTAGCTAAGTCGAAGTTAGTTCGAAGTGATTTGTGCATTTAGGTAACACTTTACCATAAAGCATTATTAACACATTCATAAATTGTTATAACGTCTTCATAATTGTCTTTGTAAGTATTTAGTAGTAGTATATAGTATCTTACACTCATAAAGTGTTAGAATGCCCTTACAGCTTCAAGTTTCAGAATACATGAAAAAGCTTATTTTACCTCTTGGTAATGGCTCTTTGCTTTATGTCAAATGCTGTTTATTCACCAAATGTTAATGGAGCCATATGTGACCCCATACAAGCTTTCATACTAATAGTTAGTTAGGGCTTA
>NC_137925.1:1016788-1021788 GCF_963457725.1 Sprattus sprattus | reverse complement strand
AGGCCCAAACCACTCACCTCATCACCAGAGCCTGGTGGAGCACACACACACTCCTACGTCTCGACTATGGCGGCACGGCGGGCGGCGCTGGCATCGCAGCTGGATGGGAAGGCGTCTTGGGTGCATCACCGGTGAATGTTTAAAGTGATGAACATCTGACTTCAGTCCCAGCCACCACTCTCACCATGTGACTACAGCACTCATGTCAACCTGTAGAAAACTACAGAAGTGGAGAGATAATCTTCAAAGGATGTCTAAAATAATCAATTTGGTAATTAATCGCAATTTCTAAGCTGCGTTAAAAATCAATCTCCAAACAGATCAATCTTGATCAGATCTGATCAAACATACCAAGAATCGCGATTAAATCGTATTGTGAGATACCTGGTGATTTGCACTTCTGACAACCATGGTCTGTGGAAGACTAGGGTCCTCATTCACAACGTTTGTTTTTATCTTACCTCTAAGACCTCCTAAGTCACTCAAAAGGTTTGAAAAGTCCTGTTCACAAAACACAAATACAACTTTTAGTAAGGAACGAAGCTAAGAGAAAGACTTTTGACAGTTCAGTGCTGGTGAGTATGCATGCAAAGAACAATAAATATATTTCATGTACATATACAGTACTATATATATTTGTGTGTTTGTGTGTGTGTGTGTGACAGGCTAGGCTACATATTAAATAAAAATGGAATACCCACGGACCAAGAATCTTTTTCACAGTTTAAAAAAAATGCATCTGAATGGTAACAAGAGCTAGTTTATTATTTATAAAACGTTACATTCAATTCCATTTAGGCTGGTTGGGGACATCTTGCATCCCTTCCAACCACTATCATTATGATTGAGAATGAGATGGTATCTTTTCAGTCTCCATACAACATTGTAATATGGAGTGATAGAAACAGTTGGTTTTCACTCGTTAGGAATCCTCCTGACTACATTTGAGTTCCCAAGAGATGCCCATTATTTTTAGGAGTCGGGAAGTTTGGAGCTAGTTTTATGTTTTGTGAATACGGGTCCAGAACTGTTTTTGTATGTATTTCATTTTATTTAATTTATTTTTGGGCTTTTTTCACTTGTGTTATTCCTGACCAGATGCACTTAAAAGGGTCTGATTTAACAGTCATTCCTAGTCATTACATTAATTTAATTGAAATTCCTTCTATGAAAAAAAGTTACTAATTTTAGTTGTATGCAGTTTGTTATAGTTTTTTCTTTCCCTCAAAGCCTTGATTGCCCGCTGGGAATTGTGAGATTTTGAGATGCACGAACATTTAAATATGACCACCTGGGTAGCGTGTTATGGAACTAAAAACATCACCTTTGCTTCTTGTTTTGTAAATATTTGGGGTAATTGCTACATATTTCCTCATTATGCTAATTTGCGTGATGATTAACTTAATGGACTCCAGCCAAGGTATAATTTTATCATTTTGTATATTTATTTTTCTCTCCTAGGCCTTTCATTTTAAACTTTTCATCGATGAATGGACTGATTTTCCCTCTGTCTTTTTGACATCTCAGGACATTGAAGAAAAACATGCATTCATCTCATAATTATATAATTACACTTTAGTGGGTAGGTCCAACGAAGCCTACTAAGTGAGCCTCATTCTATCAGCAATTAGCTGGGAAAATTGGCTAGCTAGCTTGGTAAATAATTCAATGGTTTAGTGTGCATCAAAACTGTCAGGGTAGCCTGCAGCCTCACTTCTACTTAAATGCACACATACAGACACAAACACACACACAGACACACACACACACACACACGCACACACGCACGCACGCACGCACGCACGCACACACGCACGCACGCACAGAGCCACAAGCACACACAGAGACACACACACACCCACAGAGCCACACACACACACACGCACGCGCACGCACGCGCACACACAAGCAAACACACATGCATATACTGTATACACCCACCACATACACATATGCATGCACACACATACACACACCCGTACACACTCTTTTAGACACAGATGTCTCATGGCGAGTACTGTTATTACCTTTATTGCCTTGGCATTCCAGGGCTCTACCTAGTATAGATCTGTCTGTTATTACTTCTCCTGCCATCCATCCCCGAGGGCACACAGTTATCTAAACAGTGTTTCGATGGAAATGGGACTCTCATAGAGGTGAGCTAATCGTCTATTTATATGTATGTTACCTCAAAGCATATTTGTTAGTAATGTAGATGTGTGTTTGTGTGCATGTGTGTGTGTGTGTGTGTGTGTGTGTGTGTGTGTGTGTGGTGTCTGTGTGTGTGTGTGTGGTGTGTGTGCGTGTGTGTGTGTGTGTGTGTGTGTGTGTGTGTGTGTGTGTGTGTGTGTGTGTGTGTGTGTGTGTGTGTGTGTGTGTGTGTGTGTGTCTGTCTGTTTGTGTGTATGTGTGAAACATTTGAGTTGATACTAGGGAGTTGATTTTCCTTTTGCTAGAGAGAGTGAATGCTCTCTTTGATGGGGCTGTGTGCTTTCAGTGTCTAGGCAAACACCCTTTAGTGAAAAGCACTTTTTCTTTCCCCAAGTTGATATGGGATGTATAATATTGTTGATTGTGTGTTTATGTGTGTGTGTGTGTGTGTGTGTGTGTATGCACTGAGGCTTCACGGTGGAGCTGAGGGCCTTTCATTCTGCTCTCAGACACACATACACACACAAACACACACAGACACACACTCACTCACAGATTGTTGCTTCACTGAGGTCTCACAGCCTGGGGTGCTCGCAATTGCTGTGTGGCAAAAACTGAAACAAATGATTATACCCTCAGTGATCCAATTCTTTCTCTCTCTCTCTCTGTATGTGTTGCTCTCTCTCTATCTCTCTCTCTGCCTCTATCCCTCTCTCTTTGTCTCTCTATCTCTCTCTCTGCCTCTATCCCTCTCTCTTTGTCTCTCTATCTTTCTCTGGCAGCAGGGCAGGGGGAGAAGAGCGCTTACTTAAAATGATTGTGTTTTCTCCTCAGGGTCTTGTTCCTGTCTTCCAGGGAAACGACCCGCAATTATGAGCCCTGACAAGCAGTAAGTTGGTTTGAACCTGATGTCTTTATCAAAATAAAGTGAGGCTCCATTACGTCAGAGGAGTGAGCGAGAGAGAGAGAGAGAGAGCAGTTGAAGGTGTATCTGAGATTGTTTTCGCGTAGCTTCTCTATGCCAGGCGAAGCTCTCTGCTGGGCTGACTCCTGCACTCCGTGAAAGGAGTGCACAGAAACGAAAAGAGAAGAGAGGAAGGGAGAACAGCAAGAAAAGCAAGAAAGAAAAATGGCTGTTTACTTATGCGCTCTCCAAATCACTCTCTAAGTTTATCTGCGGCTGCAGAAGTAGCCAGTGCTGTTTAAAAGCTAAACGGGGTCTGTCTCATTTGGCCGGTGGTTGGACTCAGAGATTTACAACCCTCACAAGACAGCACTTTAGGGGACCATGAATTAAATGGCTGCCACAGTAAGTGGACCCGATTACTCAAAAATGCTTTCTGAATATTACAGTGGGCAGAGCAGAGAGGAGCAGAGTTGCAGTAGCACAAGAGGAAGGGGATAACAAAGGGGGAATTCTAATGGCATCTCATGTTGTGTGCACTGTAGTGAGTTGAGTGTGTGCAATAACATGCATGATTGTATGCTTTTATGTTCTCAAGTCTAGCTACCATTACCTAAAGGTCTGCTATTTAGCACTTCACTCGAGGAAGCTCACATAAGAACCCAAAAGTGCCTATGAATTGAACGCAGGTCAAGCGCTTAGAAGGGGGCAACAATAACCGCTGCACCACCAACAGAAGAGCAGGATAAAATGTATTCGTGTTTGTTTGTGTATAGGTTTTTCTGCAAGTGTGTGTTTGCGCTTCAGTGTTAGTTTGTGAGTGCAGGCATATGTATGTGGGTGTACAGATGTGTGTGTATGTGTTTGGGTGTGTAGCAAAGTGTGTGTATGCATATTTATGTGCATGTGCAGATGTGTTTGTGTACCTGTGCAGGAAATGGGTGTGATTGTGCCTGCAAGTGTATGTTTGTGTGTGTGTGCATGTGTGTGTGTGTGTATGTTTTGTGTGTGTGTGTGTGTGTGTGTGCATGTGTGTGTGTGTGTGTGTGAGCGTGCATTTTTTACAGCTGCGGGAGTGCATGTGAATGCAAGTGAGTGAGTGACAGGGTATCCAGAGGTGTGTGTGTGTTCATGCGTGTGCATAAGTGTGTGTGTGTCTCGGCTGTGAGGTGGTCATTACTCTGACCTATTTGAGGTGATAATAGGAGAGGGTCAGAGGCCCCCCGTGTCTGGAGAGTGCACCCCCGGGCTGTGATTACCCCGTCTGGGAGCAGAGCACCACGGCCACACACACCCCACCCACCCCCCCTACCCCCCTGGCGCCCCCCCCCCCCCCCCCCCCCCATGTCCTGTCCCGTCCACCAGCGCCACCCAGCCTCTCTGATTGGCCCTCCTGTCCTTTCGCATCATTTCCTGTGTTCTCTCCTCTTTTTCTTTCCTCCCTTTTTCTCCCCCTTCACCTCTCATTGCCCCACTTCTTCCTTCTCTCCTCCACTCTCTTCCTCCTCTCCTCCACTCTCTTCCTCCTCTCCTCCACTCTCTTCCTCCTCTCCTCCACTCTCTTCCTCCTCTCCTCCACTCTCTTCTTCCTCTCCTCTTTTTCTTTCCTCCCTTTTCTCCCCCTTCACCTCTCATTGCCCCACTTCTTCCTCCTCTCCTCCACTCTCTTCCTCCTCTCCTCCACTCTCTTCTTCCTCTCCTCTTTTTCTTTCCTCCTTTTTCTCCCCCTTCACCTCTCATTGCCCCACTTCTTCCTCCTCTCCTCTTCCCCCATCATGTCTTCTCTTCCTCCTCCTCCTCTCCACTTCTCTACATTCCTTCCTGCTCACTCCTCTCCTATCCTTTTTCTGTTTTTTATATCATTTTCTCTCCTTATTCCTCCCTCTCCCTCCCTCCCCCCCCCCTTTCTTCCATCTTACCCCTGCTTTCCTCATCTCTCTGACTC
>NC_137925.1:1005821-1016588 GCF_963457725.1 Sprattus sprattus | reverse complement strand
CCTCCACTCTCTTCCTCTCCCCCCTCCTCCTCTCCACCACTCTCTTCTTCCCCCCTTCCTCTCCTCCACTCTCTTCCTCCACTCTCTCTCCTCCTCTCCTCCACTCTCTCCCTCCTCTCCTCCACTCTCTTCCTCCTCTCTCTCTCCTCCTCTCCTCCACTCTCTCCCTCCTCTCCTCCACTCTCTTCTCCCTCCTCAACTCCACTTCTCCTCTCTTCCTCCTCTCCTCCACTCTCTTCCTCCTCTCCTCCACTCTCTTCCTCCTCTCCTCCACTCTCTTCCCTCCTCTCCTCCACTCTCTTCCTCCCCTCCTCCACTCCACTCCTCCTCTGTTCTTCCCCCTTCCTCTCCTCAGACAAGACAGACCACAGAGGAAGTACCTCCAGCCCTCATTAGCGGGGTCACTCGAGCGAGCGCCCATAAAGGAGCCCTTTGAGGCGGCCCAACAATGAGCCTTTCTCAGCTGCGCCGTGCAGGCCGTGCGGGCCGGAGCCCCTGCTAACCTTCTTTAATCAAGATACCAGAGTTCCTCCCCTCTGCCTCTTACACACACTGACAGACATACCACACACTCACACATTCTCTCTTCCTCACACACAAATATATGCATGCACACACACACACACACACACACACACACACACACCACACACACACACACACACACACACACACACACACACACACACACACACACACACACACACATACACACACACACACACACACACACACACACACACACACACACACACACACACACACACACACACACACACACACACACACACACACACACACACAACACACACACACACACACACACACACACACAACACACACACACACACACACACACACACACACACACACACACACACACACACACACACACACACACACACACACACACACACACACACACACACACACACACACCACACACACACACACACACACACACACACACACACACACACACACACACACACACACACACACACACACACACACACACACACACACACACACACATACACACACACAACACACACACACAAACACAGAGTATCAACCGCCACCCAAGCGTGGCAGCGCTCAGAATGGGGTAGGAATAGGAGCGGGTATCTATGTCTGAGAACTGTGCTCATGCCATCATGGAGCCATCTGCTATTTATAGCAAGTCTTGATAATGGCTGCCATATGGGAACTCCCCGTGACTCCGACACATACATGCATTAATGAGAGACTTTCTATAGGACTCAACAGCCTGAAAACATGTCAAATTGGCCCACACTGTTGGAGAAATGTTTCTTAGATATACAGTATGTTTTTTTTTCTCCGATCATTTTTCTTTACATATCTGCTTTAGTATTTACTTTTTTTTTTCAAAACTGTCACAATCAGACATCGTAATTAAGCATAGCATACGGATACACAGAAAGACACAAACATGTTGACATTTCATCTCATTAAATGTGTTGGCAGTTGTAAGCTACACATTCTCCATGTCGTAGGCGAGTGGTATGTTCAGCAAGGCTTTGAAACAACGGTCAGATCACAGTCACTGTCTCCTTCAAACGCATGGGTATGTGACAGGTGTTACTGACGCTGGTTTGGTCTTAAGGTACAGAAACAGTAGAGGTGCCATAACTACTCCTGAATCCGCTGGTTTGGTCTTAAGGTACAGAGACAGTAGAGGTGCCATACTACTCCTGAATCCGCTGGTTTGGTCTTAAGGTACAGAGACAGTAGAGGTGCCATACTACTCCTGAATCCACTTTGATTCACTGCTGCAGTTCTCAATCCACACGCTAATTTTTCCTCTTCTATTAATTCTCCGACCCTCCTCGTCGCCCCCCCCCCCCCCCCTCTTCATCTCTCCCTGAAGGACACTCATCCGTCACTGGAATGGTATAGTAGATCATGAAGCTTTCTTTCTCCCCTCGCTTCCTCTTTTTTTCTCCCTCTCTCTCTCTCACTTTCTCTCCCTCTCTCTCTCTCTCTCTCTCTCTCTCTCTCCTCCAGGCCGGTGAGAATCTTGGAACGTAAATGTCTGCAGACTGTATTGACAGATTGATAGTGGCTGTATGTCTCCCAGCCCATACAGTAAAGCATTTGTGCAAGATGCCCTTTGGCTTTACAAAGACTCAACCAAATGAGGGCTCGCCTACACTCAGATACATTGATTTCTCTTCTCCTCATCCAAGTCTCTTTCCAGGATAATGTTTTAAAAATGTTAAAATCGATGAAAATGAAAGGTAAATCTAAATGCAAATGAAGACTTAGTCACCATATCTTACGTTGAGTATGAAGTGTTGTCAATCTGCAAAACCAACAGTCTAGTTGCACTGTGTCGGTTTTCCACCATTGTGGATTACATTTATCAGAGCTAGTCAGTGTATTGAATAAAGAAGAACGATGGAGAGGTGCTTGTGGGGACCTTAAAGAGCAAGGGGGGTTGTGCAGGAGATTTCAGTGAACTAGGAGGCATGTTTTTGTGTATTTATGTAGCAGTGTTGACCTGTTTAACCCCTAATTGTTTATCCAGACATGAAAATATTCGAATCATGTATCATTTGTAATCCTTTGATATATATATATATATATTTAAAATAGTCACACCAGAATGTGATATATATAAATGTATGCCCATGGAAATGTAGGTGGGAAAGTGTGTTTTATGGTCGGGTCACAGCTGTGACTGGTGGGATAATATGTTGTAAACTGGAAATTCTTACCAGCCCAGTATTTTAAACTAATTTAAAACTGGCGGTCCCCAGCATTGCCACTAGATTGCTCTATCACGTTGTGGTGAGACTATTTTACATATCAAAACCCCTTTCACAACACTGAAACGAACAGAGATAACACAGAGAGCAAAGATTTAAAAAAAAAAAAACAACAACCACTGACATATCTGCACGTTGTAACATACAATGTTATTGTAACATAAAATGAACCTAGATGCACCTAGATGTCACTTTGGTTGCAACATGTTTACTCATTATACGACCACACTGAACAAAATGGAATAATTGCAAAATGCATGTGTGAACAACTGACCCCTTAAAAATGATGTGTACCATAAATCTGTGTCCTATCATTAGTTAAATGTGCTTTACTAACCTTTTGTTTGAGAACTTTGATGCAGTCATCCTCTCCTCACGGTGCAACCAGGAAGTGAACAGCTCTGGTCATGTGACAATTTACACCTTTTACTATTATGGTATTTGGTAGAAATGCATTGATACATCATTCACTAAAATGTTTAGAGCCTTTAGAACTGAAAACATTGTTGACACCGGTGGGATAAAATGCTCTCCTGTGGAATGCACTGGATCTCCATGCATGTTACAGTGGGCCACTGCACCAAACACTCTTACCCTCCTACTTTACTATAAACCACTTAAACCATTTTATCACTTCAACTACTTCACATCATTTCCACAAGATGCTCAGAATAAACAAGGTATGCATATTTTATTATTTATCCATACTAAATTATTTCTGCTGCCTGTGTGGCATACTGTATCTCTGTGGTGATATTGTGACCTTTTTGGGGTCGTTTATTGCCCCCTCCACCTGCCCCGGGCAGGGAGGGGGAACGGCGGGGGAGGGTGATTGCGTGCCTCTTTCGTTTGGGCTGCTAACGCTGCAGCCCTCCTCACGGCGGTGTTTCCTCGGACAGGAAGCTGGGCTCGTGACAGCTTGACAGCAGAGATCAGCGCCAAGACCCCAGACAGAAGTTCACATTGCAGATCCAATCAGATGTCAGGCATCATTCCATTATCTGTCAAGAGAAAATGGGTATATTCTTATGGTCCCCCAGGCCACGATTTCAATCAGCCCCCCCCCCCCCCCCCCCCCCCCCCCCCCCCCCTCCTCTCTCTCTTGCCCCCCCTTTCACTACCTCTTTTCCTCTGTAGCTCTTCTGTTCTGTTCACACTGTCTTTCTCTCTATCTTTTTTCAGTCTTTTTCAGTCTCCTATTCCTCATGTAGGAGAAAGCCAGTGTTCCTCACTGGTCTGTTTTTGAGTATGATGGTAATGCTTCCAGATATTGCATTTACTTCATAGTTGGATGTGAAGTGCCTGAATAAGGAGGGGCAAAGTATGATAGAAAAGTAGTATTATTTACTTTCTGAAGAATATAGGAAACTGTGATCTTGATGTGGTATCCAGTTAGAATCTATTCTCAACTGTTTAACAAAGCAGCATGAATATAGCATAATACATATATAATACATATTCAGAAATATATCATTTATATATCAAATAATTGTTATTTTAACCTCATGGTCTCAAAATAAGTCTGAAGAAAACAATCACTGGCATCAGCCCATGCTTTGTGCTGTGCCATAGTTATAAGTTACATGACAGCCTAACAGTTGGAGCCTAATACTTGAGTGAGTAGCTTGTGTTGTGCCATAGTTATAAAGTTATAAATGTGACAGCCTAATACCTGAGTAAGTGGCTTGTGCTGTGCCATAGTAATACAGTTATATACGTTGGAGCCTAATACTTGAGTGAGTGGCTTCATAAAAACAATTATGTTGCCTGATTAGAAGCTAAACGGGACATGAAATTCGTGATTGTTGATCTTGCCACGTAGTGAATGCTAATTGATTGGATTAGACTGATATTGAATGCCATGTGATTTTCATTAGTAAAAACAAATGATTGCTTGTAAGGGATCACCTTGGCGGGCACATACTCGTTCCAGATAGGCCTGACCTTTGCGTTGTACGGTGAATAAATTCCTCGCCGGTTTAATTCTCAAAACATACTACCCATCACCCTCCAGCTGTGGAAGTGAATGCTCTTCAGAAAAAAAAGAACACAATACAAATGTCCCAAGTCTAAGATCGACGTTGGGGGTCTAACTTGACATTTCAACCGGAGCACCACATGGCGTAATCATCCTCTTCTTCACGCTCTCTCTGTGATAAAAGCCTTCCTGTTAACAGGTCGTTAAGTCATACCAGTGGGTGAGAGAAGGGAGGGAGAAGGAGGGGCGACATTTTTCTTTAAAGTCGAAAAGAAGAAAAAGGCCCGGCATGTTCTGGAAGCCCTATGACCTCTTTTAAAGCCAAAAGATTTTACACTGTTTAGTGGCTCTGATGCATTTTTCTTTCTTTCCTTCATTCTTTTGAGCTGTTTGACTGAGTAGGAAAAAGGCGATGTGTAAAAAACACTCTCGTGTGAAACACAGCACCTCGTACACAGCAAAGGACTAGAGAGAAAGAGAAGGAGACAGAGAGAGAGCACTGTTGAGGCCGCACATAGCGAGAGAGGGTCAGAGCAGGACCATTAGCACACTTCCTGACAACAAAGAACCACTGGCTCTGGGAGAACCCATGAGCTGACAGTGCTTTACCAAAGAAAATAATCCGTCTGAGGGTGGAAGATAATTGGAAATTTAGGGGGGGAAAAAAGTGACAAGATGGAAGAGAGAGAGAGAGAGAGAAAGAGAAATACACACACACAAGACCAAACAAGAGAGAGATGAGAGAAAAGAGAGAGGAGGGGAGAAATAGATAGGGAGAAAACCGTGAAAGAGAGAAGTTTCTCAGCGGAGAGGCAGTGCCTCAAAGTTGTGTCGTCCCTTATTTGGTCCTCACAGGGAACCCTGGGTCTTCCGCAGACGCGCGGAGAAAGAGAAGACATTTTTAGACAGGCTCGACTTTTTGGGAAAAAAAGTACAGTCTGTCAAATGCAATATCCTCGTCCTGTCATCTGTAAATATGAACATTGCATTCTCTACCTCTTCTCTCTCTCTGTCCCTCCCCCCCCCCCCCCTCTCGCTCTGTCCCTCTTTCTCTCCTTTACTGCCTACACTGCCTAAAAAGCCCCCTGTGGGAGAGGGATGAAAGTAGGTGCCAGTGTTGTAATACACAGACACTCACAGGAATATGGGCTTCTCTGCTAAATGAAAGCCTTCATAAAACCCCATAAATATCAGAAAAGCTCATTTCATTATTCAGTCTCCCAGTCTTGCTATGCAACATGCCCAGTAATCATTTGAGGCTTTGATGTAAATTCTAGTCATTACAGAACACAAATTCACATGCTGATCTGTGTCGTATGATATATTTCCTTGTAATTATGGGGAAATGAAATGTTAATGTAATCTCCGTATGATTGGATTGACTGCGGTGCTGAAATTATTTTCATGGAGCTTTTTTTCCTCTTTCGCTTTTTTTTCTGATGTTTAGAAATGGATGAAAGCCTGATAGTGAAACTGTTCACTGTTGAGCCAAAAAAGAAAAAGTGTGTGTTCATTTGTATTTACGAGATCTGCAGGTCATATGTTATATGTTTACAGTATCTAACAAATCGAGACTCGAAGTGAGACAGTTTAAATGGAAGCACCTTGCGAGTAAGACTCTTTGACAGGCTCTGAGTTTGGCTCTGCATACGGCAGGGAAAGCCCAAATCCTCTGGAGTTTGTCTTAATTATTTTATGGCTTTGGAGTTTGATGTATATGCTTTGAATAGAGCGGCAGTGGAAGTCAAATCACACACACGCTGAGAGAAAAGCAAACATCCTGGGATGAATCCTGTCCATACACACACACGCACACGCACACACACACACACACACACACAAACACACACACACACACACACACACACACACACACACACACACACACACACACACACACACACACACACACACATACACACACACACACACACACTCACATAAACACACGTGCAACGCTCCTCCGGCTCAATCCCTGCGTTCTCCTCCGTGTTAAGAACAGGGATTTTTTTCCTGCCTTATCGCAAGCGCAGCCTCCACTCCTCCCCTCAAATCTCTTTAAATCCCTCTGTACCTACAGGCTAAGGCTCCGTCTGCTAACGCGCTAACGCTACACGCCATTCAACAAAGGTCTCCCTGGCAACCACGCTCCGTTCTGCTCCCCCTGAATCTTTGAATATATATATATATATATATATATATACATATATATATGCTTTTTTTTTTTCTCTTCGTGGGGTAGTACACATGAGAGGTGTGTGAAGTGGGTGTGTGTGTGTGTGTGTGTGTGTGTGTGTGTGTGTGTGTGTGTGTGTGTGTGTGAAGTGGGCGTGCATAATGAGAAGGATAAAGAAGACATCCTTTATAATTCAATCGCAGAGTGGTCGGAATGTTCACGGCTAAATAGGCCGACATGATGCATAACAACGAGAGGGGGGAAAGACAGGCCACAGGAGACGTCTTTATCTCTGGCTTCTAACAGGTCTGACTTATAAAGAAGCTGGGAGAAATGGCCAGGGTCAAATATCTGGCACCAGCGACTCTCAGTAACTGTCCCGTGCTGCTAGCTGATATGAACCATGTCCAGACGAAGACTAAAGACAAGCACAGAAGAGCATGTGTATTTCCCAAGTTTAAAAAAAAAAATATTTAATTCATGACAATTCCGGGGCTTTCCAAGTTTCTTCCCCCCGCATAAAGAAATCAGGTCAGAGACTAAGTGAGCGGAATGTCTCGGGCCGACCGAAAAAGTCGGCCATTGAGAGAGAAAAAAAATCAGACCAGACAAGGCAGCCAGGCAGCTGAGGTGTGGTCCCTCAAAAAAAAAAAAAAAAAAAAAAACAGAAAGAGAAGAAAAGCTGGTTTTACTTAACTTCCCCTGAATGAGCCGAGCATCAGTCATCTGGAGGAGGGGATGGAGGCCAGCAGCAGGATCCAGGATCCAGGCACCATGTCAGGGTAAGACTGAGCAGAGATGCAGGGGAGTGACTGGGGATTTATTGGGGTGCATTTAGGCCAGAGAGAAGCCATAACACCCCCCCCCCCCCCCCCCCACACACACACACACACACACACACACACACACACACACACACAGACACAGACACACACACACACAGACACACACACCTACTCTCCCACCTCTCTCCCCACTGCTTCTCTGTGTATTTATTTAAAGAAGTGTGTGTGATGAAGATGGCGTTGGCTGTTAGGATGATGTATGCTTCCTTGCCTTCATCCTTACACGTACATACACAGACACACACGCTCACACACACACACATACACAGAAACACACACTCACACACACACACTTACGTACATACAAATGCAAACATTCTGCTCTGACATGCAAGTGAATTTTCTCTCTCTCTCTCTCTCTCTCTCTGTCTCTCTCTCTCTCTCTCTCTCTCTCTCTCTCTCTCTCCTCTCCTCTCCCTCTCCCTCTCCCTCTCCCTCTCCCTCTCCCCTCTCTCTCTCTCTCCCCTATTTTCCTGGAACCTTCCAGCAGCTTTCTGAGCCGGCTGTCATTCCGATCCACCAGTGTCCGTGGACACTTTTCTGAGATTGTGAGATTCCTGCCTGACGTTCCTGCAGTCCGCCGAGACCACCATCCATCTTTGAATCAGGGAGGCAGGAAGAGGAGGGGTGTGCAGACAGATGGGGGGGTATCTGGTGTGTGTGTGTGTGTGTATGCGTGTGTGTGTGTGTGTGGGGGGGGGGGGGGGGGGGGGGTGAAGTGAAGGATGAAAAAGTGAAGTGTGGAGAGAGAAAGAAGAGGTTGGGGCCGGGGGGGCAAGGGGGCAGTGTGGGGTAAGTGGTGAGTTGGGGGATAGTAGTTCATTACAGTACAATAAATCTAATTAATGCCATATTTCTGAGCCAAGAATACCGTCCAAGGAGGATGGGTTCATTTCAATGGCAGATAAATGCTGCTTTGTGTCACAAGAAAAGCCCATTAACATTTACATAATGGGAGGAGCCAAAGTTAATAGACCACACCTCTGTGAGCGAGTGTCTCTCTCTCCGTGTGTAGAAAGACATACAGTAGGCTTTTCCCCCTCTCTTCTCCTCCTCTCCTCTCCTCCTCTTCTCTCCTCTCCTCCTCTTCTCTCATTACTCTCTCTCTCTGTGTGTAGAAAGACATACAGTAGGCTTTAAATACACTGCCATCATCTCATGTCTCCTCTCCTCCTCTTCTCTTCTCTCCTCTCATACTCTTTCCCCCTCTCTTCTCCTCCTCTCCTCTCCTCCTCTTCTCTCCTCTCCTCCTCTTCTCTCATTACTCTCTCTCTCCGTGTGTAGAAAGACATACAGTAGGCTTTAAATACACTGCCATCATCTCATGTCTCCTCTCCTCCTCTTCTCTTCTCTCCTCTCATACTCTTTCCCCCTCTCTTCTCCTCCTCTCCTCTCCTCCTCTTCTCTCCTCTCATTACTCTCTCTCTCCGTGTGTAGCAAGACAAAGGCTTTTAATACACTGCCATCATCTCATGTGCCAGCAAGGATTCTACCTAAGAGCGGGAAACAAGGGTTTACTCAGCGCCTCTTTTACTGTCTTCACCTTTGCCAGATTCAACTTAATTAACTATCATATAAGCCAACAGGCCTGTGGCCTTAATTAACTATCATATAAGCCAACAGGCCTGTGGCCTTCGCATATGCAGCACAGCAAATGACCTTCCTGGTCGTCTTTGGAAATTCCATTTTTTTCAAGTGTCAGCCGAGATATCTGGCATTATTGAGTGTACCTTTAGAAAAGAAAGAGCTTGTTTTTTTCGATTAAAAAGTAGTAGTCAATGAAGTATTGAGTGTGATCTTGCCATGTTCCCCTCTGCGGTCACAAGTGTTCCTGAGTGCATGTGGGAGCGATGCATTCAGCCTGAGTGACCTAGAGAGGCATGGGCTTTGTCCTCCTGCGGAGAAGAGGAGGCATTCTTCAGCTAGAAAGATAACCTGCTCTCTCATTCAGTCTCACTGGCCATTCTGTCCATAGGCTGCAGTGTGTGGCACTCAAATAGTTCCCCTGTGTGTTGCACTCAAATAGTTCCCCTGTGTGTGGCACTCAAATAGTTCCCCTGTGTGTTGCACTCAAATAGTTCCCCTGTGTGTTCTGTCTGTTCCTCTACCTTAACCTCTGTTTAACTATCATGCTTCATACCGTGGACCTATGTGTTTTAATTACTTTCGAAATACATAATACAGGTTATTCAGTTCAATCCAGCTCAGATGGTTATTACAAGAACAATACAAATTAAATGTGTTTCCTGTGAATAGCAACAGGTCCCTTTCTATGTATGTAATGTTTTTATGTGTAATTTTGTGTGTAATTTTATGTGTAAACCACAACGGGTTTTCTACCCGGATCCAGATACAGAAACAAATAATTTTGTCTGTTGCTACAGATAATCATGTTGCTGTGCTCCCCTAGAGAGCACTGTTTGAAAAATGTCGCTCCGCATTTATTGTGAAACAGTGTTCAGTGTCTCCATTACCTAGACTTGTGTATGTGTGTTCACTGATGGTAGTGCACATACAGTGAACAGACACACACATATACACACACATGCTCACACTCACACACCATTTGCAAGAGGAGTGTGCATTGTGTGAAAATGCCTTCCTCCCCAAAAGAAAAAAACATCATTAAGTGGATTTCTCAGTACCTGGAATGTGCACATAATTCATGCTCACACAGGCCTTTACAAATGTACACACACACACATACACACACATACACACACACCCACACACACACACACACACACACACACACACACACACACACACACACACACACACACACACACACACACACACACACACGCACACACAGACATTCACATCATCAGTGATGCTCTTTGTCCTTTTTCTAGCGCTCAAGTTGTTAAAGGCATGGCTCTTAATGTCTCCATCACCTTGGAAACCAGCAGGCCTCCAGCTATAGATCACCTGGATGGCCCTGCTAAAACAGCAACAGTAGCGACCGCTACCATG
>NC_137925.1:983321-990821 GCF_963457725.1 Sprattus sprattus | reverse complement strand
CATGCAAACACACACTCAGAAACACATGCAAACACACACTCCGAAACTTGTGCACACACACACACACACACACACACATACATGGTCTTATATTTGTACTGGGGAAAGGCACACCAGCCTTTGTGATTGTGAAGTTGAAGTTCTGCCATATGGATATGCTAGCTTGGCTGTGCTCAGCTCTGTCCAATGTTTGAGGATCAAAGCAGTCACACACTATACTGTCTCGGCTGCATATGCATGTGGGTGTATTTCACACACACAGACACACACACACACACACACAAACACACACACACACACACACACACACACACACACACAACACTGCACAGGCACTGCACTGGCACAGGTACAAGTTTGCACACGCACACAAACACACACATAGATGGTTCACCACTTTGTACTCATGTGCACAACGGCACACGGTCACACACTATCGTAAAACTCCGAGAGTTTTTGGAGGCCTTCAGGAGAACTAAATCAGGATTAATGGAAAAGCAATGAATCTCTCAGTGCAAAGTCAAGCCAAGACTCGGGCCCTGAAATCCCATTTTACAACCCAGGGCCTTCTATCTACCACACCTAATCTTTTTCCCTCTAAATCCTCTCTGCTGGCCTCCCTTCTTATTCTATCTCTACTTCTCTTTCTCTCTCTCTCTCTCTTTCTCCTTCTCACTCTCTCAGTCTCTCTCTGTCTCTTTCTCTCTCTCTCTCTCTCTTTCTCCTTCTCACTCTCTCAGTCTCTCTCTGTCTCTCTCTCCTTCTCACTCTCTCAGTCTCTCTCAGTCTCTCTCTGTCTCTCTCTCTCTCTCTCTCAGTCTCTCTCTGTCTCTCTCTCTCTCTCTTTCTCCTTCTCACTCTCTCAGTCTCTCTCTGTCTCTTTCTCTCCCTCTGTCTTTTCCTGTCTCTTTCTTCTGGCACGATGGCATGAGGTATTCTATCGATCAGACATAGCCATTGTCTTGGCCTGTCGTCTGTAAGTGCACATCACACACACACACACACGTGAGAAACTCAGTCAGTGCCTTCTGCACGCGCCCATCCTGACACACAGTCCCGCTGGCTTCAATGATGAGGGGATTTGGAGAAGTGTGTGTCCGCGGTGGAGCGATTTTGAAAGCCCCCCCCCCCCCCCCCCCCCTTTTCCATTTTCTTTCTTTCTTTCTTTCTTTTTCCCTCTTTCCCTCCATCCCACTCTCTTTTTTTCATCTTATACCCTGTCTTAGTGAGTGATGTCTGAATGAGCTTTAACCATTACAATAGAGGCAAGCATGGGGGGGGGGGGGGGTGTAGTGAAGGAGATGGAAGGGGACGAGAGTTACAATAGGAGCAAGCATGGGGGGGGGGGGGGGGGGGGGGGGGTGTAGTGAAGGAGATGGGTGGGGGGGTGAAGGAGATGGACAGGGAAGTTGGGAGGCGGGGTGGGCGGGGGGGGGGGGGGGGGTTGTTGGGGGTGGGGTGGTGGGTGAGGGCGATGAGGACTTGTATGCATTGTGCGTGATATAATACTGGAATGGAGAGAGCTTTTATCTTTTCAATGGGAATGTCAGTGTATAAAGCAGTGTGTGTGTGTGTGTGTGTGTGTGTGTGTGTGTGTGTGTGTGAAGGGGGCCCAATCTCTTTGATTTCTGGGCTCTTTCTTCCTGTAATTACGTTTTTTAATGGCTTTTTTGGCAAATGATAACTCTGGCCGGCGGTGCGGCGCGGCCCAGCGCGGCGCTCGGGAGCGAAGAGCGGCGCGGCGCTTTTGGAGAAAGCCGGGTAATGGGGAGAGCTACTAATGAACTACAAGGGCAGAGCATCGTTTGTAATTTGCTTTTAATGTGTGTAATGATCTCTCTTTGAGGCGAGGCCAGCCTCAGAGGTAATGCAGGTAGTGTGAGGTAACACAGAGAGCGATAAAATCATAGCGCGCCTTCATGGCCGATCATTGGACTTTTTTACCAAACGAAAGAAACAAACAGGAATGAAGTGGGTGCTTTAGGGAAGTCGGGAAACTGGGTTGGCAATTTTACAGCAGCCTCTATAGCGGAGGATGATTTCGTCTCCCCGAAGATAATAGATAAGACTCTGAATGGAGCTCCCAATGCTGAATCTGTGAGTGTGCTGTTTGACAAGAAAGAGCCACCCCTGCATTCAGCTAGAAGACTGGGCTGTAGGAGAATGACTGAGGACTCCAAGAATTGAATCGAAAGTTTATAACCTGGGGAAGAAATATATTACTTGATTTTGACTGATTATACTAAAAATTCACATATATTTGATTTGTGGCCGCCCACGTGCACTAGATATTGCATTTTATTTTGAGTGTGCTGAAGAGCGCTAGCATGTCCATGAATTGGGAAAGCCACTGATCGGGGTGCATCAGATGGAGGCAGAAACAAAAGTATGCTCTCTCTCGCTCTCTCTCTCTCTCTCTCTCTCTCTCTCTCTCTCTCTCTCTCTTGCTCTCTCTCTCTTGCTCTCTCTCTCAGGTGGATCAGCTTGGCCCTATAGATAGTCCTTGTTTAGAAATTGACTGACTAATGACATGTTAAGGACGATCAAGAGATGTGGCACCTAATCAGATGCAGTCTTTTCTGTCACAGGATTTCACACTACACACACACACACACACACACACACACACACACACACACACACACACACACACACACACACACAAATTCACTTGGTCACAAACACATAGGCACCAACAACACAAACCTCCCCAAAATGGCCCCTTTCACCACCTGCTACAATTAGAGTACCGTTTAGAGAAAGAGAGAGAGACAGAGAGAGGGGGAAAGAGAAGACTGATAGTATCCAGGGCCTCCAATGCACTCCTATGTAATGATATCACATTATGCTCCTGTCATTCTGGAAGATCGCCAGCATCACAATTGCTCATTGTGCTTTCAGTCAGAAAATGTCTCCCTTCTCTCTCCCGTCTCTCTCCCCACCGCCCCCCCCCCACCCCCCCACCCCCAGTTCTCCACATGCCCCCCACCTCCAGTGCTCCACATGCCTTTGCCAGGCAAGCGGCAGCCTCATCCACCATGGCATGTCTCCCCCCTCTGTGACAATGTGGCTTTTAATGCCGAGTATTTATTCAGCTGCTCCGGCACTCGGCTCACACGCTACATGGCTTCCAGGATGTGACAGGCCATTAACAGGCGCACAGCCATGGACCTCGGGAGAGACACAGACAGCAGGTTAGAGAGGGGGGGGAGACAGAGAGAGAGAGAGAGAGAGAGACAGAGAGAAGAGAAAGACAGAGAGATGGGAGAGGGCAAGAGGGCTGGGATGAGAGAGAGAGAGAGAGAGAGGAAGGGGGAAAAGAGAAAAAGTGAAAAAAGAAATTAAAAAGAAAAGACTTGGGAAGAAAGACCGACAGACAGACAGACAAACTCTCGAGTCAAGTGCATGTCATGAACTGAGTGGGAAAAAAATGCAAACAAGGAAGGAGAGAGCCACAGGAAGGGAAGAACAGTAGATACTGGAGATAGAGGATGAGCTGTAGAGAAGAAGAAAGAGAGGCCAGGAAGGAGAGAGGGAGAGAGGGAGTACGATGATGTAGGTAAGGAGGAGAACACTTAGCTCAGAGGGTAAAGAGAGAGAGAGAGGGGGACAGCGTCTGGGTGTGATACTGGGTACACATTGTGACGCGACACACAGAGATAAAAAAGACAGAGAGCGAGGAGGTGTAGGGCGGGGGAGGGGGAGTCGGAGATGAGGGCCAGGAGATAAAGTCATCGTGAAGGAGAGGGGCCTGTCGGGTTCCCTGCTTGGTGTCAGGAGCAGGTGAGGGGAGTGGGGGTGGGGGTGGGGGTGCGGGCTGGCGGTGTTATCTGTCTGAAAAGCTTCATTTTACCTCCTCTGCCCCAACCAGACTAGCATCTGCTGAATGCTGAGAATGAGAGAGAGTGAAATGGAGTGGAGAACAGGGAGCATAGGGAATCAATTGGAAACAGATGAGCAGTACATGACAAGGTGTGTGTGTGTGTGTGTGTGAGAGAGAGTGCATTTAAGAGAGAATGGACGTGTGTGTGTGTGTGTGTGTGTGTGTGTGTGTGTGTGTGTGTGTGTGTGTGTGTGTGTGTGTGTGTGTGTGTGAGTGTGTGTGTGTGAGTGTGTGTGTGTGTGTGTGTGTGTGTGTGTGTGTGTGTGTGTGTGTGTGTGTGTGTGTGTGTGTGTGTGTGTATGTGTGAGAGAGAGCGAGAGTGAGTATTTGAGTGTGTGTGTGAACCACAGCCATTGCCTCTGAGCATCTCAGCAACTCATTTCTACCCAACAACTTTGTGGCTCTTAGACTGAATGGACAAAACAGAAAGAATGGATGATGAGGTTGCCTGTGTCACACACACACACGCACACACGCACGCACGCACGCACGCACGTGTGACGCACACACACACACACAGGCACGCACGCACACACACGCACACAAACACACACACACACACACACCCACACACTCACATACACACATATGGCCTCCTATAATAACTAATGCGAACAGCCTAATGACAAAAAAAATTTAACCTTTCAGAACAGAGCAAGTAATAACCCCAGAAGCATGATCAGTACCTGAAGAAATTAGTCCTGTGAATGACAGAGAACGAGAGAGAGAGAGAGAGAGAGAGAGAGAGAGAGAGAGAGAGAGAGAGAGAGGGAGGGAGGGAGGGAGGGAGTATGCAGGTCTCCCCCATGTTGGTGTGTTAATTGAGATGGATCGGCCCTCATTCACCGGATCCACGGCGTGTGTGTGTGTGTGTGTTCATGTTTAAATGACTGGGGAGGCCTGGGGAGACCATCACACACTAATACCTCATCATGGCTCGCTTATCTAATAGGCAGCCATTACGGCATGCAGCAGTATTTTAAGTCCGCAATTAATAAAGCTGAATCCGGAGTATGCTTCACTGAGAGCAATTATTGACAGAGAACAAGGTTTTCGCATAATAAGAGTGTAATTACTTTGCAATTAAGGAATAATGACTGATGTAAGCTTTAGGGCATGTGCTGCTTTCAGACTCATTGTTGGGCTTACAAACAGCCCACTGAGAAAACAGTGGGCCTGGAAGGTATGCTCCATAAGTACTGTAAAACACACACACACACACACACACACACACACACACACACACACACACACATGTACACGGATATACATGTACACATGAACATACATGTGATTTACATATGAAAAGACCGTAAGAGGCAGATGCACATGTGTCATTATGTAGATGAAGCCCCAGAAGCACTTTGCATTGCTAATGAAACAACACAGAACTTTACTGTACCAGAACTGTACCAGAACTTTGTAGCTACTAGAATGCTTAACATACAGCCACAGCTAGCGGTTATATATATATATATATATATATATATATATATATATATATATATGCATATGTATATACACAAGCCAGAGCTAGCATTGCTTTAATGCTTAACATACAGCCAGAGCTAGCACTGCTAAGCACTCCTAGGAACTGTACAGGCAGAAGGGGAAAGCACCAGGGGGACACAATGCTGAAAGAGAACATGGCAGAGGGATGAGTCTCCAGACTCCGCCGTGTGATTGCATTACGCGAGCATCCCACAGACGCTGGTGATCAAGCTGCAGCATCATATCCTGTCCGCGTGCGTCTGGAATGGTACATCTCATTTCCTCATCTCTCACAAGATGCCCGGGCCAACACAAGGGATTGTGGGAAGGGAATGAAAGAAGGCTCTTGTTGTCAGCAGATCGGTGGGAGCCATGACACTCTTGGGTCTAGCTAATGAATGGCGCCACTGTCCCATAGCATATGGCAGCGCATTAAAAATCATCATGACTGATCAATTATCACGTTATTCTGAAGGTTAACCCTCTGCACTGTTGAAAGGGGGAAAAAAACGCATATGTCATCAAGTTATATGTCATGTTGCCATCTTGACATAATGTATGGGATGTATAAATGGAGCCTTTGGACACATAGAGGCAACAGTAGTCATGTTCTTCTCAATGCATGGACACTTACATTGTGTTGAGAAATGGGAGAATTCTCTGGTCTGCCACAAATAAAAGACTGGAGTCAGGTTTATCAATGTGTAATTAAATGTCTATTTATACTTCTGTTCTCTACTCGGGCCACAGTGGTTCAGGAGGTAGGGGAGTCGTTCAGCAATCGGAAGGTTTGATCCTGACTCCTCCTCACCAATTTCAGTTTGTTTATTTGATGAAGAGGGGCAGTGTACATTAATAAACATTAAAATGTAAATGCACCCAATTTCCATTGGCAGTCCCCCCTGCCAGAGTGAAAATGGCTAAACAACTTTAAAAAGGCATTGATATCAAACATGACAAATAAAATAAAATAAAATAAAATAAAAACCCAATATATAAGTTCTACTGCTTACCCTCTAATGATCATGTTTTTTTTCCAAGATATTCTTTGCCTCCACTCTATGTCTCTCCCTCCCTCTACATCTCCCCTGAATCCCTCTCTTAATTTGCCATCTCTCTCTCTCTCTCTCTCTCTCTCTCTCATAGGCCCTACAGCAGTTCTTCCAAATCTGTACAACATTGCTGATGGCTAGCACATGCAGCTGGTAAAATGTGGAGATATACGCATATATATGCATTTATTTTGAATTCATAAAGCATCAAAAAACAACAATAGATAGTCTAAAGCTGTTGAATGAGGTTGATTCTCTAATGTTCTGTGGGAGTTGGTTCCATTCCTGGGCTGACCTAACTGAGAAAACCGACTGTCCAAATACACTTTTTTTAAAGGAATATCACAGTCTCCTTTTGCTGCCCCTCGAGTAGCACTGGTTGCTGATGTTCTAAACTTGACTAGGTTGCATAGTGGTGGGGGGGGGCCAGGTTAAACCGGATTTTGAACATTAAACAGCAGTTCTTAAATGTGATCAGATTGTCCCAACTTGGACAGAACAGTGATGGTGTGGAGGTTTTTTGTCAAGTATTTTGAGAGCCTGTTTGGAAAGAGACATGACTGGTTTAAGAGTAGTGGAGTTTGCAGTAGACCAGGTGGGTTAGCAGTAGTTAATCTGAGTTATTACACGGCTCTTCTTAATGCTGTAGAATGCTCCATTCACTTGAATGGGGCTTCCCAACGTTCTGCGGTCAACTATTTTCCGATAACTGACCGTTGCTATGCAGTTAATGACCGCTGTCAAGGAAAGTGGCCTTTTTGCCTCTAATTCACGTATTTCGTAGCACTCCGCAAGTAGTACGGTAACTTATCAATGGAGTTTCAGCGGACGGTTGAGCAGCTGTGTTCTAAAGAATGTTCAACTGTCTTTGAAGTTCAACGTCTTTGGCGAACTATTTCTCTCCTTTTAAACACTACGTATAGTAACAAATGCATTGTAAAAAGACACACGGTGTTAAGTAATTTGTTTGTTTTAGTTGTAACCGTATAATAAGCGGGATAATGTATAGAACTCCGGTCATTGTCGGGAAAATAAGCCCCTTCAGGGTGAAGCAACACCCCTCCGCTTTCGCGT
>NC_137925.1:970821-973321 GCF_963457725.1 Sprattus sprattus | reverse complement strand
AAGAGAGAGAGAGAGAGAGAGATAATGTGTGTGTGCGTGTGTGTGCGCGTGCATGCGTGCACGTTCTAAATTCATACAACATCTGTCATGCATCTCTGTCAAGCATTCTGGTTTAGTCGCAGTTTTGTAGACTTCTGACTTCATGAGTGGGATGACTAGACTCACGCCCTGACACACACAAAATGATAATTACAAAACATTTCAACTCAATTAGTGAAAGGATTGTCTTACTCTGATCCAATACAGTGCACCAAGTGGATGAAACTATCACTGTGTTTTTCCAACGGAAGAAGAAAAAAGGAGAGACGACAGAATGTTTGTTGTTGCTGTTGTTGGGTTGTTTGTTTGTTTGTTTTGTTTTATCTTTCTTTGTTTCAGAGTGCCTTGGTGTCTCTGAAATATCCCAGAAAAGCTGAGTGGTGGAGTAGTATAGCAGGTATTCTGTAACGTTTATGTTGAGGTGTTGGTGGTACCGCCGCGGTCAGCGCCGATGACTTCAACGCGGTTGTTACCGCCGGTGACCTCTACTACACGGTTGATCTGGGGTCACTTCCTGGCAACAGCAGAATACTCATGTCACTTAAAATATAAAAGCGTCAGCTGATCACCAAATCTGTTCCTTTTAGGCAGACGAGGAAGTAGTTGAAGAGTAGGAAAAAGCAAGATCAAGAAAAAAAAAGCCAAGACCAAGATGAAGGCGGAGCTACGTAAAACACACAAAAACATAAACAATGGAACCATGTCATAAACGGATGACGTTTAAATCAATTATGAGGGAGAGTGTGTGTTGCCGTGGTGATTAAAGAGGGTGATTTTGTGTTGTTTGCTTTGTTTCCTCTCAGAATTAGCTCCCTCCCGGGGTAATTACCTACCCCGCTCCCCCTCCCCCATACCCCCCATGAAGGTAATCGCTCAGTGAAAGTTATCTGTCTCGCTAAGCAGGAGAAATGAGACACACACTCTCGTATGAGAGCCAGGTGAAGAAGACAAGAGGAAGAAGCATCAGCCTGTAGCCCTGTAGGCACCATGTTGTGACACACACACACACACACACACACACTCACACAAATGCAGTCCCTGTGGCTCAAACTCACTAACTAGAGGTTTCTACGGATTAAACTCCACACTGCAGGCCACAAGCTACTGGAACTGAAGGTGTAGTACAGCCTGTTGTTGCCATGCAGCCCCTCAACAAGAGCCCACACTCTACTTAACGTTCTCACAGCCTTATTCAGAATGCACTAAATAAGCAGTGTCAAGTAACATGCTTGGAACTTCCCCACCTCCTCCTCTCACAAACACACACACACAGGCACACGCACGCACGCACGCACGCACGCACACGCACACACACACACACACACACGCACGCACACACACACACACACACACACACACGCACACACACACACACACACACACACATACACACACACACACTCATGCCTTGGGTTAAGGCTAAGTTAGGCTCATTTGGAAATGCAAGGCTCCAATAAGTCACCCAGGGAGCACAATAACACGTGGAATGTGTGCTGGTTCTGCTTTAGGTTGAGGGTCAGGTGGAGGGTTAGGTTCAGGTTCAGGTTACTCAGTGTGCCCCAAGGTACATTTGGTTTGCAGTAGAGCAGTCATAATCCATCCTGACACACATTTGACAAACAACACAGACATCTGAGACACATAATAAGAGTATTCAGGGTGTAAATCATTCCTAAACCAATACAAAACTAGAAGTAGGATACAAATGATAAAGACAAGTAAATAAATACATTATAAATGTCACCCTTGATACATGTGTTCAAATTAATAAACGTAAGCATGCGCATGTGTTTGACATCTTGTGCAGTTTATTCTGAGGTCATGACATTTCTTATCCAGATATCTAATCCAGTCATTTAGTTTTGTTTTTCTTATCCAGTTTCTCACTAATGATAGTTAGTAATTGGTATTTTCACAATTTTTTATAACAATATAGATAATAACAATTGATGGTTTTTCCCTTAAACATTTTACTTTAATGTTTTGCAAGTTGCTTTGAACACAAGTGTATAAATATTATCCCTTTTCTACCGTCCTTATTCTGGAATGTTCCTTATTTCAGTTTCTGCTGTGTGTGTCTGCCGCCATGCTAGTTCCACCTCCAGGTCATCTTCTCTTTTTTCTCCTTCAACTTTCCTCAGAATCTTCTTGCATTTTTTTTTAAACGATCTTTTCATTTTTGTCATTGATATCTTTATTAGTGGCTGTTCAAAATGTGTCCACTGCAGTCGCGTCCCGCTCTGCCTTATTGCCGTCCAATCACGGAGACAAGCTGTCCCTCCATTTTGAAGGACCCTCCAATCACACTGAATTATCTGAGTGAGGCCTAGGCAGACAAAAAGCCCTTCACACATTAAAGAGAGGCAGAACAAGTCTAGCCTGAAACATTTATGTTAAGTGCTTGCTGTGGTCTAATGGACCATCTTATCATCTAAATTGGCAAAGCTCGGGGGCAGTTTTG
>NC_137925.1:963321-965821 GCF_963457725.1 Sprattus sprattus | reverse complement strand
CTAACCCTAACCTCCGTTAACTACAACGCTCTTGCTAGGATCTCTATTACATGGAAACTCATCTGAACTGATGACTAACCCTAACCCTAACCTCCGTTAACTACAACGCTCTTGCTAGGATCTTAAATCTCTTTATTACATGGAAACTCATCTGAACTGATGACTAACCCTAACCCTAACCTCAGTTAACTACAACGCTCTTGCTAGGATCTTAAATCTCTTTATTACATGGAAACACATCTGAACTGATGATTAAACATGCCAAGCACAGTCTCACATTGACTGTAATTATTCAAATAAAGACTCACCTTCACACACGGCTGGTCCTGGGTCAGATTATCCTTGGCGGAGGTAATTTCTCCTCTAGTCGCTCTACCCACCATCTTGACCAAGCCGAAGCACTACGTGCTCTTTGGGTGTGCTTGCATTTGCAATCCGTACAAGAAGAATAACAACGCCGAAAGTAACATGATCCACAAATGAAGACTGTGTACTTATAAAACAGATGATAGACATGCAAAATGTTGTTTATTTATTTCCATTCTTTGTTAACATTTGTGGAATCTGTCCGTTATTCGTTTCCAAATGGTGGGGTATTTGTGAAACATATTCAGTTTGTTTGTGACATTCTGGCAGCCTTCTCACTCCATAAGTGTGTTTCCATACTGTCTGAACACTTCACAAATATCTTGTGTGGGCTACATGCACAAGTGCTACAGGCCATCACCAGCCATTACTAGCGCACTAAAACCACTGTGTAGGCATGGGCTAAGTGATGCCTAAGACTCTCACTTGAAAGTCAAGCACAATGCACAATGTTTATGTAATACATTATCTAATAAAATAATGGCAGGCTGACATTTTTATACAGACATGAATATGCATTTAAAAGGCCACAGCAATAGAGGCATCACCGTCTTCAACGATTGTTTCACACCAAAGAAGAACAATGTTGTCCTCAATAACAGCTGTCAGCTGGCAGACTGTGGGGTGGGGTGGGGTGGGGTGGGGTGGGGGGGGGCATAATTATTTGGTGTGATTGTTTTTTAAGCAATAAACGGCTGCATCCAAGACAGAAAATGACGAAAATGACATGCTGAGTCACCCTGATGTTTGTCAGGGAAGTTGTTTCGGGTGAAGACTTTCTTTGGGCTTACCCACCGGACACTAGTACCATAGAAATTAAGCTGAATGAACTCAGATGACTCCTTTCCATGCCCCGCTCATCCTCTGCCCAAACACACACACACACACACACACACACACACTCTCCCAGAGAGAGAAAGAAACTCTCACACTCACTGCCACACACACACACGCACACACACACACAGAGGCCACGGAAATATTTCACGCTATACAATTAATAGCAGGAAATGTAATTAGCTTCATCATGAGGGGGAAGCAGCATATTAGTGCTGCGCTGCAGTTTCCTGTGCATGTGGCTCAGGCAGATGGCCTTCCCTGCACTCTGAAAGACAATGGACTTATACTCCTCCATCTCCCTTTCTCTCTCTCTCTCTCTCTCTCTCTCTTTCTCTATCTCTCCCTCTCTCTCTCTCCCTCTATCTCTCTCTCTCTCTCTCCCTCTATCTCTCTCTTTCTCTCTCTCCCTCTCTCTCTCTCCCTCTCTCCCTCTCTCTCTCTCTCTCTCTCTTTCTCTATCTCTCCCTCTCTCTCTCCCTCTCTCCCTCTATCTCTATCTCTCCCTCTCTCTCCCTCCCTCTCTCTCTCTCTCTCTCTCTCTATCTCTCTCTTCTCTACCAGTCAGAGCAGGGGTCAGAGGTCGGCCAGAGGGTAATATGGGGCAAATAGGTGAGTGAGGACAGGCTCGCCCATTGTGCAGGGAATAGGGAGGGATTGTCCGGCCTCATCAAGATCCCATGCTAGGGGGAAAATACCTCATTTATGACTGGGGTCGGGATAAGGCTACCACAGACATAGACATTCTTGCACACATGCGCGCACACACACACTTGCATACACAACACACATACACAAACATCTAAACACACACAAAGATGTTTAGAGAGACATGTCTAGAACTTGCATTCACACTGAACACTTGGGGCCCTATCTTGCACCCAGCGCAATTGACATTGTCACCGACGCATGTATCATTCCTATCTTGCACCCGTCGCACAGCGCGATTTTCCCTCCAGAGGCGCGCTTCGAAATGAACTTGCGTCGACATGGGCGGGGGCGGAACAGAGAAGGCGTTTCTCTGGCGCAAGTGGTATTTTGCAGTTTCAAAACAACGCCGTGCGCCGTGCGCCATTGACCAAAAAAAAGCTGGTCTAATGTGAGGCGCAATGTCTAAAGTCTGTAACGCGTATTCAGAACGCTATTTTAAGGGCGCATGTGCTTGCCCGCACAGTATAGGACCTATAGGCTACACTTTACTTCTGTCGTCTACACGAGAGATTTATACCAATTATTTGGCAAGCCATATATAATTACAAGGAAAATAAAGTATTTACCACATGAGGAAATCATTGTG
>NC_137925.1:933321-940821 GCF_963457725.1 Sprattus sprattus | reverse complement strand
ACACACAGGGACAGACCCACACACACACACACACACACACACCACATACACTCTCTGTCTCATTCACATACACCACAAACACAGTCTGTCTCTCACACACAAATACTCCCACACACTACCGCAGGAGAAATGACACACACCTGCAAGCTAGCTTTATTTTCTCATGCCATCATTTGGAAGGGTGTGAATTATTGCCATAGACACGTGTGTAACTATTTGAATAAATGGCAAACAGCAAGGGGTTGATGAACTTGACGATCAGGTTTATTTCCTTCAGCTCATTTCACACACACACACACACATTTCACACACTACCTGACTCAGTCAAGCTGACAGACAAGCATCTGCTTTCCGACAGCTAAATGAATATCAATAGAGTGTTGTTTACGGGGATGGTGGAAAATTACATGGAAACTAGTGGAAAATGGCTTCTTATAAAAGAACTGCATTTCCCACGAGGCGATGCTGCTGGGCTCAGCCCGTCGGTGTCAACAGTGTCTACAGATGCGTCTGATAAAAAGTAAAACTTCTGCCAGAATGTAAAATTCTTATCTGATTTTAGAATGTGAGAAATTGTGAGTGGTAAAAATTGGGTAACGTTTTGAGATCACACGTAGGAGTAAGCGGTCTTACATCATCAAAAGAGATTAGCTACAATGTACCACCATAGTCTTCATGGCTCTAGACTCCCCACGCCCAATCACTATACAGTGAATTAGTATACATACACATACCTCCTTCCCACAGTAGGTGTCAACCGGTGCATGAATGTGAGGTACAAGTGATTTTTTTTAAATCTTCTCATTTCCCTTTATTTTTATTTCATTTAAATTGTATTTTTTTGTGGCTTGTTTACAAGTTTTGGCATCAAGTTTTGGCATCAATACCACAGACTTGTTTAGTTTATTTACAGTATGTTCTTGCTTTACTGCATGCGGTGAACCCATTCATTTTGATTTATACAGTGGTTTTGTTGTACACCTTAACTCCCAAATGTCTTTAAAAAGGTCCTTGACATTGTCAACCTGTCAGACCATCCCAAAGGAACAATTCAGACCAGCGTGCGCCTTGAGTAAAAGAATTATTTCATCTGTCAGAAGTCAAAGTCAAAGCATCGGTCAGTGTATGGAAGACGAAGTGTGTGTGTGTGTGTGTGTGTGTGTGTGTGTGTGTGTGTGTGTGTGTGTGTGTGTGTGTGTGTGTGTGTGTGTGTGTGTGTGTGTGTGTGTGTGTGCGCGTGTGTGTGTGTGTATGTGTATGTGTATGCACGTGTGCAGTGGTGTAGTGGTCTCTGGAGAAGTGGGTACACTCTTAATTTTGCAATTTTTTTTAAGCAGCCCATACAACCAAGGATAAACACCTTTTTGAGAATTGGGTATACGCAATGCTGACTGAAAAAAAGTGGGTATACTCCGTATACCTGCGTATACCCTGGACTACACCACTGTGCCTGTGCAGGCGCGTGTGCGTGTGTTTGAGAGAGAGAAAGAGAGTATGTGTGTACGTTTGTGAGTGTTCAATGAACATAGGCTACTCATGATTGGTTGGGGAGTTAGGTTCTGTATGGAAGAAGGGCTGGTTAGAGGACCCCCAGCACATTCCAACCACACCATGACTGTGCACGGTGTTCCTGTGGTGGTGGAAACATCACTGAAATGAGTTTCTGTTGTTAGCATTGAACTAGACTTAGCAGGAGACAAGGCAGGGGGGGGGGGAGTACTTAAAGGCTGCAAATCCTTCATCTTAACAAACAACCTGCATTTCTCATATACCCACTGACAGTCCTGGAAACACACACACACACACACACACACACACACCCTCTTGGAGCCTACTTTCATCCAAACAGCCTCCTGGACCTCGGGGGGTTTTGGGTAAAACTTTTCAAATGAACTTCACCAAAGAAAAAGAAAAAGCATATTGGCCACAAAGAACAGTGTGTCTTCTTTTGGTGTACCAAGGCAGCATTCTTGTCTTTTTCAGAGTAGTAATCTAGATTGCAGTATACCTAGTGAACAAGTATACATTGTTTTGTATAAAAACCCAAAAAGGGTTTTGTGTGACTCCAGGATGGATGGCTGTCAGTGACAGTTATCCCAGTGGCTATTATCCCTAGGAAGGACATACTTCTAGATCCTTCTAGAATTTAAGCACTGAAAGTATGAAACCATCCCATAATGAGCTCGCTGGATTAATCCTCCAATTGTGAGCAGGTCAGACGGGGCTGTGGAGAGCAGTGGTCTGACAGAGGGAATTGAATTTGGATTCCTCTTTGGCTCCCGCAGTCTAAGCTGTGTTAACTCTGCCAGCCATGGGGGGTAATGTGTGTGTGTGTGTGTGTGTGTGTGTGTGCGTGTGTGTGTGTGGTCATGGGGGGTCATTATCTCAAGACTCACTTAAGTCTGTCAACTCAGTGTTCTCCCGTCTCTACCCGCACATCCCATCTCTATTCCTTTCGTCCCCTCCTTCCTCACATCCTTCATCTTCATCACCATCATCATCATCATCATCATCATCATCTGCTTCTTCTCCCCTTTTCTCTTTAATCCATCTCTACCAAGACTCTTCATCTATTTTAGTTCTGACCGATGAGTGCTCAAAAAGAGTCAAACTGTGTATGTATGCCAGTGTGTGTGTGTGTGTGTGTGTGTGTGTGTGTGTGTGTGTGTGTGTGTGTGTGTGTGTGTGTGTGTGTGTGTGTGTGTGTGTGTGACAGAGAGAGAGAGGGAGAGAGGGAGACAGAAAGAGAGGGAGAGAGAGAGGGAGAGGAAACATATATCCATATGATTTCAAACATATGCTGACGTATCAATATATTTCAAACTGTCTCATTATTAACATGTCTCTGTGTGAGCGCACCTTTGGGTAAGGTATTAAGCTCACTTGTGATAGCAAATCTTAACCCTGTCATAAAAACTGGATCTGCATGACAGCCCACCAATTTGACCTTGACAAATTACATCTCTCACCAGGTGAGTTTCTTTCACAAAACAGCCCAGTCTTTTATCTGAAATATAAAATCTAAATTAATTGAAATAAAAGTCCTCAGTCTTTATTTTCTTTAAACCTTTGTTCAGGCTTTATTGAATTGAAGTGTTCTTGCAGGGAATAATTGATGGCAGTAATTATGTATTTTTGACAACTGACTATTGAGTTAGACTAAGCTGTTTTTACATTCTTCAAATAGCACTCAGCGATTTGGCCACACTACATTAATTATGCTAATTAACCATTTTGACAGTTAATTTGAGATAATTAATAAAAATACTAATATTAGATGGCACCAAATTGAAGACAAAATGGCTGCACCTTGATATGCAGAGCAGGAAAATAATTTATCACAGTGACCATACACCACACTTCAGACTTTTACAACACAACCCTTTATCCGGGAGAAATTAATGAGAGCCATTTATTCAACCTGCATAGAAACGCTCTGAGATTCTGCATATGGCTTGATAGATAAATAAATATATTACTTTTCCTATTATATTTCCACTTGCATACAAAAACAATGCAATCGATATTAGTAATGTGGAAAGAAAAATGTACTCTATCCCCTCGAACTGATGAAGCTATTTGTAGAACAACAGATCATGTCCATTTAAAAATGCATGTGATATAGTTTCAAATCTATTAAAGGTTGAGAAACTTCCTCATGAATTTTCATTCTTCTTTTTTTTAATTGAGACGTGAAAAATGATTAAATCTCCTCTGTTTCGCTGCCCTCTAGGGATTTGGATATAGATTTCAGCGTTTGCGTGATCTATTCTCGCCTCACCAGATGGCCCATTCTTGGCGTAGCGTGGTGTGCCGGCCTCTCGACTCATGAGACTCTCTGGACATTAACAAGGGATCCATCACTGTTCTCCACCACGAACATTACTGTGCGCACCGTGGTCGTGCCACACCACACACACTACTCATGCAGTCGCCCCCTTGAGTGTGTGGGAGAGAGAGAGGGACTGCCTCGCTGACAGCCAGCTGACACCTCACTATGACACACACGCACAGTAAAGCTTTGCCTCCTCAGTTCGTGTGCAAACGCATGTGACAAATGACACGACGCCATGTCTCTAACAAATGTCAACACTGGCTAGCCTCTGATGTTCTTTCACTATATGTGGGTAGCACCTTGGGATGCAGACCTCCCTCTCTGACAAATGGTAACTCTGACATAATGTGTCCCATAAAATGCGTCCTTTTAATGTTCAAGGGCACAAGCCTGCTTATAATGTTTCTTGCATTTAAACCTCAAATCTCTTGCTTCAAATGTGAATTGATGTATCTAAGTAAGTACTGGATGTGTAATGGATGCACATATACAGTAGGATAGGAAGATTATTTCTATGTAGGCCAGTACAAAAACTCTAACTTAAACTTTAATCTCTCTAATTGACAGCATTGGCAGCAGAGCATCTGGATGTGTGAGGAACACTGGCTACTAAATGTTTTCTTCAGTGAAAGTGTGACATTTCAGCAGTCCATTAGCAGGCTGGTGCTGTTCTGCTCCGTTAGCATGGCTAATCTCACACACGCTAATGCAGCATCCACTTGAGACCCCGGCAGCAGAGGCAACAGCAGACGTTCCCAGCGCATCTCCCAATGCTGCTGCCTCTGTCATTGTTTTTGTTGTTTATTTACCGAAGGGAAGCTTTGGGAGGCAGGGGGGTTGGGGGTGTGTGTGTGTGTGTGTGTGTGGGGAGGGGGGTAGACTGCGCCTGGTGATAGCCGTGGGGATTTGCAGACATCAAGGGCTGAATTGGGTTTAGCGCGCAGGGGTGTGAAGAGATTCGCGCCGCGCAGTTTGCAAAGGGGCCCCAGAACACAGCCGGCGGAGTCACCCGCTAGCACTGAGGCATTCGAGGAGCTAGCTGCGGCTAAATTAGAACTTAAGGGGATGCGCGCGTACGGTGGGAATGATAGAAGCCACGTTATTAGTTTAGCCCAGGCCAAATTAAGCAGCTTCGATAACTATTGTTTTGTTTCAGGGGACAATGGAGACACAATAGGAAAGCTAACTCAAGCGAAATTAATGATTCAAGCCACTATGCTCTTGAGACCAAAGGAAATGGTTTGTGAACTAAATTAGCACTTTGAGCCATTGTGCAGAGCAAGAAGCACCAGAGAGGCTGCTTAAAAGTTTACCGCGGTGGTAAAAGCAAAGCCCATGAAGGAATTTGGGTCGTGCAAAAGCGAATGACCTTCCAACACACATCATTCCATCCAAATCATCATGTTTATAAAGAATTGACTTAAATTAGAACTATACTTTCAAATCGATTTTTAAATGGATATGTATGTCCCTCTCAGGATTCTAAACTCCCCCACATTTTCCTTCAGTGGTGTTTGTCGGGATAGTCTTTAGTCTTTCATTTAACAAAATGTTTTATCTCCTGATGTCTGCAGTATTTTTAAAGCTCTTCAAGCAAAGTTTCTTTAGAGGCTTTTGAGTGTTTTACTACAACTACTACTACTACTAAGTGTCTTTGTGTACTGATGTATGTATTTGTATGCGTGTGTGTGTGTGTCTTTGTGTACGTGTGTATGTATTTGTATGCGTGTGTGTGTGTGTGTGTGTGTGTGTGTGTGTGTGTGTGTGTCTGTCTGTGTGTGTGTCAGAAAAAGTGGGAGAGGTTAAGATATCTCTTCTGTTACAGATACGGTCACTATGCTCTTAATGAGGTTGCTGCCCTCTTCCGAGCCTCGTTAAGTCGGGTCAAAGGTTAATTAGTTATGAAGTGTCTCCATCTTGTCAACAGTGTCCAGCTTTTGGCTCACCAAGGTCTGTTGAGCGTCACCAGGATCTCCTTATCTGCAGATGTCTGCAGCAGTCAGAATGAGAAGGACGAGTCCTGTGTCTTTGTCCTGGTCATTAAAATACGTTGGATTTAAAAGAGTTAATCTACATAAGTAAACAGATGCTAATGCTAATATATGCTAAATCTTGGATAAAGATCTTGTGTCTTGTTTACTTGAGAGATTTGTGTACTTGTGTGTAATCACATGGATGTTTATTATTACCATTTTGTGTGTGTGTGTGTCTCTCTATGAGAGAGAGAGAGAGAAAAAGTGTATGTGTGTGTGTGTGTGTGTGTGTGTGTGTGTGTGTGTGTGTGTGTGTGTGTGTGTCTCTATGAGAGAGAAAGAGAAAAAGTGTGTGTGTGTCTGTGTGTGTGTGTGTGTTGCTGCATTAGCCTACATGCTTGTGTTGTAGAGTCCATTATTCACTCGGTGACTTTAAATCTTACTTTGATTTGACTTTGGCCCATAAGGACTCGCAGCTCTGCTTCCTCTTGATGAAGTCCTCTGCTTTGACTTTACTGTGGAGATGGAAAAAAAAGCGGCTGTGCACTCGTGCAGCAAACGAAGTATTGCGCCTTTTTTTCACTTTCCAATTTCCAGGCAGTTTTTACCTAACAGATGTATTAGGGAAAAGAGGGAAAGAGCCGAGAGGTGAAGAGAAGGAGAAAGAGAAAGAGAAAGAGAAAGAGAAAGAGTTGATCCTGTTGTTAGTTGTGTGCCCTTGTCCTTGATGGGGGTGGGGGGCTCATTTCTCCTCCTGGGGAGTTCCTGCAAGGTTGGGGGGAGGGTCTCTGGCCCTTGGTGTCCCTGGACCCTGCTCCCCTACTTCACTCCACGCCCCCTCTTCTACTCCTTGCTTTTCTCTACTCGCTTTTTTTCTCAGCTTGTCCTCCATTATTTTCATGTCCCCCTTTTGCCTTTCACCACTCTTCTCTGCTACTTTTCTGTCTTTTCACCCTCAACTTCCTCCCTCAACTTCCTCCTCTCTTTTCTTCTCTCCTCCTTCCCCCCCCCCTCCCATGTAACTCCCCCCCCCCCCCCTCTCCTTTCCCTTCTTCTGTTTGGCTCTTCCCTCTGATCTTCCACCCAAACACAAATACCTTCATCACTCCGCTGACGACTGAACAGACACAGGAGAGTCAACACTGTTAGAAATCACACTCCATATGGCGCTACGTGTGAGATGACACACACTGCGTGAGCGGTACACACCACGCTAGTGTTAAGCCCTGTGACATTTCAACTGGGGCAAGCCAAAAACACATTTAAAATAGTCATAGTCCCTATTTTAACAGTTGTATCAAGCCGTTTACAATTATATAAGCAGAAAGCAGAAAAAAGGTGGAAGAAATAAACGCTATCTGAAGTACTTACAAAAAAAAACAAAATGCGATACAAAATAACACAAAACTTGAGGTGCTGTAACATGATGATCCCTGGGATTACCCACAGCACACACTCACACACACACTCAGGCAAAAATGAAAAGGTGCGATTTTCATGGAATATCAATGGCACGGCACTTAAACCTTGCCCTTGTGCTTTATGTAGCGTGGAAAAACAGCAGCATGTGGTTGGACGATGCCTGGAGGGGCAGTCTGGGCAGAGAGATGGGTGATATACAGACAATGTGACCACAGTCAATCCACATAAAATTCATTACACTGGGTGAAATGTCTGTACTTACCCGTGTAT
>NC_137925.1:915821-925821 GCF_963457725.1 Sprattus sprattus | reverse complement strand
GAGAGAGAGAGAGGAGATATATAGAGAGATACAAGCACAATGAGAGGGAGACAGAGGGAGAGAGAGACAGAGAGAGAGAGAGAGAGAGAGAGAGAGAGAGGAGATATATAGATAGATACAAGCACAGTGAGAGGTAGACAGAGGAGAGAGAGAGAGAGAGAGAGAGAGAGAGAGAGAGGAGATATATAGAGAGATACAAGCACAGTGAGAGGTAGACAGAGGGAGAGAGAGAGAGAGAGAGAGAGAGAGAGGAGATATATAGAGAGATACAAGCACAGTGAGAGGTAGACAGAGGGAGAGAGAGACAGAGAGAGAGAGAGAGAGAGAGAGAGAGAGAGGAGATATATAGAGAGATACAAGCACAGTGAGAGGTAGACAGAGGGAGAGAGAGACAGAGAGAGAGAGAGAGAGAGAGAGAGAGAGAGGAGATATATAGAGAGATACAAGCACAGTGAGAGGGAGACAGAGGGAGAGAGAGACAGAGAGAGAGAGAGAGAGAGAGAGAGAGAGAGGAGATGTATAGAGAGATACAAGCACAGTGAGAGGTAGACAGAGAGAGAGAGAGAGAGAGAGAGAGAGGAGATATATAGAGAGATACAAGCACAGTGAGAGGTAGACAGAGAGAGAGAGAGAGAGAGAGAGAGAGAGGAGATATATAGAGAGATACAAGCACAGTGAGAGGTAGACAGAGAGAGAGAGAGAGAGAGAGAGAGAGAGAGAGAGAGGAGATATATAGAGAGATACAAGCACAGTGAGAGGTAGACAGAGGGAGAGAGAGAGAGAGAGAGAGAGAGAGAGAGAGAGAGAGAGAGAGAGAGAGAGAGAGAGAGGAGATATATAGAGAGATACAAGCACAGTGAGAGGTAGACAGAGGGAAAGTGTGGATGAGAGAGGAGGTGATAGAAGGGACGGCTGCCACTGGTTGGTAGATAGATGGGCCCACTCTCCTCTCTTCTGACTCTCGTCTGTCAGCGTACCTCCATGCAGGGGGGGGGGGACCTCCTCCTCCTCCTGTTCCCCAGGAGAGTGGCGCCTGTGTGGGCTGTGGAGCTGACAGACCTCCTGCCTGGCCGCTTCATCATCTGGTCCGGATCTATTCCCCAGCCCTTGCCGGGGGATCTTTTAAAGCAGAGGTGTTGAGCCCCGCGCCGGGCACATTTTTCTTCCCAATGCGCCTGACACAAGCCCACCTGTTTCTTGTACTTTGTTTTTCCATTAGTTTGGGGGGTTGAAGGGGTGGGTGGGGAGGCAGCTTAGATCCAGCTCCGTGATTCACGGGGACCCCAGAAATCTATCTATCATCTTAATAACACTATTTACCATGAGTTGGACCCTTCCTGAGGAAAGAGACACACCAACACCTTTTTCTTTATTATTTTGGTGCTTACTGTAGTCTGTAAGGGGGGGGGGGGGGTCATTATTCAGAAGGCCAGAGATAGTGAGACAAATCATCACCAAATGAAAAACACCCTGTTTTGATAAATACAAACTAAATTAAGGAGGCTCAAGTTAAAATGAATACATTTGAGGCAAAGACAGCTTTTACTCACGGACCCTTTCATCCCCCACACACACTCTCTCACGCAGTTCGCGGTCAAAGTCAAATATAAGCCACTACAGCCCTGCATGCACACACACACACACACACACACACACACACACACACACACTCTCTCTCTCTCTCTCTCTCTCTCTCACGCATGCACACACACACACACACACACACACACACACACACACACACACACACACACACACACACACACACACACACTCACTCTCTCTCTCTCTCTCTCTCTCTCTCACGCATGCACACACACACACACACACACACTCCTTCAAAGATTCCAAATGTAAAATGTGAAGATCTAGCACTACATCTGTTATTCACCTTTAAACGATCAACGGGAGATGATAGTTCGTCATCAGTCAGGGCCTTGGACATCCCAAGCTCATGGTTCGACCTTAGGTTTGTCCAACGAGGATCTCAAAAAAACTGCCAAAGACATTCTGCAGGAGACTGAAGGTTATTCTATTAATGACTAAATTCAATTGTGAAAATGTGTTCACACACACACACACACACACACACACAAACCCCAAGGCAAATTATGATTTTTTTTTTTAGAGCTACTATTGTGAGGTCTTACAAAACAAGCCAGTGAATGGGAAGAGGTCTGTTTATACCGTGACTGTGACAAAAGAATTGGAGCCGCAAGTCAAGGATGATCAGAGTACAGGTGTTAGAGGTGCTGTGCACTGAATAGTCAGGAAAGGTAAAACACCGTGTGCATGGGTGTGTGTCCCTGTGTGTCCCTGTGTGTGTGTGTGTGTGTGTGTGTATATGTTTTGTTTCTTACAAGGCTAACCGTAGCACTCCTCCGTGGAAGTAGAGGCAGGAATGGAAGCTTTCGTGCATGTTCTGCCAGGAAGGTTCTACTGCTAGGTCATCCATTCAATCATTCCTCATCACTCCTCCTGTCCAATAGCCTCTATGTGTGTGTGTGTGTGTGTGTGTGTGTGTGTGTGTGTGTGTGTGTGTGTGTGTGTGTGTGTCCAATAGCCTCTCTTTAAAAGGACTCGACTTGCTTCATTGTTCGGCTGCTTTCAACATTTGGCAACATTTCGAAATACACACACACACACACACACACACCTCCCCCCCCAACTAACAGGTTGGTCCCTGGGCCAAGGAGAGGCCTACAACAAAGACTTGGAAAATCCAGTTGAGGATTGAAATGGTGAACTCTCTCAGTAACTTCTGGAGTCGTTCTGTGTGTGTGTGTGTGTGTGTGTGTGTGTGTGTGTGTGTGTGTGTGTGTGTGTGTGTGTGTGTGTGTGTGTGTGTGTGTGTGTGTGTGTGTGTGTGTGTGTGTGTGTGTGTGTGTGTGTGTGTGTGTGTGTGTGTGTGTGTGTGTGTGTGTGTGTGTGTGGGAGGCCCCAGCTGATCTCTGCAAAGACGAGGACAAGTTAGAACAGGAGAAAAAGAAGGAAGAAGAGCCAGTATCTTTAAACAGAAAACATTAAGATGACATTCATGACTATGTGTCTTTCAGGGGATTACATGATATGTAACATGAAAAGTCCCAACCAAGTCCATTAATGAAGAGTCACAACTTCTCTTTAACTCCGCTAAGCTTACTAAGGGTGTGTGGACAAAGAACTGTTGTTGAGCTCATCCTCCATACACACATACAGTCTGTGTTTCTCATATTCATTTAGTTCTTGTTTTTAATATGATAAAGACAGTACCTGGTTTGTTAGTCGCAGGAAGAAGAAATCTAATTAGACTTACAATACTAGGAGACCATTCCATATAGTACTAAATTGTTCCCCTCCACAAGGATAATCATCAAAGTAGTTTTAAGGGGAGAACAGGAATTTCCTAAAGGCTTGGTTATAATAAGAGCCTGACATTGATAGATGGCCACTCCACGTGGATAGACATACCATTTGTTCTTGCGATAATGGATTCTTCTGAAGTGGATTAATCAAACTATCCAACTCTTTCTTGTTCTTTCTTCCTCTGAGCACCATGAGTCAGTCTTACATAATGAATTCAGAGAGAATCTTGAAACATTTATTGTTTCGTCTCTTTGCTGTAAATGTTAAATCTCCAAACAATCAAGTGATAACAATAGCCAAGATGTTGTGTGTGTGTGTGTGTGTGTGTGTGTGTGTGTGTGTTCATGGGGCAGAGGCAGTGTGTCTGCCACTTCCCCTTATCGGTGTTTGTTTTCATTTAGATCCCAATCTTTGCCACAGTTGCCGTGGTTGTTATCTCTATGGGAACTCGACTCTTCTGCTGGTCGACCAAGTGGTTTTCTCCTTCGCTATCTCTCCTTGTAGACAACAAGACTATCTCTAAATTCTGGCAAACTTTAAAGAGCTTAAAAAGCAGCTGCGAAGTAAGAGGTTGGTGAAGCAAGGACCATCATAACAGACTGTTCTCTCTCTTTCTCTCTCTCTCTCTCTCTCTCTCTCTCTCTCTCTCTCTCTCTCTCTCTCTCTCTCTCTCTGTCTCTGTCTCTCTCTCTCTCTCTCTCTCGTCCAGTCAGTTAATTAATTAATCAACCAACCAACCAGTTCATCTATCTATCTATACATACATACATGCCTGTACATATCTATACATACATACATGTATAAATAGATGTACATACATGTATATCCTCTCACCACACAGACAAGCAGCCACATTATTCTGTTTCTGTGACAAGTGAAAAAAAGCGGAACCTAAATGGCAGTGGCCACCCGAAAAACAGATGGATGTGGCAGAGAGTCCGATGATGAACGCGTTTCTCTATTGAGTCATCTCTGAATAGGTGACAGTGGAATATGTCAATACGAACCCGCCGTAACAACTTTCAACGTGTTACACAAATCACTGTGGTTAATGATCAGGATGCGCCCCGGTGAAACTCTGGACACTCCACGGCCGATAGTATCGATCGGTCGCCTCTGGAGAACATTACATTCCTTTCCTTGCTTATACACAGATCACTAAAACTGTACAATGAAGGAAAGGGAGCCATGTGGTGGGGCAGGGTAATAATGTCACGTCACGCTGATCTTTTGACGGAGAGATTATTGCGAGCTGCCAAGTCAACATAATGATCCTAATTCAGGCCATCAGTATTTCGTGAGTCAGATCACTAAGCCCCCACGTGCATATGCATGTACAACCACACACACACACACACACACACACACACACACACACACACACACACACACACACACACACACAGAGACACACACACACAGACACACACATACACTCACAAACACACACACACACCACACACACACACACACACACACACACGAGACACACACACACACACACAAGCACACACACACACACAGAGACACACACACACACACACGAGACACACACACACACACACACACAAGCACACACACACACACACACACACACAGACACACAGACACACAGACACACAGGCACCAATGCTTGTCTGTAGAATAGATTCACACTGCTCAGATGGTGAATGAATGGTGCTTACGTTGACCTTTACGTTGATGTTCTTGCCGAATAATATGGTTCAGCTTCCCCAAATGGTCAGCCCTGCCTTGTCATCCTAACACCCCCTCACCTTATCACCTCCTGACACACACACACACACACACATGATGGAAATTGATATAGACATATAATTACCATTGCATACATGAATGCTCTGGTGTGTGCCATGCTTATTCACAGTCTGTCCCCCACCCTCACCCATGGCCTATGCTAAACGGAACCTCTCTAGACATCCCCTCCCTATTCATGGCCTATGTAATACACATACCAGGACCTTAGGTAAGCATGTTCCGGAACATCCCGTGGGGGCTGGTGGACACCTCACCTCCCCTCCCACTCCCACTCCCCCATTTGCCCAACTTAGCCTATCACCCAAAGGTATCCCATGATTGACCAGTAACTAAACAGTATCACACCCCTAATTCTGACCTGTGACCTCCCATAGCTGACCTTATAAAAAGTCATACTGTACAGTGATATTCAGTCTTTACCCTGTCTACATGATTTGGAATTGACTCCCTGCAGGCGCACGTGAGGAAATAAACACCAAGATATTTGATTCACCTCGTGGTTCCATTGTCTACAGTTTATTGCTGGATTCAGAGCTATCATATTGGTCCTTCGCAGCTGGGAGAATTCACTCTCCAAGAATCAGCACTGAATCCTCATAACATTGTGAACAGGTAAGCGACTTACGCTTCATTCTATGTGCAAAATAGTTTTTTTTGTTTGGAGTGAGTGAGATAAAGTTGTGGAAAGCGCTTGCTTTTCCACACATTGAGTAAAGTAGTTTATATATATTTACCCGACACTGCAGCACAGTGAAAGGCATCGTATTCAGGTTTAAATCCCAATATATATTCAAACAAAGTCTCAGACGCGGGCGTCGGATTTGTAGCACTTGTGGCCACGTGTCTGGACAACAAGTGAGTCCGAGAGTACCGGTGGACTCTGTGTGTAACGCTGTACATACAGAGACGTCCTCTATCGTAAAGCCTCTCCAACCGGGTGCTAACCCTGAAGAACCTTATCGGAAGAATTAGGGAGATCTCACATCAAACAAAAGAAACCTTTGCACATAAAATAAAAAGTCCTGTTCACTATAATTGATTTATATTGTTTATATCTAGAACCATAACGAATCAGATATCTTGGCCGTCTGTTTCAAGCGTGCTGTGTATTGTGTTTAACTTTGTTGTCTGGTCATAGCAATCTCTTGGTCTGAAATAATATGGATACTTTAAAACCTACAACTGTCTCTTTAGCGCGCTTTGTTCTCGACACGCAAAAGAAGAGATGCGATGAAATGAAAAGAGATGGATGGAGTAGCGCGTGGGCTATTGGACAGAGTTTGGACTGGTGGTATGGTTTAAAGAACCAACAACAAAAGGCAAACTATGGCATGTATTTGTGTGCTCTGTTGATTGATAAGCAAAATGGTATTTTATTGGGCCTTAACGGTCAATCTATCGATGCAGAGCAGGACAAAAATGCGACTATTGCCGCAGTTAAACGAGAGGTTACGCCCCCTCCAGCCCATGCAACTAGGCCTAACTCTCGTAATGTTTCTGCTCTCCGATGCTCTCCCGTTGTTCATTGTCCGCATATTTTGATCGCCCCTATGGCTCCAGTTCCACTTCAGGGACACGAACTTCCAGTGGACACTTACTCACAGCCTACTGCAGACTATCACCATTGTTTTAAATATAATGAACAAGAATTGTCTCGAAATGGCTTTGCCAGCGCTGTTGATTCATGTGCGGTCAGGCAAGCTGAGGAAGAACCATTCTTTGATTATGTTAAACGTTTCGAAGATTGCTATAGGCGTTACTGTGAGGTGACGGGAGACTGGGTTATATTCAATTCTGATGTAATGATTCTCACTGCAATTTCAGGTCTTAAATCTGAACTGAAGGCCCGATATTTTAACACCCTGCCCCCGCTCAACACTTGGCCTGACTTTATACAATGGGGCCAGCGAATTGATGTCAGCTTAGTTGAGAGAATGCACTCTCTGAATGTGTCGGCCACACGCATAGATTGTGCTACAGAGAACTCCCCCAATCCCTATGCAAATTTAACAGCCCCTTCTCTCATGTATACTACTCCCGCAGGTAACACATCGCAAGTGAACCCTCCTAAGCCAGGACAGTGCTTTGTATGCAGAAAGGATGGACATTGGGCTGACAAATGTCCCAATAAGATTAAGAATTTCAAACGGGATAACAAGCGTAATTCTACCCGTAAATCGGACTTAAACAGAGATGCTAAGCTTATGAAACAAGTACGAAAATTATTTGCTGAACGTTAAACCTCAGTCAGCATAACGATTAGTGGCCTATGCTTCAGAAACTTTTAAGGTGCCCGAACCCCGAAACATCGGTGAGCGCTCCAGCCACATTTCTCTGACCCATTCACGATTTTTAACGAGCCAAGGTCTCCCCCCCCCCATTATGTTTTCAGCTTAATATATAGTTCATGGCTTTATGATTATTTGCCTTTTACTCCCGAATCCACATTGTCGCTGAAATCAGTTACTAGTATTGTTAATTCATGTGCACCTTCGTGTATTCTGCAATATTGTGATAATTTATTGATAGCATCCCCACACAAGCTCATGATTGTGGCAACTCCTAATTCGACATAAATGCATTAACAACTACCAGAGCAGGGGCGTCCCTCTCTACCTTCAAGAAGCTCTTGAAGACCCAACTCTTCAGAGAGCACCTCCCTTCCTAACTGGCACCTTGGCTTAACCTGCCCTTATGCAGTAACAGGCCGCACTTCTTTTCTTTCTATGTCGTTATATATTGTTACACCAAGTTTTAATGCTCTCAGCTTGATTGTTCTCTCCCTTGTACGTCGCTTTGGACAAAAAGCGTCAGTGAAATGACTAAATGTAAAATGTAAATGAGTCAAACTGAATCTCCGTAACCTTCCGATTGGGTTATCTGAAATTACTTTCTGTCACGTATTGGTAGCCACGGTCGAGCCCCTTGCCAGAACGAATTTAAGTTATTTGTAAATTGCCTGTACCCACGACTGTTTCAGGTTTTCGTTCTTCTAGGCTTATTGAACTACAAGCGTAATACATTACCGACTACAGCGTCATCGCAAAACCTCTCAATAATAATTTTAAAGGTGGCAATGGTTTAATGCAATCTAATAGGGGACAGCTCAACAGATGCCGACAATTATGTTTTCCACACAGCCCTTTCTTATAGACCTGTTTGGAAAAAGAGGGGATACTTGACGACTATAGACACCGATTAGTCTCGCCAACAAAATCACGACTGTCGTGGCATTGCTTTCACAAGTACTACCGCACAGTGTATTATATGGAACAAGAGGGGAACGATCAAGCAGACATAAAAACGAAAGTAACAGTCAATATAGGCGTCGCTGAATTAGCTCCAACACTAACAGCCCTATGTAACTGGTTTAAAATGAATGTACAAATCAGAATATGTTAGAAAAATAAATCATTGTCTGTAACCCTCCAAAATGACCACTTTGAAGCATTCTCCTTCCAGCATAGAACAGATGATTAAACTCAATTTGATCTGGAATTTTAATATAATGCTTACATTGGTAATAAGATAAGATGCTTTAGACTCTCCATGATAAGTTAAGGGACCTTCCCCAATAGGTTTGGCCACTCCCACATCAGTGTTAGTGGACACGTGCATATCAAAATCTAAATGGTACCATCTTTCCCAAACCAAGAGGTTGCTTGACTACTCGCCGGCTAAATGTTGCATGTTGTACTAACTTACTGCTTATGACGGTCATACCTGATATGTAAGTAGGTCTGGTATGGCCATGCTCGTCTTTATGTTCATGTCCCATGGGTTGTCTGTGTCTAGTGTGAAATGTAATGTGCATATTCCATAAATCTGCCTATGTCAATCAGTGCTCTGCTCTGCCAACCGCCTCTGCTATGCATACTGTCACCTGTTTCCTGTCTCCTCAGATACTGTTCGGACGTGGAGACACTCAGGCTGTTGCAACCATCCTCATCACCATCATCTGGGTCCAGAGGGCGCATCGCAGACCAGGAGAGATCCTACCATCACCTCCTGACCGCCACAGTCGCAGGCTGACAACCCCATCTCCATCATCTGGGTCCAGAGGGCGCATCGCAGACCAGGAGGATTCTACCATTTCACCCCCACCCCCCCAACTGTCTCAGTCACACCCAAGGCGCGGTTACAAGAGGTCCTACCATCAACGACTTCCTTCAACCCCTTCTCCAACTGGACGTTGTCGGCACTACCACTCAATGAACTGAATTGCCCTTGAATGTTAAGGCTCATATATGTCAATATAGTAGTCTGTGCAGGGAAAGGAATTAATTTGGTGAGTTGGGTTGGTGGATGTGCAACTATCACTCACAGCTTACAATAAGAGTTGTTGCATTGCAAGGCTGCAGAAGAATTTCCCCTCTAAATGAGGTTTCGCTTCTGCCTGTGAGAGAAGGGCTAACATCCTGTCGTTTGTGACCAACCCCTCAAAATAGACGGAATTATTTTCCATTTGATGCAGGGTGTCTGAAACATTCTCCACATCCATTTCGCTTCCTCTGTTTTCAAATATTCGGTCTGGTCGGCCGTGGGATTCCATAGTAATCACCCCTTATGTACGTTACTTTTGGCACTCCTCCCTGCTTATGCTCATAGCTACCTTGAAAACTTGGCTGTTGGGATGATGGTTGACTATGCAGAGAGCTTAAATAATATTAACTATTGGATCTGCCGGAATATGCCCTCAGGTTATACTGATGCCCGTCCCACATAACCTTGGAGACGTCCAAGGGAGTGTGGGCAGCGGTGTCAGGCCTGGTAGGTATCTTCCTGGCAATCACAGTTATCTTAGCCGTCTACAAGACAATGGAATGTCTCTGTATTAGTCACCACCGTCCCCTCCAAGCCAGTTACTGTACAGGCTATT
>NC_137925.1:888321-908321 GCF_963457725.1 Sprattus sprattus | reverse complement strand
TGTCTATTTTCATAACTTTAAGGCAATTGTTTTTGCTTATCTTCAAGCAATTCGCTCTTGCTTCTAATTACACTTGATATAAGGAAACAATGTATTTCTAATGGGTAGGTGTATATTAATATATGTATATAGCTTTGTACAGGAATGTGTTCATTTTTTGTATGTATTTTGGCATCATCGGGGAACCAGTGGGTTGCGGAGTGGCTAGACCTTTGAGAGCTTTTGTCTGTGTATGTGTGAGTGTGTTCTTGCTGATTTGTTTTATGTATCATATTTTCTGTGTAATTGTGTTCTGTACTCATTTGAAAACGATCACACACACACACACACACACACACACACACACACACACACACACACACACACATTCCTATTCTTCCCAATTTGTGTTCTGAACACTCCATAGCTTCGATCTTCACATCCACTTACCCAAACACAGTTACGCAGAGAGAGAGAGAAAGAGAGAGAGAGAGAGAGAGATAAAGAGAGATAGAGAGAGAGAGACCCACAAACATTTTCACATTTTCATACAGGTACGCAATGAAACATAATCACACATACATACACACACCCAAACATACCCTCGACATTGGTTTAATAAATTGCGGTTTCAAGTCTGAGCCTTTTTTCTAAGGCTTCCACTGATTATCTATCTGGCTAATGTTCTTTTCGGTCTGTAATTACTTCTCTTGCTCTTGTGGATTGCTAAAGTGGATGGAGCGGGAGGGCTGAGAGCTCTTGTATAAGTGCTTATTTATCAAGAAAAGAAAACAGACTGGAAAAGTTCATTTATAATATGTGAAATTGTTCCCTTTGTGTAAATGGATTTTCATGGTTTTGCCAAAAAAAAAAAAAAAAAAAATTCAATCCATATTTCAGGTAATGTGCTGTTCCGACACAAATGCAGAACTCATGGCATTGTGAGTTTTTCTCCTATTTAGCTGGTTCTGTCTGGTGTTCAGAAAATATTAAGAATGTTGTCAGAATTGATAGTGAGTGAGAGAGGTAGGGTGGGGAGAGGGGAGGGGGGGAGGAAGTCTTGATTGTCTCTGCCTTGGTTAATATTTTATTGCCTGTGTCAGAATCATTTACTGCATGTTTACCTAGTCTACTCTCTCATCTTTCTTGTCATCACTCAAAGCCTGTCAAAGCCTGTCTCTACTCTCTCTCTCTCTCTCTCTCTCTCTCTTCTTTCTCTCTCTCTCTCTCTCTCTCTACTCTCTCTCTCTCTCTCTCTCTCTCTCTCTCTCTGTCTCTACTCTCTCTCTCTCTCCATCTTGTCCCTGTTAGGAAGAACAGCACAACAGCAAACACAAGGGAGGAGTCACATGGGTTGAGTTTGAGAGACTGTTGGAGATCAAATATAGAGTGGATATCCTTCGAAGCAACGCTCTGTAGACTGCATTTACAGCCTCTGTTCAATATAACACACTGGAATGGTGTGTGAAAAAAATTGTGTCAATGCTTTTTTTTCATTACGTGTAATACATCTGATAGCAAAGGGTTTAGGTTGAAACACCTCCCCCTTGTTACTTTTTTTTCATTTTGCAGGCACTATTTAATCATTCATTGCTAAATAACTAACTAACGTCTCAGTTTGAGCTTTTCACAGCGTTCTGGATTTGCCACCTCGTGAATTCTATGCCATATCCAGTCTTGCATGTTTAACATGTCTAATGGAGGTTCGCTCTCTGTATTCTGTACAAATACAGTCATTTGGGACTAACATGACTATTATGAAAGACTGAGTAGGAATGTGTGTGTCTCCTGTGTGGTTTTTTACCTGCCACATTAACAGATCTGGTATGTGAAAGGGGTTTCAGTGTGCATGTATCAGTCTGACTGTGTGTGTGTGTAGGTTGGTAGATGGAGGGGCTGGGGAGTGCAGAGGGTGTGTGTGTGTGTGTGTGTGTGTGTGTGTGTGTGTGTGTGTGTGTGTGTGTGTGTGTGTGTGTGTGTGTGTGTGTGTAGGATGGTAGATGGAGGGGCTGGGGAGTGTTGAGGGTGTGGGTGTGTGTGTGTGTGTGTGTGTGTGTGTGTGTGTGTGTGTGTGTGTGTGTGTGTGTAGGATGGTAGATGGAGGGGCTGGGGAGTGTAGAGGGTGTGGGTGTGGGTGTGTGTGTGTGTGTGTGTGTGTGTGTGTGTGTGTGTGTGTGTGTGTGTGTGTGTGTGTGTGTAGGATGGTAGATGGAGGGGCTGGGGAGTGTAGTGTGTGTGTGTGTGTGTGGGGGGGGGGGGTTCAGGGCAGTCACGGGCGTGACATCAGAGGGTTGATCTTAACCAGGCTTATAACCCCAGGCCATCTCCATATGGGGCTGTCCAGATGCGGAGAGGAGCCAGAGGTGATGGGGAGAGGAGACACTGCAGACACTCGAGTGATCACAGACTGATAATACTCATACACACACACACGCGCACACACACGCGCACACACTCTGGAAAACACACTCAGACAAGGAGAAAGAGAGCGCAATGCTCAAAAATACATTCACACACTTACACACATTCTTGTTCATGCAGAAAAACACATCAAACCATCAAACCGTCATTTGTCACACACATATTTGTATGCATGCACACTGACATACACAAACAGAATCACATGCACACCACAACACATAGCTACCTTTTCTGATACACACACACACACACACACACACACACACATGAGCACACAGACAAACACGTACACATACACACACACACTATACATGAGCAGAAACACACACCCACACACATGAGCACACAGACAAACACACACACACACATACACACACTACACATGAGCAGAAACACACACACACACACACATGAGCACACAGACAAACACACACACATACACACACTACACATGAGCAGAAACACACACACACACACACACACACACACACACACACATGCCTGAGGGGGGGTTAAGAGTGTGGGTTCAGGGGGTAATTGGCGGGTGTAAGGGGTGGGGCTGTAAGGAGGATATGTCAGATTACTTCTAAGTAGGAGGGGGTTGGGATAGAGATAAAGTTGTGTGTGTGTGTGTGTGTGTGTGTGTGTGTATGTGGGGGCGGGGGGGGGGGGCACTTAAAAGTGGTCCAAAAATCCCTGTGAAGGGGGAACGTGTGACGACTCGATCTCGGATGGCCTCTAAGGTCGAAAGGAGCAAAGATTCACTCCCAACAAAGAAACTTTACCTCAGTCACGACCCCATTCCAGTTTTAACTCTACAATTACTTTACTCAAGAGCATAATGGTACATATAATGTTATAAAAACCTACTGAAAATACATGGGTTATATGTGGGTCTTTTAATTACTGTCAAGCCTATAAAAATGCCTTCACATAGAACCATTAAGAATTTAACAAGAGTTAAACAAGTTAGTTGGAGAGATTTCGCACAGCGCCTTCAATGGTACTTTGAAGAATCCTCATACACTCTGATGAAGATGCAGAAGGACTGAATTGCCAGCAGTGTTGGGGAGTGGTGAACTATTACTAGTTTAAATACATTTTGCAGTAGCTTGCCAGTAGTTCAACTACTGTGCATTCAGATTTTACATACTGCTTTAGTAGGGACTGTAAGTAGCTTTACTAATGGCAGTTACTTTTTTGTCATTTTTTGGTGCAATTAACCACTGAAACTACAAACAATTTGGGGCTATTACAGGAAGGGAATTCATTTCATTTTCATGTAACCATTGCTTCTGTACTGTAATTTTATTTAATGAATGACCTGTGAACCAGTAGGCACTTTTTGCAATTAACTCAGTTGGGTGCATTTTTGTATTATAGTTTGTTATAGTTTTGAATCAAATGTACCTTATTTATTTTATTATTTTATACAAAGTAGTTAAGACTTTCCTGTTAATTCTATTTCAACACAAGCCACTCCTTAGTTAGTTCCAGTCCCAGTTTAGGACTAGGCCATGGTGAATCGCATTGCAAGAATAAAGAATTAGAGCAAAGATATAATGGCAAAGCCATTTTAAATTCATACAATAACAGACACAACTGATCACAGAGCAGTGGCATCTGATAAAGCATACCACTGTGGAATGCAGTGGGGAGTTCCAGTCATCCGTGTTCTCCATGGGACTGTGTATCATTGTATTGGAATGCAATGGGGGCTAGTGGCCAAGGAAGTCTGTAAAGCTGAGGGTCCAGTGACAGTGTTGACAATGTTACTCCTCAGACACAGGCATCTCTCATCCCTCACACACTCTGTCATTGTGTCTCTATTCTCGGAAGCTAAGACACACACACACACACACACACACACACACACACACACACACACACACACACACACACACACACACACACACACACACACACACACACACTTCCCTGTCCAGTGGGTTCTCCAAGCAGATGGCACACCTGGGAACAGCGACCTCTGTGTTGCCGGCGTCTCCGACATTCCCGTCCCGCTCCATTAAGCGGCATTTCAGCAGCCCGTCTGACGAGGAGGTGAGGGCCCCTGAGGCTCCACAGAGCTGCCAAAAGGGCCCCGACGACCCTCACGCTCACATCAGTGTCACCTCTCTGACACGCACAGCTGGCTGCCCTACACACCTACGGCTCTCTCAGTCTCACACACACACACACACACACACAGACACACACACACACACATGCCTATCTCTCTCTCTCTCTCTTTCTCTCTCTCTCTCTCTGTCTCACTCTCTCTCACACACACACACAAACTTACACACCTTTAAGTTTCAGATCCATACACACACCTATGCTTTTCTCACACACACACACACACACACACACACGCACAGTCACACGTAAATGGCTTCAAAGTGCTCCCTATGGAGACGCGTTCTAGGGTGAGAACAGACGCGCAACACCTTTACCCCGTCAGAACACGATGAGTCCTTATGTTCCCCGTCGCCATCCCTCTCTTCCTCTCCTCCCTCCCTCTCTCTCTCTATCTCTACCTATCTTCCTCTCCTCCCTCTCTCTCTCTATCTCTACCTATCTTCCCATGTCTCCATTTGTATCTTTTTATCCCTCTCCCTCTCTCTCGTTCTTTCTTTCCCTCTCTCTCTCGCTCTGTCTCTCTTTCACTCTCTATCTCTACCTATCTTCCAATGTCTCCATTTTTATCTATGGCTTTCTTTCTATCCCTCTCTCTCTCTCTCTCTCGTTCTTTTCCATCTCTCTATCCCTATGTCTCTATCTCTTGCTTTCTCTTTTATCTACTGATGGTTTGAAGAACAGAGAGGTTGGTGGGAGGAATGGAGGAATGTCACTGTGGAGAGCGAACAAATGGCGAACTGATGTGTGTGTGTGTGTGGGGGGGAGGGGGGGTGTCGGCCAGGGAGGGGGTGAGAGGAGAGGGATGAGAGGAGAGTAAACCGGAGTGCAAACGGGGGAGGATGTTAGAGTAGAGGGGGTGGGGGTGGGGGTGGGTAAGGCAGTCATGGTAATGGCATTGGGGGGGCTTTTAGCATATAGCATACCAGACGTGAATTGAGTCTGTCTTGTGAGCCACACTAACCCACTGCCTGTGCATGGGTAGGTTTGATCATTAGTTCACAAGGAAGTTCTAAGACAGATACCTCATTCACACTCACACTGATAACCATTTATTTATGGCTACTTTACTGTTATGGTCATCTTCTGACACGGCTCCCGTGGCCTCAAAGCATCCAGATGTTCACAGTGTTCTATCACAGTGTTCTATTTCCAGCTATGTGCCAACACCCTTAAGTCAGAGGCCAGCCATCCTCTATCCCTCCTTCAATCTCTCTTTTCTTCTCACATTTGTCCAGTCCTCCTCCCCACTTCTTCTCTCGCTCTCCTACTCCCTCCTCTCTTTGGGGACGTGTGGGAGGGAAATGGAAGTCAGTGATTTTTATGTGTTAATTTATATTTGATGATGTCACGTTGCCTGCTCGCTCACTCCATCTCATGGAGTTCATCAGCAGCAGCAGAAGGGGAGATTAAAAGCGCTGGTTTGTGAAGAAGCCTCACGTGGACTGAGGTCACAGATCATTTATTTCATTTTCTGGAATTGAGATATTATCGCTGCACTTCTCAGCCAGTGTCCTACATCAGGATTCATTATTTCTCTTCACTGCAGTTCTATTCATATCAAAAAATGTCTTTGCTTTTGTATTAGTGCAATGGGGGAAAAAAATATTGTTTTTTTTTCCACTTTGTTTGACGTTAAAATGCAATTATGATGATTAAGGGGACAAACGGTCATTGGAATGTTGCAAGAGTCCCTTTTTTTAGGCGCGGTCTCGTGTGAGGTGGCACAGCTCCGAGATCAAACAGAGAGTAGCGGTGAGAAATGTAACATGGAATAATTACACTTGTGCCTGTTTCTCAGTCTTCCAACCCACACAAATGGGGCTTTAGAGGATAAGTGATGAAAGCAAAGGGAGTTTAAACGCCATCAATTCAATAACAATGTCCCCTTGTCCTCTTTCTCTCACTTTCTCTGCTCCTCCAAGAGGGATATTTTTAGGCTTGTCGAAGATATGCGAACACGAACATATTTTCTCCAGGGAGAGATATCACAGTGTTTGATGGAGGTATTTATCTCTTGTAATGGACTACAAAAAGGGTGAAATAAATATTAAATTACATTTTAGTATAATACATTTCCTGTCCAATGTTCTGGGGGTGTAACTTGGTCTGGCACTGTTCTAGGTAATACTGAACCGTACTGGTAGAGAAGTGTTTTCAAATAGTCTACATGTACCTTTGGTTTCTCAATTGGACTATTAAGAGACAAATTGTAGAATGGCACAAATTGACACAAAATACTCAGACACATGCAAACGCACTCCACCGACACACACTTGAAGAATGAGTGTGTGTGAGAGACAGAGAGAGAGAGAGAGAGAGAGAGAGAGAGAGAGGGAGAGAGGGAGAGAAAGGGAGAGTAAATTGGAATAAAACACAAGAGGAACTCACAGTTGTTGCTTGTCAGTTTATTGGTCACCTCTTTATATTTAGGTGTGCCTGCATGTGTGTGTGTGTGTGTGTGTGTGTGTGTGTGTGTGTGTGTGTGTGTGTGTGTGTGTGTGTGTAAGTGTTTATGTGTTATACTGTATAATCCTCTCATATTTGGCCTCTGGTTAAAAAATGGCGCGTTTTTTTGGCTACATTAACACAGAATTACAATGAATTCAAATCTAAAGTCTTACTTTCCTTTTTATTTATAGACATAAATCTCAATATCCAAAAAAGTGGAAAAAGGAGAGTCCTTTCTGAAACGATGAAAACGTGTTGTCAAGATAAGGCTTGCTGTCCAACTGAGCACCCCTGTAATGTTTGTCATCTAAGCACTTTGCTTCTGAGCAGCCAAGACTACACTGATAAAACATAGTGTTAGGATACCACACCTTCTTAGAGAAAAAGTTTAGATATATATATAGATAGATTTATATATATATAGATTTGTATTTATTTTGAAGCTTTTAAAATAGTACAGTAAACACTTTTTTCACACGTGATATAAACTACTGGATGTTTCTGCGAGGTGAGTGGTAGGCCGATAGAGTCGTGGCCCACTATGCTGAACACAAAAACAGAACCAACCCTCCGGCAAACGAAAAATTAAATTCAAATAAAAATAAAATAAAAACCGCCCCAAAATAATCTCCTGATCACAGAACTCCTGACCATCTGGGTTTTTTTTTCTTCTTTTTTTTTTTATAAAGCTGGAATAGACGTGGAGAAACACCTGACCACACACACACACACACGCGCGCACATACGCACACACAGAGTAGAAAACAGTCAAGTCTAAAAGAGTGATATTGCATTTTGTAATGCACAAAGAATTCTCCTGTACAGTTGGCTTCTCGGTGTGTATACAAACATCTAAAGGGCTCAGTGAATATTTCCGTTTTTCCAAAACGTTGTCTCTTTTTTTCCCCTACCCTCCATCTTGTCTTCACAAACTTTCCTTTTGTTTGTTTTTTTTGTTTATTCATTTGTTCGTTTGTTTGTTCTTTTAAAGATGTACAGTAGCGCTGTAAACAGGCACACACGGATGACGCGAGAGGAACAGCTCCGCTCTCGATCGTCTCCTCCTCCTCCTCCTCCTCCTCCTCCACCATTCTCATCTGTCCGTTCCATGTTCTTAACTCCTCCTCTCAGTCCGGCTGAGATCCAACCCATGAGAGTGTGTATCTTGGCCATTTGCCTCCATTTGAGTCTCTCTCTCTCTCCTTGTCCGCCCATTGATCCAGTGTCTGCGTGAGCAGTCCATGGGCGCAGGCAGCAAGATGGACGGCTAAAAGGAACAGAGTTGAAAAAAAAAATATCTTGACGCTCTTCCTCGCCGGTTGTGACTGATTGTGCACAAAAAAAAAACAAGAAATGAAAAGACACTCATGCGGTCTCTGGTATGTCCACACGAAAAGAGCTAGCATATCCTTTTCCGCGCTGCAGGAAGGAAACACAGACACACAAACAAACACACAGACACAAACATTCCGTTAGGTTTGCTTCTGGTGAAAATGATGCACATAAAAAAAAAAAATTCACACGCTAGGCATCCATATACACCCGTGTGAAAACAACAGGCGAGAAGATGAACAGGTCTGTCATAACAGCTAGTGATTCAACATCACAGTTACAAATAATATGCTGCCATTTAACACACTGTAAATACCGTGGAAGTTGAGCACATACAACATCAATACCTGCCATAATGTTAAATAATCACAGTTAACCAGCAAGGCACACCAGGAGCATGTACAACAGAAAGCAGTCTTATAAAGCTAATACAGTGTCCTTAATCTGTGATATAATTTAGATACCCTGTTTCTAAATCTATTGGCTAAACATCATCCCTATGGTTACATATCACGACTGTGAACTTTTCCATCTTTGGCTATTCACTGAACAAAAAAAAACATTTTAACATAAGTCGTGTTACCATCGCATACTCTTCAGGCATTTACATTTTCTTCTTAATTGCTCACAGAGAGGTTATGCCCCCCTACGCGACACCACAACAATCTCTAAGTCTCTCTCTCTGCATTCATAAAATCACAAAGCATCACCACAGAAGCTGTCACAATTCATCCAGAAACACGAGCACAGTTTTCCCACACAGACACACAGCAAAGGCCCAGAGTGGATTGGAGATAGGAAGTGGTGGAAAGGAGTGAAGGCATAAGGAGGTTAGCATGAGACGCTAGGACAGATGGAGGGATGATGGATGATCATAGTGCTAGTGTAAATGTAGTGTAAGGGAAGTCATAGAGAGGAAAAGGCACTTCGAGGTATTAGATCTAGAAGATCGGGGCGGGCAGGAGGAGGAGGGGGGGGGGCTATAGCGTTAGCATTAGCGTTTGAGAGGTTGGATTGTCCCTCCCCCCTGGTCATCTTGTCATTGGGTCAGATCGGGTCGGATCAGGTGAGAGGTGACTGGCTGGGATGGCTGTCCCCTGAATACTCACTCATATAGGCAGGTTTGTAAGGCGCACGCGAGTTAGCCAGAAGTGCATCTAACTCTCTCCGGTCTATGGTGCCATGGTGGTGGAGGTTGTGTTGGTTGTACTGGTGGTTGTTTTGGTGGTGGTTGTGGTTGTGGTGGAGGTGGTTGTGGAGGGACGTCTCTTTGCCAAAGGTGGAGAATGACTTATCCCCCGGCTGTGCCTCGCTCTCAAATACCTCAGTGTCGGGCACGGAGTCCATGCCTGGCACGTGAAGGTTGCTACGGTAATCGGCGCCCTGGCGACTGTCCGTGGGCACGAAGGTTGGCATCCAGCATCGGTCCGAGTGGCCCAGTGCCTTACACTCTTCTGTGCAGTTCGAGAAGAGGTCAGCGCCTACACACACACACACACACACACACAATGGGAGATAAGAGAACATCAGACGAGGTCAGCGCCTACACACACACACACACACAGTGGGAGATCAGAACATCAGAAGCTGTGTGTGTGTTTGCATACTGTATGTACAGTATCTGTCTGTGTCTGTGTGTGTGTGTGTGTGTGAAACTGTGTGTCTGTCTATCTATAGACATACTCATATAAAAATACACATATAAAACTGTTTCATGTGTATTAATTCATATATTGTCTGTGTTAAGACGGCATGGCTGTTAAAACAAGGTATTGAAGAGTGAATTATAGATATTATGCTTTACATTTACGGTATCACTTCCATGCGTACATCCATCCATACATCTATGCGTTTTCTAAGCACACACACATTGAGTTACTGGAAGTTCACAAAAGTCTCATCAGGACTCGTTCTTTAACGCATAGCAGACAGCTGAAAAGTTGGCAATGACAAACTTGAGAGCCACACAGAAATAAGTCAGGACTAAATATGACATTAATGACTTAATTTGAAAACTATTAAAACTCCGGGCGTGATACGGGCTAAATGAGTTTCGTTCGTCGGCCAAATCTAATCACCGTGACGACACTGGGTTTTGCTCCTGTCCTTCCCGTTATTGTCAGAAAAAAAATAGAGGGAGAGAGATTCCACAAAATGTGTAATAACTATGATCAAAGCACGTATGGAGGATGAGGACACACACACAGCCCCGTACACACACACACACACACACACAGACACACACACACAGACACACACACACACACTCACACACACACACACACACACACACACACACACACACACACACACACCACACACACACACACACACACACACACACCCACTCACACACACACACACACAGACACACACACACACACACACACAGACACACACACACACACACACACACACACACATACAGACACACATACACCCACTCACACACACACACACACACACACACACACACACACACACACACACACACACACACACACACACACCCACTCACACACCCACATACACACACACACACACACACACACACACACACCCACTCACACACACACACACACACACACACACACACACACACACACACACACCCACTCACACACACACACACACCCACACACACACACACACACACACACACACACACACACACACACACATAGGGCTCAGTATGAGAAGTCAAATCTCTAATTCCTCCTAGCGGGGTCCTCTCTCTTTCTCCTTGTGAGATCAAAGGAAGACAGTGTGATGAGGCAGGCCAGTAGATAAACCCTACTCCCCCTCTCTCTTTTCTCCTCTCTCCTCTCCTCCACTGAGCTCTGTGATAGAGGGATAGAGAGGTCGTATGTGCTCCAACCCCCCCCCCCCCCACACACACACACACACACACACCCTCACCGACACAAGAATGAAGGATTCGCAAAGAAAAGAATCAAACAAAAGGGTCTGACATAAACTCTGAAGACAGTGCCAAGAGAACTCGGCTGGAAATTCATATCCACCTCGGTTCTATCCCTGCTAACTCTTGGTGGATGATCAACGAAGTAGGGGGGGGGGGGGGGGGGTGGGGAGAAAGGAAAAAAGAAAACCAGGAAAATTATCAAAAAGATCAAAGGAAAAACGTCTCCGGTGATTTAATATGCAAAAATGATCCGAGCTAAAACCTTTCGCATCCAAAGGCAACGAGAAGGGAATGAATTGGGCTCTATTTTTATGAAATGGCTAAAGAACAAATGCAAGTCACATGAGCCCTCCTCCTCCTCCTCCTCCTCCTTCTCATCCTCCACAGTAAAGAGAACTTAAAATGGAGGCCTTCTATGAGTCAGGGATCCCGTTAGCCATGTTTAAGTGGTGGAAAAGTCTCACGGCAGGGTCCCAGCATGGGTAATTGGAGTTGCCAAGACAGGGGAGGAGAAGAGAGGGATAGAGGGAGAGAGGAGGAGAAGAGAGGGAGAGAGGGAGAGAGGAATAGAGAAAGATGGCAGCTTCACCATTATCCCACCTCCATATATCTCTGTCTGAATTATCCTGTAATTAAAACCCTATGGGATTAGTGGAATCATGGAAATCATGTGTGTGTGTCTGTGTGTGTGAGAGTGCTTGTTTGTGTTTGTATATGTATATGTGTAAGGGTGTGTTTGAGAGAGAGAGAGAGAGAGAGAGAGAGAGAGAAAGTGTGTGTGTGTGTGTTTGTGTGTGTGTTTGTGTGTGTGCGCGTGTGTGTGTGTTTTAATGTGTGTGTGTGGGGGGGGGGGGTGTGAGTGCATGAGTGATAGGTGTTGTGAGGTAAAATGGCCAGTCGGTGGTTTGAGCCGGGAGTGAATAGAGAGCTAATCCTCAGACTGCACGACCTCACAGACAGCCCTTTGACCAGGTCAGCAAGGGAGGAATTTGAGCTGCTCCTCCAAAGAGGATTAACGTGGTACAACATGCTAACAAACCCCCCGGAAAACACACAGCATATTTCGACAAGTGTCCCAAAACAGTGTATTAGCCGCTAATCCCCCGAGGAATCTGAAGTTGTTTTTTCTCCGGACTGTTTGCAGAAATGCTTCTTATTCATCCAAAATAAGTCTTCAAGCAGTCAACATGTTTGTAGAAGGGCTTAGGCCACACCCTCCAAAAAAGCTCCATGGTGCCTTTAAATTAAGAGGGGATATTAGTGTGTGTGTGTGTGTGTGTGTGTGTGTGTGTGTGTGTGCAAGTCCTTAAGACAGAGACAGCGATCGAAAGAAAGAAAGAAAAAGATAGACAGACAGCTAGACGGACAGACAAAGATAGTGAAAAGGGATAAGAAAGTAAGAAAGAAAGAGAGAGAAGGTGAGAGAGAGAGAGAGAGAAAAAAAAGAGAGAGAGAGAGAGAGAGAGAGAGAGAGAGGGAGAGAGAGAGAGAAACAGGGCCCATTGGTGCAGACATAGCAGGCACATCTGAGGCCGGGGGAAAGAGAGAGAACAATATTTCGAGATCACTGCCACCAAAGGCCGGTTCAAAATGTCCAAACACATAATCACACGGAGACATCTCAATATTCCCTGACATTTGATGAAATTAAATATGCCTGGGGTCGCCCCAAGCGACATTTGGAGGTCTGAAAAAAAAGGGTGGGATATTGCAAAGGTTGCCTCTTGGGGAAGATCTGGATCAAAGTCAATATTAAATAGAAAAGGTATTTAATTCCTGAGAGTGACATGTAGAAGAGCTGGTGTGTATCTGTGCCACCGGCTTCCAAAAGGCTTAGCAAAACTGTACACTAAACGTACCACGGCTTATTCTCTTATCTAAACAAAGAAAACAAGGTCAAGAGACAGGAGGGGAGCTAGAGACTGAGAGGTGCATGTGGGGGCTAGGATTGAAGTGCAGATGGAAGGAGAAAGAGAGATGTTTTGTGAACTCACTGACCCCCCCTTCTTTCCCCAACAGCCTCTCCTGTTTGAGCTTCTGCTCTGAACGGGGTTACTGTAAACTGGGGTCTGATAATAACCTTCATTCGCTAATTGGTATGCAGAGGTCTCGAAATAAATTACTGATCAGCGAGCTGTTACCGTGGAGATAACGTGAACAGAAGCCTAAATGAGGGATTTACTGCGACATGGCAGGCTGCTGGAGAAGGAATGAAGGGAGGGGTAGGAGAGAGAGTCTGACAGAAAACGAGAGAGAGGGGAAAGAGCGGGGATAAAAAGCGTAAGGTACTAGTCTGCTTTGAAGATCCCAGTCCATATCCTAAGCTAAGATAGAACATCCACATCATCAGGGATGGATGCTTGATGCAAACAGAATACGCGTCCTCTTACAGCATTACATTATCAAAAAATGAAATTATCTTCCTGCCTAACAGAAGATAATAGTGTGCTTTTGAGGAGAAAGTAATCACAAACAAGATCTCAGCCGCTGTTTTTACCCTTAGAGGATATTAAAAAGCTGCTATTGAACGCTGACACCGTTGACCTCCATCTTAAACGCTATGGTAATAACGGAAGAGCAGAGTATCTCTGCGGAGTTAAATCCTGGCAGACCGGTTGGAGCTCAAGCATTTAGCCAAATGAAGTTTCCCAGAAAATGCATTCAGGAGTGAAGAGTGAGAGAGAGAGAGAGAGTGAGTCATGTATGGAGCTTGGGGTGGAGTAATAAAGAAAAAAATCATAACAGGGTTGAGGAAGCCGGCTAAATAAATAAGTTTAGTGGGGTAAGCTGATCACTTTCAAATCTCCCATTATTTCTCACAGTGTTGCCACTCCCAAACACGAATCAAACACAACGCAAGCTGCTCGTTCAATTAACCTAATCAAACAGAACGCCGTGTGATGCGAAATTAATCCAGACAGAAAATAAGCACGAACAAGGACCTAGCCCTGTGTTTCACAAACACAAGAGAAAAAATGCAGCAAAAATGCAACAGTGACGGAAACCACCACGAGAAAACAGCCCGAGGACAACACAGCCCCACTTCAAAAACAGACAGATGGACTCCTAGAAAAAAAAATAAGTGTAGTGTAATATTCTCATATTTTACAGTGCCGGGATGGACAATATGGTCGTCTGCGGGCCTGAGCGTCCAACTGAATGCTACATGTGTGGCATATGGCGTGCCAAGATAGCGGTCGAGGGCATATGCTCACCAAAGGCAAATTAATGTTAATAAGATGCATCTCTTTGGTTGGTGTTTATTTGTACACTGCGTTGTCATAATTACATGACACACAAGAGCCCCTCCACCGTACCATTCACGTTCCGTGTCACCTCACAACAAAGAAGCGTTTGTGCCCTGTATATTACTGACCAGCGAAAAAGAAAGATATAAAAAGAAAGGGATGTCGGGTACGTTTCAAATCACCCGATCAAATACATTCATAGCCTCGGGCTTTGGATTTCTCTGAAGAAGGCTGCGCGGGGTTACTTAGGTGGCCAGATAAAAGACTGGAATGTGGTGCGACCGGGAAGGACAGAGCAACCCGCGGGCGCAAGGAGGCGGGGGGACGGGCGGAGTGGGTGGGTGGGTGAAAGAGGTTGGGGGAGAGCGCTTGTTGAATGAATCGCTTGTTTGTTTGCGACGCAACCTATTTGGTCTCGTTCCCACACCGTCAATGACGGGCTAGCCCTGTCCTGTTCTAAATTCCGTCACGTCGCTTGAGTGCGTTACCAAAGGGACCAATGGGACGGTCCAGAGCCCTCATTAACACAGATTATTTACAAACAACCGGATTAAAATGAGAGAAAGTGCCATTGTCCTGTACGAGAATCCCATGAAAGATAAAACATAATTATACATAATTTCTTGCCAGAAAGAATGAAAAAGTATGGGGAAAATTTCGGGATAAAATACGAAGTTTACATTCTATGACAGCTTCACAAAGTTTTTTTTAAGTGCTAATATTTGGTGGGAATTTCTTGTTTTTTTCAAGTGAACTGCAGTCATACAAACTCGATTATGTTAGTGAACAGCTGCACTCTGAGGACCTGGAAGTCGCTGTCCATTCAGCACCACAGGCCAAGCGAGTTGTGCGAGGCAGAAAGAGCAGTGACTGGTCTACCGAGGTGAACGCCTAAGGCCTTAATTCACTTTAAATCACTACAACCCGGCCACGAAAAAACGCTCCTTGTCGATAAAAGAAGAGAATAGGCTGGAAAACTCACCGGAAGTGTGTCCTCGATGCGTAGCGTCGTGGTCACTGTCTCCCTGCTCGCTGTCCCCGTGGCCACTGTCTTTTGAGCTCACGATATCCGCCTCCTGGAAGGCCGAGCTGAGAGACACGGAGAGTCTGAATTAGAACAGAAAACTCAATTGCCCATGAAGTATTTCATAAAGGTGCAAAATGATTCAATTCAGAGTGTATGAAACAGATAGACAGTCACGGCAAGGATGGGGGAAATGAGCATGACCGCATTGCAATATTGTTCTGTTTAGAAAAGGTATCCCCCGACACGTTTTAGCTCATTCAAATAATCACGGCCTGATTCGCAGCTGAAGGAGCAGAGTACATTAATTATTTCTAAAACCGCGAATAACTTCAGACTTTGCAGAGAGATGGGTGGCTGGTAAGAGTTGCTGACTATGCGGCGGTGAGTGAAAAACATATTTTAAATCGCTTACATAACCACCAGTTTCTCCAGTGAGCCAAAAAACGGCCACCCCGCAGTTCACATGTGCAACCGCCGTTTAATGTTGGATAAACGAAATTAATGTTAATGTGCTCGCGAGACATCCTCTTAGACACTTGGCGAGGCTCCAGGTGCGCTCGGTCTCTCACCTGTTCACGCGCCTCGGTCTGTCCACCAGGTAGCTGAGCTCCGCACGCTGGTGTTTGGTCTAAAACGAAAAGGGCAGTATTTTCACAACACTTATACTGGCAAATAGAACAACATCAACCACAACCATAATAATATTAATAATAACCACAACAATAATAATAATGCTATATTTGTAATTCCTCATAATTGGGAATTTTCTACGATGAGCTTGTTTACTATTTGTCCTCGAATATGTTTCCCCTCGCACATAGCCCTGCCCTGAGACATTGCGGTTTAAGAAAGCCAATAAGCGCAGCACTTATTTAGCTCAGCTCAACTATAGATGGGCCTTTGTTCTACTGTGACTCTGCAGGGCCGTGCCTGGCATGTTTAATGAAGACTCAGGGTTGAAGGACCTGGCCCCAGACCTGTTCTGTTCTGCAGCCGTGGAGCCAAAGACGTCTTTTATGTTTCTCTACTCCATCTTAATCACTCAACTCTTCTCCTTTTTGCAACAAACAACTACATACTTCCACGGAATCTATTTAGAAATGAGAGTGCATGCACTGTATTTTTGTATGTGTGCGTACTTGCGTGCGCATGTGTGTGTGTGTGTGTGTGGGTGTGTGTCTCTGTATGTGTGTGTGTGTGTGTGTGTGTGTGTGTGTGTGTGTGTGTGTGTGTGTGTGTGTGTGTGTGTGTGTGTGTGTGCTGTCTGTCAGTGTGCCAGCAACGCGTAATCAACCTGTTTCTGTTGGCATTTTAAAGCTTCCTGATGCATAACGAAAGCATGTGTTCTCAGGATTATTTTACAGCTACTTATTTCACGGGGGTTGAAGGAAATTGCACCGCATATGTTGAAAAGTGATTCTGAGTTATATCCAGATAATGTATATGCCAAATGTTATGGCATGACTAATATATCAGATGTATTACATTCTATAATCACACGTCAAAAGTAATCTTCACCATAACCATGACACATTTAACTTAGACTAGCGCCCGTTTGCAGTTTTTCAGCTTTACCAAATGTTACGTTTTTACCTGACAATTATATCGCATGTACTGGGTAGTTTGAATGAGGTTTTGAGCCTATATAAAGCTATATGTACTGGGTAGTTTGAATGAGGTTTTGAGCCTATATAGAGCTGCATGTATTGGGTAGTTTGAATTAGGTATTGAGCCTATATAGAGCTATATGTACTGGGTAGTTTGAATGAGGTTTTGAGCCTATATAGAGCTGCATGTATTGGGTAGTTTGAATTAGGTATTGAGCCTATATAGAGCTATATGTACTGGGAAGTTTGAATGAGGTTTTGAGCCTATATAGAGCGCCCTTACCTCATTTGATAAGATGCTGCCGTTGGATATGATGTCAGGCTGCTGCTGGTCAGTGTACCCTGTAACTATGGCTCCGCACGGATTGGGTTCGGTGCCGGCACTCCGTGACGGACTACAGGCCTTGAGGAACATGAGGTCGGTTTTCGCAGACTCCGGTGTCAGACATACCTGGTAGCAGTAGTTCTGGCTTTGGTGGAGCGAGCCGAAGCTCCCGGATTCTTCCACGGGAACCTGCGACGCGCTTGCGACGCTGACGGCCGCGTTGGTGGCCGCACTGGCGTGCGCGCTCTGCACCAGCATGATGTCCGACTTGCTCAGTTTTTTTTTCTTCCGAGCAGCCCGCGCCTGCCTGCCGCAGCAGCACGAGCTGCAGCCCAGGAAGCAACAGTCCCCGGCCAGGCACGAGTTGTAGATATTGAGCTTCTTGTCCTTCTGACAGCGCACTGCGAGCACAATCATGGCGAGGAGGAAGATGAAGGAAACGGAGCCCAGAGCGATGATGAGGATAAGCGTCAGGTCCAGACTGGTTTCTTTCGCTTTGGCCGTGCCGCTCCTGTCTCCGCTGTGGCCCTCCACCACGCTATCCACCAGAGTCACCATCACACTGGCGCTGGAGGACAGAGGCGGCTGGCCGTGGTCCCTAACCTCGATCAACAGGTCGTACAACTGCTGGGGGTCCCGCTTGGCAGACACTCTGCGTGCGGTCCTTAGCTCTCCGGTCCGCCAGTCCATGCGGAACATGCCGTTTTCATTTCCCCGCTGGATGCTGTAAGACAGCCGTGCGTTTTCTCCGTCATCTGAATCCATGGCGACGATGCGAGCGACTAGGTATCCTGGCTCGGCCGAGCGGGGCAGAGGCTCTCTTGCCGTACCGTTTTTGCCCAGCGGTGCAATTACAGAGGGGGCATTGTCGTTCTGGTCCACTATAATCACATTTACCGTGGCGTTTGAAGAGAGCTCGGGGATGCCATTGTCTGTCGCCTGGACTGTAAAACTAAAGTCTTTGAGCTGCTCATAATCGAATGACCTGAGGGCGTAAAGAGCTCCGCTCTCGTTGTTGATTGACACGTAGGTTTTGACCGACATACCCTGTATGTCACACTCCAGTATGGAGTAATTTAAATGCGCATTTCGACCAATATCAGGGTCTATTGCGTTCACTGCGTGAATGTAAGCACCGGGAACATTATTTTCAGTTACATACACATCATAAATGGGCTGCGTAAACGCTGGCGCATTGTCATTTTCATCAGAAACTTGAAGTTTTATCGATTTACTTGTGGCAAGAGACGGAGAGCCTTTATCTCTGGCCACTACCGTCACGGTGTAGGTATCTACGCTCTCTCTGTTCAACGGGCCATCCGTGACAATAGTGTAATAGTTCCTAAACGAGGTTTTCAGCTTAAATGGCACTTCGCCAAGGATCTCTACATGAGTCTGTCCGTTTTCCTCGGAGTCCTTGTCCGTGACGCTGAGCAGCGCAATCACCGTTCCCGGGGTAGCGTTCTCGCTAACGGACTCCGTGACTGTGCTGAAGGAGATCTCGGGCGCATTGTCATTCAGATCTGTCACCTGCACCAGAACTTTGCAGTGCGCAGGCACCGCGTTTGGTCCCATATCCTTTGCTTGCACATAGATCTGGTACAGGCTGCTCTCCTCGAAATCCACATCCCCCCGCACTTCTATCCTCCCCGTGCGCGGGTCTATATCGAATAGCTCCTTAACCCTGCTGGAGATGTGATTGCTGAAAGAATACACAACTTCTCCGTTCATTCCCTCATCGATGTCAGTTGCGTTAAGCTGAATAACCAGCGTTCCCACTGGCGCGTTTTCGGCCAGGCTAACCGAATACACGGGTTGATCAAACACCGGAACATTATCGTTGGAGTCTAGTACTTTCACTACCAACAGCGCTGTGCCGGTCCGCGGGGGCTGGCCACCGTCCACTGCGGTCAGCACGTACCTGTGAACTGCCTGCTGCTCCCGATCCAAAGGTTTTTCCAGCACCAGCTCAGCGAATTTATTCCCATCGGTCTGCGTCTGTACGTCCAGGTAAAAATAGTTGTTTGTGGTGATGTCGTAGGTGCGTAATGCGTTACTGCCAACGTCCGGGTCGAAGGCAGTCTCCAGCGGGAAGCGGGTGCCCGTGATTGCACTCTCGGAGATCTCCACGGTGATGTCGGTCTCGGGGAATTCTGGAGGATTGTCGTTAATGTCCAAGACCTCGATCTCGATGCGAAAGAGTTCGAGTGGGTTCTCGAGAAACACCTCCAGGTGCAGGAGGCAGGTGGCACTCTGTTTACAAATGCGCTCGCGGTCAATCTTCTCATTGACGTAAAGCACACCGGTTTCCAGGTTTACCTCCAGGTAAGGAGTCCGCGAGCTGGGCACAGTCTGAAACCTGCGAGACGCGAGTTTCGTGAGGTCTAAGCTCAAGTCCTCCGCGATATTCCCAATGAACGTTCCGTGCTCCCCCTCCTCCGGTACCGAGTAACGTATCTGAGAGACAACGCCATTCGCAAGACACAGCAGAAGCAGAACCACAATCATCTCCAAACCAACAAGTGCACTTGAAAAAAATCTATTCCAAAAC
>NC_137925.1:818321-878321 GCF_963457725.1 Sprattus sprattus | reverse complement strand
TCTCTCCATTTCACCTCCCCCTCTTGCCCCTCCTCCTTGGCTCTCCTCTCCTCCATTTTTCTCTTTGGTCATTCTCTCTCTCTCTCTCTCTCTCTCTCTCTCTCTCTCTCTCTTTCACCCCCCAGTCTCATCTCTCACCTCATTGGGGGGTGCAGTCTTGTTTGTCATTGCGGCCCGGGCGAATCTGCCTCGCGCTGTCATTCTCCATTTCTTCATTTTCAGCCAAACACTTCCAGACCCATTTGCTCAGTGAGCCACAACAATGGTGACCTCACGAGCTCCAGAAGAGAAGGAGACAATTAGAAAAAGAGACAGACAGAGAGAAAGAAAGAGAGAGAAAGAAAGCGAGAGATCGAGGGAAAGGCAGAAAGAGAAAGGGGGGGGGGGGGGGGGGGACTAAAATGACCCACTATGCCCAGACGAAACCCGCACCTATCAACCATCTCATCTCATTCAAACAAATCTGGGCAATAGGAACATTTTCTATACCAACACGTACATCCCCCCACACACACATCCACCACCCATGAACACACTCTGTCTCAGCCTATACACATGATGGCTGGATCTCCAAAGCTGCAGGCGTCCCAAACAGCGAGGACGGGTAGCCTGCAGGATTAGATTTATCACCAGGTCCAATTTATGCTCAACATTGTCGGTGGGGCTGTAGCATTTAATGGCCGCTTTCTCCTGTTTACCCGTGACGAGAGGCAAGCGCCATCTATCTCTCGCGCCTGATGCTACGCTATTGCCCTCATATTCGGCATTCATCTTAATTACCCGGCAAACTTAATTAATTTAATCAATAATTAATTTAAATATAGTTTTAGAATTAATTATTGTTGTATTCATGATAATTAGTCCCCTTAATTAAGTGCACGGGTCGGAATTCCTCTGTGTCACTGATTAGATCTGAAAGTCATGAACTGTTGTTTACGGGGAAATGTTCATTAATCTGAAATGTGTTAAACTCTTCTTACTGCCCAGCATTTGGAGGGTGATGCACAAAGTGAGTGTGTGTGTGTGTGTGTGTGTGTGTGTGTGTGTGTGTGTGTGTGTGTGTGTGTGTGTGTGTGAGTGTGAGTGTGAGTGTGAGTGTGAGTGTGAGTGTGAGTGTGAGTGTGAGTGTGTGTGTGTGTGTGTGTGTGTGTGTGTGTGTGTGTGTGTGTGTGTGTGTGTGTGTGTATTCGGGGAAGGGAGGGTTGGTGGTGAGGGGATGTTATTCCTATGGGTAAATAGCCCTGATTATTGACCATAGCATTGCATTTTTTATTTCCCAGTGTCCCAATAATAAAACACACACACACATACACACACACACACACACACACACACACACACACACACACACACACACACACACACACACACACACACACACACAGTGCACCTTGGGTCTATTGGATGTATAGATGTTTGTCTCATTCAATTCACATCACTGCTGCTAGTTTGCCCTTACTGACAGATTTCCAACTGTTGCAAAATTCTAGGCTATTTTGATAAAGATCTATTGATCTCCCTTTGTCCACTCTCATACACACACACACACACACACACACACACACACACACACAACAGAAGGCGTGCCCTAAACTGCCGGGTGTAATGGCTTTTCAATAGAGACTCAGAGATATAAAAGAGTAGGAGTTTAAAATGATGCATTGAATCAATAGTGTCACCTTTTCCAGACTGCAGGTAAAGATTAGTGTAGGTGTGACCCTTCTGTGTCTTTAAGGACAGGGCTGGATCTGCATTCAGCAAAAAGGCTTCTTAGGTCTGTGTTTGGACTCGTGATATTTGCAACTGTTTCCGTAATTAAGATTCAAAACAATATAGCCTATGTTTACTGACATAAAAAGGGAATTAATTGTGAGAGAGAGAGAAAGAAAGTGAAACGCACTAATGGAGAGAGAGAGAGAGAGAGAGAGAGAGAGAGAGAGAGAAAAAAAAACGTTAAGAATTAAAAATACTTTTAACGTTTTAAAAATAAACTGTTTCCGTAATTAAGATTCAAAACAATATAGCCTATGTTTACTGACATAAAAAGGGAATTAATTGTGAATCAGAGCCAGATATTAAAATAAGTATTTAGTATCATGCAGCAGTGGTAAGACAGTGATAAGAAGAGCACAAATATCAGACATTATACAAAGATTGTAAATTAAATATGTTACATTTGTACAATATTGAACAAAATCAGCTGGACATCTTCCCTACCAAAGCTGCAAATAACACATTGTGGCCATTCTATATGTCAACATTTGAATTCAATATTAACAAGCACAAAGCACATCCATAGTATAGAATATTTTCAACGTTACATGTGCTGGTGGTCACTCTAATTCCATGAAGCAGCGTGGGTGAGGAAGGGGCAGCACACAGTGTTGCTGCGGCGTAGCAGAGAAAATGAACACGCAAGCTGGGGCCCACTCTTGGCCAAGTCCAGGCAAAGGCATCATTAAGGGAGCTGACGCTTCAATCCCACAGCTTTGACCAAGAGAGAGAGAGAGACAGAGAGAGAGAGAGAGAGAGACAGAGAGAGAGAGAGAGAGAGAGAGAGAGAGAGAGAGAGGGAGAGAGGGCACTCAGGGTGATATAAAAGAACCGAGTTTGGCCCCAGCGCAGAAGAAAAGAAGCCTAACATACAAAGCACATCGTGGCAGTATATGAGAGAACTATTGAACAGCTCTTTTTTCACATTGACATGCCCAGACACCAGCAGTGAGATAAGACTACAACTATACTGACAAAAATCACAACAGCTGAAGTAGCCACACTGGCAAGACAAAGTCGATTACGGTATTGAATGCCAATCAGGATGTATATTGGCCAGTCATGACTTTAATCACTGGACTGTCAATAAGAAATGGCCAGGTATATATCGAAGGATTTTTAGAGTTCTATCTCACACACACACACACACACACACACACACACACACACACACACACACATATAGAGTTCTATCTCAGACACGCTCTCCATCGCTCGTGCTGGGCACGACAGCGAAGCGGAACAAAAGTGAAGCTAAATTTAGTGACACATATGACAATTACTGTGCTGTCCAGGGAGACAGAAATTTAATAAGTTTCTTACTTCCCCCTATATTCACTCTCTGCATATATGGGAGTGTGTGTGTGTGTGTATCAGTGTGTGTGTGTGTGTGTGTGTGTGGTGGGGGCACACTCATCAGCGGGTGGGTCTCTTGGGCTACCACGGTAATCTTGATTTTTTTCCTCGTCGGCCTGTAATGAGGAACACTCGCTTAATTAATTTAATAGGGTCAGAAATTATTACCACCGTTTGCCTCTTATAAGCCAGGGCTCGCCTCCCCTTCATAGACTTTATTTTTAAAACGTTAAAAGTATTTTTAATTCTTAACGTTTTTTTCTCTCTCTCTCTCTCTCCATTAGTGCGTTTCACTTTCTCTCTCTCTCTCTCCATTAGTGCGTTTCACTTTCTTTCTCTCTCTCTCTCCATTTCCTTCTCTTCTCTGGGGGTATCGGGGACTCCGCTGGGAGTGTTCGGAATGGAGGTTTGGTCCACACGGGGCCGTAGCCCGACCGGAACCGCTGGCTGACTGTTCTGCTCTACATAGCGGCGGACGTCTGTAAGCACACCTGGCGCCGGCGCCCAGGGACAGGACAGGACACACACACACACACACACACACACACACACACACACACACACATAGGTGTCTCTTTAATGAACCGCTCCACGGCTTAACTAGCACACGCTCTAAACACCACTGCCACCCGAACACCAATCACACCAGACACACACACACACACACACACACACACACACACACACACACACACACACACACACACACGCTCTAAACACCACTGCCACCTGAACACCAATCACACCAGACAGGGTAATTGAATACTCCAGGCAACAGACACAGCCACAGAAAAATAAGCACATACACACACACACACACACACACTCATACTCACAACAATGCACATAAACACACACAAACACACACACACACACACACACACACATTCATACTCACAAAAAATGCACATAAACACACACAAACACACAAACACACGCATGCACGAACCCACCTCAACCTGTCCTTCCACCCATAAACAAACACACACACAAGCACAAGCTTGATATACTGGGCATAGCACTGGGCCAGCAAGACAAGCTCTAGATCTGTACTGTATTTACACCATAACATCCTTGTCCTTCACCCTCTGTTGTGTTTAAACTTCCTAACAGGTCGCAGGGAAGTCAGCCCCACAGGCCCCACAGGCCAGACATCGATACGCACCGCAACCCCCCCCCCCCCCCCCCCCCCCCCCCTCAGTTTCACTCCCTCCATCAGGAGACTGGCAGGGGACGGCAGTTTGCCAGGGAGCAAATGTCTAAATTAAAAAGTGCTGCTGTTGTTCTGACGGCATCTCTTTGTGTCCACGGGTGTCTATGGATCCCGCGTCACGGAGTGGAAGTGTTTGATCAATAACGCGAATGCGCCGCAGATTGATTCCCTCTGTCTACCTTTCCCTGCAGTTTCCTGATAGCTAAGCAGAGCACATCATGAGGCCGACTGGCTGGCTGCATGTGTGTGTGTGTGTGTGTGTGTGTGTGTGTGTGTGTGTGTGTGTGTGTGTGTGTGTGTGTGTGTGTGTGTGTGTGTGTGTGTGAGGATGAGGGGAGGGAGGAAGAGAAAGAGAGGAAATAAGTAAGAGTAAGAGACGGTGAACCAGAGACAGACAGAAGATGAGTGAGTGAGAGAGAAGCCAAGGAGAGTGAGAAAGAAGGAGAGAGTGAGAGAGAGAGAATGAGAAAGATGGAGAGAGAGAGAGAAAGAATGAGAGCGAGCGAGAGAGTGAGAGAGTGAGAAAATGAGTGAGAGAGAAGGAGAGAGTGACAGAGAGGAAATGGTGGAGAGGGTTAGCAGCGTTTCTGAAGTGAGTTGATGGGGAAGTCTTTACCATATTAATTATTAAAGCCAGTTGCTTTTGTTGTCTGAAGAATGCAAGCTGAGTCGAGATACAGAGGACAAATGTATTCTCTTTGTTATGAGCCAGTCAAATACAAAGACAAACAAAGCACACACTGCAGCGTTTCAACACACACAGATTCATACACACACATTTAAACACACACACACACATTTAAATACACAACCCACCCACACACATTTAAATCCACATACACAGATGCATACACACACATTTAAATCCACACACACACACACACACAAAACAAAGTCTAATAAACCTGTATGTCAAAGGCCTGACCTTTTCTGTTTACAGTGGAGGAGTCATAAACTACAGACCACAGCCCGTATACAGTGACAAATCTTCTAGCAGTCGGGATTTGATGGAGAGACAAAAATGTCACCTGAGGAGGTCGAAAGAGCTTTGTGCGTCACTGTTATTTACTTGCCCCCTTTGGGTGATTGACAGCTCCTGACAAACATACACAAGGGTACGTACACAAGTCTTGTCTTACCAATGTCTGTGCCATCGGAGAGGTCGAGGGGAATTCTCCACTGGAAACTGTGAGATCAAAAACAGCAACCAATATGTGTGAGGTGGGTCTAAAAACGGGGTATCTCGGAATAATCCAGAGAATTCCACTCCGGAATATCGGTGTGCGAAGCAGGGGGCTGCTGGGTTTGTGGTCTCCCCTCGTATTTCCCTGGAAAATGAAAATGCAAAACCAGCGCCATTTGAGCACCGCGGAGGAGAGGTGAGGCGTGACTGATTTAAATACCATTTGGGTTGACCTTGAGCTGGAATTTGTATGATGAAGAAATACACTCAAACACAAACACAGAGCAATTGAACCCACACCTCACACACACATACACACACACACACACACACCCACACAAACACACACACACACACACCTCACAAACACAATGCGCGTGAGCACATCCACATGCATGGACACTACACACTTCTTCTGTAGGCCTTTACCAAAACCCGACACAGACAGACCATCTACCCAACATGCATGTGCACACACACACTTTCACACACACCTTCCTTGTGCACCGCACCAGACGCCCTCCTAGCCCCATACAGTAACACACACATACACACACAAACACACACAGCAGCAGTGGTGGATTTGTTTCACGTGGCATCTTTTAAAAACTAGCTGGCTGGCCCTGATTGACATCATATCACTCCCATATCCAGAGGCTTGTCGGGGGGCTGCGGTGCACTTGGCTGGCTGGTGACTCTTTGGCCTCGGCGGCGCAGCGTCCACACATGGAGCCAATCTCGGCGCGACCCCGGTGTAATTCCCCCTGACAGCGCCGCGCTGGGCATATGTGAGTCTAAACACAGTCCTTCACATTCAATTAGTGCTCCCGCTCACCAACACAGCCCCAGGCATGGCTGAATAATCATGTAAATACATTAAAAACGCACTCGCTCACATGCACACACACACACACTAAGACACATACATGCACGCACACACACATACTGACGGAACATAAACATCTCCTAATGACCAAGTCATAACACTGACGTAGACTCGGAAGAATGCTTAATTTGAAACCAATTTCTTTTTATCATCAAGTTCTTTGATATATTCTTTGATTTATATATAAATTTGTATATATAAATCAAAGAATATATCAAATAACTTGATGATAAAAAGAAATTGGTTTCAAATGAAGCATTCTTCCGATAGATATATATATATATGTATATATTTCAAATACATTTCTTAATGTATTCTTCGGTTATTGTCAGTCTTACAATCCTGACACATTTCTTTCCAACACTTTCTTAATAGCTCCTGAGAGTTGCATGTGGATGTGTTAAGACACGACGTCTCTGTGAAGCTTGTCAGATAAGTGGGGCTCACACCTGTGGTTGGAGAGACAGGTCTGTTAGATGAAACAGAGGCCGAAATTAGCACCGCTGTCACACGGAGAAATGTGTCAGAGGTTCGGCTCACCCTCAGGGGCCAAGGAGACAGGCGGTGTGAACAAGCATTAGCCTGAGTGTTAGCGATAATGCGGCTCTGAAGTATGCCCGTCCGAGCACCTTTCATAATGAACCCCATTGGCTCTCAGTGCTCCACTTCTTTTAATGTGTGTGTGGTTTTTTTTTTTTTGGTGCTGGTTCTTATCATCCTTTAATCTTTCTTTCTTTACCTTCCTTGCCCCAATTGTTTCTCTTTTCCTCTCTCTCTCTCTCTCTCTGTCTTTCTCTCTCTGTGTGTTTGTGTGTGTATGTGTGCAGAGTCTGTCCATCATTTCAAGCTTTAGTGGTGAGAGCATCTCAAGGGCATGTGTGACAGATGTGCTCAAGTGTGTGTGTGAGTGTGTCCATGTATATAAATGTGTGTGTATCTGTGTGTGTGTGTGTGTGTGTCTGTGTGTGTGTGTGTGTGTGTGTATGTGTGTGTGTGTGTAGGGGTGGGTGTTTGTGTTTTGAGAGAAGCAGTCCTCTCATTGACATCCGCTCAGTGAAAACAGGCTTTTAATCTGAGTGCCGTTCCCATTACCGACCTGACAAGATTCATAACAGTTTAGTCGGGCACTCCTGGGGCTACCTTCGGGTCCTGATTGGGGCTAAATTGGCTCTTTTGTTGGACGTGCATTAAGGAGGACGGCTGACCTTGGCTGTGCCTGCCCTAAATAGCACAGCGAGACAGAGAGGGTTTGTTTTCTTAGTAGGCCCTGAGGTGGTGTGGCACTCTTACTGTCAGGCTGCTCAGACGCCAAAGGAGAGGTGGCATGCCGAAACACACACACACACACACACACACGCACGCACGCACACACACACACACACACACACACACACACACACACACACACACACACACACACACACACACACACACACACACACACACACACACACACACACACACACACACACACACACACACACACACACACACACACACACACACACACACTTTCAAAGAAAGAGGATGACAGGCAAAGACACACACAAAGAGAGAGACAGTAGGAAAACACATTCAGTACACACACACAAATACCCAGATACACACAAACACATATTAAGTAAGAGGAACACACACACACACCACACACAAAGAGTAGAGGTCAGCCAGACAGACACAGACATACACACACACATATACAGCCACATACATACCCAGACCCATATTCATACACTTAGAAACAGACACAAAGCAGACATGCCCGCAGACAATGAGAGAGGGAGAGAGATAAAAAAAAGAGAGCGGAAGACAGCCAGACAGATACACAAACACACACACACACACAAATGGCCACATACATACATACACATAGCCAGACCCATATTCATATACTGAGAAACAGACACAAAGCAGACATGCTCGCACACAATGCATTTAAGATTTGGTAGCACACTCACGTAGGGCTATTCGCAGCTCCAGCTATCCAAACTGCTACAGTCAGTCCAGAGAGAGAGAGACAGAGAGAAAGGGAGAGAGAGGGAGAGAGAGAAAAAGAGAAACAGAGTTGAAAGTCAAACCGAAGACAAAAACACACACACATACACACACTGCTGTGTGGAGGACCAATTTTGGGGAGGTAAAAGAGCGATGCTATCAGTTATGTGTTTGTGCCCCAAACCTTCTATTCCTATTCTTTGATTTTAGATGTTGCGCACTTGGAAAAAAAATAAAAACTCTATCATCTTTTTTGTGCACTGAAAGAAAAAAAAATCAACTACTATCAATAATTCTTTACTGGCTGTCCCCTGAGAACAGGCTGTAAGAACATACCCGCTCTTTTAGACATACCTCATATTGTTGATGTCGCAGCCAGCTCTGGGGTTTGAAATGTAATAGGGTGGGTGTCTGAAAGTTATGCTACATGCGACTGCGCTCGGTTTATCAAGGAATTCTTGCTTTTACGACATCAGTTTGAATTTCTGAAGTATGCTGTCTATGTGGGCCATCAGTCTGTAAGGAACGACACAGCTGTCCTCAGAGGCAAATACAAGAGGACTGACAAGATACAGGATCCATGAAACATGTGGTGCATCTGTGGGGAAACCTACAAGGCTCTGGATTCCAGAGAGCATCTAGAGAATGATATGGTCTCACAAATCTTTTGGCATTGCAGACTCCTGAAGAGCCTGCACTATTACAGAGAGCAAACTTAGCCCTCTACAGTCCAATGCCTTTTAGACTTTTCTAAGTTGTCTGACATGCCTTGATGTTTTGGTACATTTCCCTTAACTAAAAACAAATGGAATATCTGATTATATATTCTAGAAGACCTCAGCAAATAATATCATGTAAGTAAAAGGAATGTAGTAAAAAAAGGTTTCATGTAAATCAAATGTAAACATACCCTACAAAAAAATAAAAATATCCCGGACAAGGGATATGGACAGCTTTAGTGGCTGTAGTCTGAATCCAGGTCTTGGCCAATGTCCAGGTCCAGGTCTAAGGCCAGTCCAGGTCCAGGTCCAGGTCCAGGTCTAAGCCAAGTCCAGGTCTGAGCGGCTGATGTTAGTCTGATAGCGGTCTGCCCTAACCTGCCCTTGAAGCTCAAGTAAAACAAGTTCCTCGCTTAGCACCCCAGAGGAGGTCAGGGGAGGGACTGCACATTCACTGACCCCTGTGTTCCAGCGGAGAGGGGTATTAAAGGCCCATGCGCTACATGGAATAGACTCTTACCCTCTACTTCTTACAGATTAGGAGAGGGTTTGGTTCTGCTCCTGCCCTCCAACCCTTTCAGCTGCAGTAGGGGGGCAGTTAAAGTCAGAGGAGGGAAAGGGGGCTCTTGGTACTGAGGTACCTACTATTGCCCTGAAGTGCCCCTATTTATCTGCCAAGGTCCACCTAATGCCACACTGCCACATTTCAACAGTTCTTTGTTTACGTACTTTAAGTACCTAGCTATGTACGTACTTATTCTGCTTCCTTAAAGGCACCCAGTGCAACTTTAGAGGCTTGAGACTCGAAAAATAAACATTCAATTTCTAGTCTTTTTTACATACCATTACATATCGACATTCAAGGAGCAGAGATGAGACGTCGTTGTGTGGTGAGAACTGATAGAAAATCGTAAACAACAATCAGTGCCTTTAATCATTTATTTATTGATTTATTTTGTTTATGAGTCAATCCTTCCATTCGTTTTTTCCATTGATGAGGTCATATGTTTAGGGGCACAATCAGGGGCATGTTAGGGCCCATTTCGTAGCATTTTCGAGGCATAATTTTGTAGCAATGTATGCCTTAAAAACATGCTGGGGTATGTGCCAAGAGACCACACAAGGCTATAAACTGCCTTCTGCCTGCTGCTTGAGCACAGAATGACAAGTTGCGCCTTTCTGACATGCATATGCATTTGTGGGAGGGTCATGGGAAAAGTGGGGGCTTTGGGGCGAAATGATGGGAGGAGAAGCGTGAGGAGTGACTGATGATGTATTCCGTTGTATGTGTGAAAACTGTAGGTGACATTTTCCACCTTTTAAAAGCAGGTGTTATTCAGATCACACGTTAGATGAATGCATAGGCGAAATGTACAGAAACAACGGAAGCTGCTATTCCCAGCACCAGTTTTGCTCATTTGTACCATGTTAAAAGCAACCTTTACTTCAGCCTTTTTATATCTTGCCATCACCTTTTCACCTCATCCACTTCCCTGGGCCTAGTTACCCGAACGCTAAAAAGGACTTGAAATCGGTCGTAAGAGGGATCCTTGCAGAGCGGTTTCCCGTCGCCGCACTTACGGCTATGATGAGTCTACGATGTCGCTAAAATCCACGTAGGCCGTTAAGATACGTCGTTATCGGGAAACGAGGCCCTGAAGTGTAGATGCCTGCTACACTATTGAATTAGCTTGTTAGCCAAACAAATAGTTTGAGTACTTTTTTCGAGTGATGAATTACTGCCCTGCATTATCTCTGTGTGATGACACCTTATTACTGTAACATGTATGTCTTTTTTCTGATCTAAACTTTTGATTCCTTATAATGTCTATCGGCAGTTTCACAATTCCATTCAATTGCGCCTGTGATGGAATGATGGTTATGGTTAGAGGGTGGTGACGAGTGTGTCAGGTTTAGTTCATTTAACGTCAGATCAAAAGGCATAGCGTGCGCTTTCTGTGGACTGGCCAAGTTGCATTTTGTACCGCACTCTCTAACGTATGTCCATCTGCCCCTCAGTCTTATGGTTGTCAGCCATCCAAAAGTGTTTATGTTGGCCCCTGGAATTCCAGGAGAGAGGAACTGATGTCATTGAGTGCGGTAGTTTGAAGGTCTCGCTATGCGGTAGGTCAAAGCCTACACACACACACACACACACACACACACACACACACGCACTCACACTAATGTACACAGTTGCAGATTAAAATGAGCAAAAACTTTTCCCCATAATGAAAGACTTGTATAATACACATATACTCCATGCGCACAAACACATACTCTTTCTCTCTCTCACACACACACACACACACACACACGCACGCACACACACACACACACACACACACACACACACACACACACACACACAAAGGCGGCCAGCGTAAATGTAACAGCCATTCACTCTCCACATTGACACGTTTCAGCAATCTGCTCATTACTGTATTGATTTGAGTCACACTCTCACTCTCTCTCCTGCTCTCTCTCTCTCTCTCTCTCTCTCTCACACACACACACACACACACACACACACACACACACACACACACACACACACACACACACAACGCGTCTGCAGAATTCTTCCAAGCTCGCAGATCCATTCATTTAACAGTGGCTTGCACCGACTCTCCCCATGGTGTATTAGTGGAGGATACATTTTGATCCGCATGTTTAGAGGCTGGTGTGGGGTTGACTCACAGCCAGCTGAATGGATTAAAACGGGTATAAATATCAGGGGAGAGGAGTGTTTACACTTTTGATCTATAGCTGCAACTGGCAACGGGGAGGCAGAAGTGGGTTGAAAATGCAGGAACACACACACAAATACTTTCACTCAGGAAAATGTACACACCAACTCACACACAGAAACACACCGACACACATACACTCTCTCTCATACACACACACACTCTCTTTCTCTCTCTCTCTCTCTCTCTCTCTCTCTCTCTCTCTCTCTCTCTCTCTCTCTCTCTCTCAGACACACACACACACACACACACACACACACGCAAATAAATAAACTCGGAACGCCAAAAGCTATGGACCAACATCCGAGTCTATTTGGGGCTAATTAGTTTTATGCAAGTCCATTTTTATTGAGCCTGCCGGTGAGCCCTCTCCACAGTCATAAACAAAATATCTCAGGAAGCACAGATGCAGTGGCCTAAAAAGACATGGTGTATCAGGAAACTCTTCTACAGTTAGCAAAGCACTCTCAGCACACAGAATATGTCAGACATTTGCATGGTATTACCACATTGGGGTGTTGCCGTGTATTTTAGCATGATGCGCAATAATAAACTAACCTCTACTTTTCTATAAGAACCATTAAAGCCCCATTATGCAACAATTATACTTCAGGATTAGGGTTAGGCTAAGCAGTTTAACCTTAAAATAACAGCTTAAAAAAATTGGGGCGCTACAATGACTTTTAATATGGAGAATCGCCTCCGTGCCATTGCCATAACAGGGTCCATAGGCATATAACTGTGTTATGTAGTTTTGCCTGCCGCAGCCCGCCGGCCTGACTTTCTGCCGATCTAGTAAGTAGCTTATTTGCCGTCTTGCTTTGTCTTGTGTTGCACTTGCTTGATGTTTGACTGTGTAAGGACAGTCGTTGAATAACTAGTTTGTCATAATGTCAAAGTCAGCACATTTCAAGAGATTTCGTTAGTTTTTAGCGGCTAGCATACCTTTAGCGAATAGCTATTGATGCGTTGTGCTGCTTTAAGGAGCCTGATCAAAACACACTTCAGTGTTCTATTGACTGAATAAAATACAGTCACAGTAAACCACAGGGTTCCTGTAGTGTATAGTATTCCTATAAACTATAGTGTGTCTTCTAGCACAGATGGTGCTAAAGGGAGGTGCTAAAACATCAAGGTCATGGGTTTGATTCCCTGAGCGCACACTTGCAGCTGTGCTGAGAACGACCCTAGGGGGGAAAAAAAGTCACCTGCTAAATGAACGAACGTCAAACATTGAAGAACAGATTTATGCCCTTTGTTCACATTGACCTTCCTTCCTTCTTTAAGGATTAGTGAAGGTCAACGCCTCAGCCTGGACAACCACTCCTAACAACCCCCCCCCCACACCCCCCCCCCCCTCCCCCACCACCACCCTGTCCCACGCCCCTTGCCCATCTTTAAACGTTCATTAGGAGCCCGTCTTCAAGGCGGACCCCAGGCCTCATGCCCTAGAAACAGCGTCGTAATCATCAGGATTCAGGAGTCAAGCGCCACGGCGAATTTCCCCCCCACGTGGAGACAGAATACAAATCTCTCCGGTTTAGATTCCAATCCCTCAAACTCCTCTGTGCACGCTAAATCCATCATTTTCTACAAGGGGGTGGAGAGGGAGAGAACGAGAGAGAGATGGGCTGGGGAGAGCAGGAGAGAGAGAGTGGGTAGAGGGAGGGAGGGAGAGAGAGAGAGAACGAGAGAGAACGAGAGAGAACGAGAGAGAGAGAGATGGGCTGGGGAGAGCAGGAGAGAGAGAGGGAGAGAGAGAGAGAGAGAAAGAGGGAGAGAGAGAGAGAGAGAGAGAGAGAGAGAGAGAAGCGCATACGCCACGCTTAGCCTAAACCTTGAAGGACATGCATAGAATCCACCTCACTTAAATCAATCTCTGGCTGTGAAAAATAATTTCCTGCCTCAGAAAGTTTGTGAAATATGTGCACGGAATGGTGGCCGAGCCTGGCAAACCCCACCCACACTACACACACACACACACACACACCCCACTACCACCGGCCCCTCATGCCCTCTCCAGACTCCAGACAGAGAGGAATGGAGGGAGATTTGGGTGGAAGAGCAGCTATCTCTTCTTTCACATTCACCAAAACACACAGTATATAAACTGATAGCTTTTTGACACGCTCCTCTGTCCTCCACATTGATATATGCAGCGAGGGAGAGCCATGCAGTCTATAAGAGCTGACTCTTGTGACGGTTGGGATTAAATGTGAACAATGGCCTGAGCGATGGTGCCAGCCAGTTCTGTCATTTGGTGGGTTTTTTAGCGAGATGCATTTGATGTATTTTGAAATAAATATGATTTTCTTTTTCGTCTTCTTCTTCATCCTGGCTTGCTCTCTCTCAATCTCTTTCTCTCTCAATCTCTTTCTCTCTCTCTCTCTCTCTCTCTCTCTCTCTCCACTAACACCGGCTCTCTCCTTCAGCTCACTTATCGACCACTTTTATTGACCAATTTGAAAAGTGGTTTGAACTGTAAATCTCTTCATAAAACTTTCAGGCAGTTCAGGTACTGAGAGAAAGAGTAAAAGAGAGAGAGAGAGAGAGAGAGAGAGGGAGGGAAAGAGAGAGAGAGAGAGAGAAAGAGAGAGAGAGAGAGATGCCCAACTGCTCTTCGTGAGCTTCTCTCCTCCTGGGCCCTTTCTAATACACCCTCAAATGATGTGTTATTAACGTCAAGAGAAAAATGCTTCAATCTCCCATTACCCAATTTAGCCCACTCTCTCAGACACGCAACCCCCACCCTCGCCTTCTCTGGCTTACTTTCAGTCTTTTTCTCAGTCTCTCCCTCTCTCCCCACTGCCCCTCTCTCTATCTCTCTATCTCTCCCTCTCTCCCCACTGCCCCTCTCTCTATCTCTCTATCTCTCCCTCTCTCCCCACTGCCCCTCTCTCTATCTCTCTATCTCTCCCTCTCTCCCCACTGCCCCTCTCTCTATCTCTCTATCTCTCCCTCTCTCCCCAATGCCCCTCTCTCTATCTCTATCTCTCCCTCTCTCCCCACTGCCCCTCTCTCTATCTCTCTATCTCTCCCTCTCTCCCCACTGCCCCTCTCTCTATCTCTCCCTCTCTCCCCACTGCCCCTCTCTCTATCTCTCTGTCTTTTAGAGGACTGAGAGGGAGGCACTTAATGACTAGAATGAAGAAGCATTGTGTTACTGTCAAGCTCTCCGCAATCCTCACTGTTTGTTTTTTTCTCTTCTCCTTGAGCCAAAAGAAAATAGATTCACTCTAGCAATGGAACTACAGTGAGGGTAAGGGTGAGGACACAATTAAAGAAAGTAAAATAGGGGAAGAGGGAGGGGATATGAGGTTACGTTTCAAACATAATAAACCATTCTCATCACTGTGCAGAAGCAAGATTTTCCAAGAGTTTCATGTTTCTGTGTGTGTGTGTGTGTGTGTGTGTGTGTGTGTCTGACACTGTGTTTGTGGAAAGAAGAACACATCTAAACAAACAAGAATTCTGTGTGATGTGAACAACAAACAACATTGAGCAAAAATCACTGCAGGTCAGGTGTTGGCTCTTTGCCTGTGTGTTGTCGTGTGTGTTGTGTCTGTGTGTTGTTGTTGTGTGTGTTGTGTTTGTGTGTGGTTGTTGTGTTGTGGTGCCTGTAGAAGACAGAACTCTGAGAGACGTTATGTTAAAACTAAATATTGGCAGCTTAATTTCAGTGGTTCTGTTTCTTAATGAGTGTGTGTGTGTGTGTGTGTGTGTGTGTGTGTGTGTGTGTGTGTGTGTGTGTGTGTGTGAGTGTGTTTGTGAGTCTGTGAGGGAGTCAGCAGGAGACTTTGACTTTTCAAAACCTATATTTAAAAACCATTAAACACCAATAAAAACAAATCTAAATACAGCTAAATACAAGTCTACCAAAGTCATTAATGGTCATTACTTTCCCCCCATACCTCATTTTTCCAAAACCCGGGCCAGGTTGTCTGTTTGTCAATAAAACCTAGACTCCTTCCTGTCTTCACCAGACATGAAAGTGAAAGTCCTCTCTATGGCAGAGGTGGTGTAGACCTCTCCACCTCTGCATTTAACCCATCCAGTGAAGTGACACACACACAGTGAAGTGATGTTTCACACTAACCCGGAGCAGTGGGCACCCAGGGAGCCGTGATTGGGGTTAGGTGCCTTGCTCAAGGGCACCTCAGCCGTGGATGTGGGCATGGGAGAGCAGTGCTCTACCACTCCCCCTGCCCACATTTTTCCTACTGGTCGGGGATCGAACCAGCCACCCTCCAGTTACCAACCCGAAACCCTAACCAATAGGCCATGGCTGCCCCAACATATGACATGAACATAGCTGTACATTTCTTGGCCTTTTTCTAGGCCATTTTTCCTCTCGTGAGATTTTAGGAAGGCTAACTTGGCCTAATAGTTCCCGTCCAGCCTGTCTGTACCCAAAACCAAACACAAAGAAGGTCTTAGACACAAGGAACCCCAACTTCACCCATGTCCTCACCAACACCAAACAAACTACAGCTAGTCTCACACATTCACAAAATAGGTAAAACACATTATCAGGAAGACAACAAAAGGTCCAAATGGGTGAAACTATTTAATTGAATCGGGCCACAAACCTATTTGTGGGGATTACGCAATGGAGCAACCTCTACTGGAGGTCAACACAAGGTCACCCTTCATCAAGCCGTCCACTGGAGGTCAACAGAAGGTCACCCCTCATCAAGCCGTCTACTGGAGGTCAACAGAAGGTCACCCCTCATCAAGCCTATCCAGTTGATTAACAGCTCTGAAACCTTCTGTAGAGACTACCACCTGCCATGCTGTTGGATCAATCAAATCAGCTAATTTAATGACCTCTACCTTAAAATCTTTTGTTAAAACTGTGACCTTATGCCAGAGCATGGAGGCAGCAAGTTTGCTAATCACCAAAATTATCCCTGTGTGTGACAGCTGCAGCAAGATCCACCTCCACCTCTGGAGTCGACGGATGACTTTATCTGCCTTTACGTCCCAGTTCCTTTGCAAGCACAGATCAGGCCCAACGTGAACCCAAAGACGGCCGTGTTCCGAGGGAATGGTGCTGAGAGATGGGGAAGTCACAGCAGCTGGGAGAATAGGACTGAAGACGGCCTTCTCTACTGGCTGTTCTTCTGCTGTCAGCTGGCACTGGTGTCTCCAGACAAATACTGTGTGTGTGTGTGTGTGTGTGTGTGTGTGTGTGTGTGTGTGTGTGTGTGTGTGTATGTATGTGAGAGAGAGAGAAAAAGAAAGAGAGACAGAGAGAGAGAGAGAGAGAGAGAGAGAGAGAGAGAGAGAGAGAGAGAGAAAAAAAATCTTCATTTGCAAGCTCTAATGTGTAGTTGCATCAAAGTTCAGCGTCTTTTTCTCCTGGCTGCCTGATAATCGAGCTCTTATGATCCTCTCTCTAACATGCAGCTGACACACACTCTCAAAGTGAGTCTTGCTTATAGCAGGTGTGTATGATGACATGAGTTATTGACTTTGTGTTGTGGTTTGATTACCCCCTACAAGTCTGTGACTGAGTGTGTGTGTGTGTGTGTGTGTGTGAGAATTGTGTGTGTGAGAATCTGACATTGCAGAGACACAGATTCTTCTCTTCTATTTTGCAGTCTATAATTTACTAGCACTGTGTGAGCATCGGGCGGAGATGGAGGAGAGTGATCTAAAAGGTTTCTGATGTGGATCTCCCAGTCTTACCTGACCTCTATGAGGGTGCCGAGAGCCCTGGCATGTGTGTGTGTGTGTGTGTGTGTGTGTGTGTGTGTGTGTGTGTGTGTGTGTGTGTGTGTGTGTGTGTGTGTGTGTGTGTGTGTGTGTGTGTGTGTGTGTGTGTGTGTGTGTGTGTGTGTGTGTGTGTGCCGAGAGCCCTGGCTCCACCGCTGGGGCTGATTTCATATAATTGACGTAGAGATGGACCTGTTTAAACAGCAGATAACCAGGGAATGGACCCACATGGAGGTCACTGCCTCTCTGGCCTTCCTCGCCATGAAGGGGAAAAAAACAACAATAGAGACCATTGAAGCTGAGATGATTTATTGATTTAAGAGCAGACACACACACACACACACAAATACATATACAGAGACTTACAGACACAAACACATACATATATGCATACATACACACACACACACACACACACACACATACATATATGCATACGTACACGCACACGCACACGCACATAGACTTACAGACACAAACAGATCAAGCATGTATACATTCACTTGCATCACCTCATACATATATACATAAAGACATATTGGCAGGAGGGGAGACACCAATATCTGTAAAGGAAAGAGAGAAATGGAGTTGTAGAAGAGGATGATGGCATGGGTGGTGGTGAGAGATAGAGACAGGGGTAAAAAGGAGAGGGAAAGTCTGAGAAAGTCTTCTGAAATGTTTAAAAAGCAGCCAATGGGTTTATTTGGTCAGTACTTCAAAGGAACAACTGAAAGAATGAATACTAAATGTGTTCCATGTCTGTCTCTCACACACACACATAAAGGCAGAAAACCTCAGTTGTAATTCTGTTTCTTTCTGTTCCGACTGAGGTTTCTCATTTACACCTTGTGTTTCGAGCTTCCTGTGTGTGTGTATATTTCCTTCCCTGCCCCCCCCCCCCCCCCCCCCCCCCCCCCATCAGCCCCCACTGCTGCCTTGTGTTTAAAGCAGGTGAAAAGGGTGAGGTGGCGGGGGCACTGATATATTTATAAAAGTGCAAATCAGGTTCCAATAACAAGCCCAGCTGCCTCAGGAGGAGGCCGACACATTATGAACATGCTTATGACAGGGAAATGAAAGACGGATTCATAACAATCCCAAATATCACTCTGGAAAACGCGTGTGAATCAATCACATGTGGGCGCTCCACCTGGCTCTCAGTCTCTCTTCTACTCATATGAAACTCTCTCTCTCTCTCTCTTCATCACTCCATCATCTCTCTCTCTATCTCACTCTCACTCTCTCTTCTACTCATATGAAACTCTCTCGTGTCAACTTGGAGCTTTATTGCTTTTGCAGAGACAAAGCGCTCCTCCAATAAGGTGTGTCTCGATTTCATCAGCTAGGTCATTCTCCATGTGTTGTATACAGGATGAACCCTATCTTTGGACATACACACACAGGCTACTATTTTGTAAATAATCTGTATTTTGTACTGAAAGATGCTAAGATGTTACCAAGGTTTGAGTTAATAACTAAATGTATTACTAAATAATAAAGTTAGTTTTGATCAGTCAATGTTTATTCATTCCTTGATTGTACATATGCCTCTTTTTGTGTGTGTGTGTGTGTGTGTGTGTGTGCGTGTGTGTGTGTGTGTGTGTGTGTGTGTGTGTGTGTGTGTGTGTGTGTGTGTGTGTGTGCACACGTGAGAGCTATCGTAACTCATTTGTTGGGTTCCATGTAAATGAGGTCAATTGAGAGGTAGGTTCATATCTGTTCTCCTTGTAAGCTCAAATATGATAATATACAAAAATGATTGATTTTGTCAGTCCTTGCAACATTTAAGATGAACATAATGATAATTTGCGGTGAGTTATTGGCTTTGCCCACTGAGTTGACACAGGTTGGAAATTAAATGATTTTAGTGTAATTTGGGCAAAATGCAGGCAGAATTACAGCATCGACACCATATGAAGTGTATCTGAAACAAACTCAAATAACTCCTGAAGAGTTCAAAGGACTATTTAAAGTCTTTAGCTTAAAGCTCAGGGATATGAGTGAGTCTTTGTAAAACGTGGGTCTTGCCAAACATGCTCCACATACAGCCACTCAGCCAGCTGTCTCCAGACTGTGAGCTACTGTCACGTTAAAGGCACCCAGTGCAACTTTATGTAAATACTCAATGAAAAATAAACATTCAATTTCTAGTCTTTTTTACACGTAGTAAGTTTCAATAACTCCATACAATTACATATCGACGTTCAAGGAGAAAAGATGAGACGTCGTTGTGTGGTGAGAACTGATAGAAAATCGTAAACAACAACAATTAACAACAACAATCTCCAAGCCATTTCTCCATTGACTGGAAGACTGCTTTATTTATTGTAGGTTACAAAAAATAAAGAAAATGGCGGCAATTGTTGTTGTTATCGATTTTCTATCAGTTCTCACCACACAACGACGTCTCATCTTTGCTGCTTGAATGTCGGTATGTAATGGTATGGAGTTATTGAAACTTACTACGTGTAAAAAAGACTAGAAATTGAATGTTTATTTTTCAGCCTCGAAAGTTGCACTGGGTGCCTTTAAGTGACTAGGGCACAAATGTATAGCAGGAATTGATGGTAGATGTTGGAATGTGCATACACATAGTTGCACGTCAAGACTGATTCACCTGGCCTTAGTATTACCAAATGCAAACACAGTACCGTGAAGGTTAACCTCTTTGGTAATAGACGGCTTTGACGTACGCATACATTCTGAGCTGAGTTTTGCTTGGGGCAGTGGGGAAGGTCAGATCTCAGGTGGTGGTATCATTTAGTGGCACCGTTTTTTTGCCGTAACAAAAAAGAAAGCAATTTTCCTTGTCTGATGAATAACCTTCACTCAGCATTCAGCGCACAGTCATTGTGAAAGAAAGAACACAAAGAGAGAAAGAAAGAAAGAAAGAAAGAAAGAAAGAAAGAAAGAGGGCCTTCTTGGTAATACATTCAACAAAGCATCTCGTCTCGTCTGACAGTGGGATGTGAGTGTTCCACATGTATCTGCGTGCAGGTGGGCAAGGCCTGTAGTGAAGGATTATTGCCTTTAGTGAAATGTTTTGTATGCAGTTTCCTCAAACGTGTTGTGTTATCGGTGTTGAAAAAATATGTGTGGTTAAGCATGTTGTTATGGCCTTTTTCAACTATTCAGCGTATAGTTATTTGAGGTTTGCACATTTGTGACTTGCGTGGCAAAGGAATGGAGTATCCTAGAATGCTTTCAGTAAAACATGTAGTCTTTGTGCTATCATCATGATTATAATCAAAGCAAAATCACTTAAACACAAACATTTGTGTTGACATGAAGACATTATCCATGTATGTCATAAATAACAGCAATCGACTGGCCTGACAAGATTAGCAGTGTGTGCAGTTTTGCTTCTGAAAAGCAATGTTTGGCAAATATGAAAGCGGCAAAGGCACATGGAGTCAATATTTCCATTTGCTTTACAGAACAGCTCTGAAAAATAAGATGTGTGCGAGCTCTGTACTTCTTGGGATCAATTACACTGGTTTGTTCTCGATGTTTGCATGTTTTCTATGTTTTATTGGTATGTGTCTATGTAGTCATCTGCCCTTAATGACGCCCTGAACCTCCTAATGGGCTTTACAGGTAAAGTTACTCCTTGGTTAATGTGTTAGTTGAGAACCACTTATATACTGTAACAAGTAATAAAGGATCAATATAGGCACCAATCACCAAAATGTCAACGAGACGCCATGGGGGGTGCAGTAATAGCAATGGCGGCCCACACTTCCAGCACCTGTCAGGAGGAGACTCGACTATGCCTGTTTTGTCCATGCTGTGCATGTACATATCGTTGTCAACAAATAGTGCTGGTGAGAGCATCTTAGAGAAACTCTCCTCAATCTGGACTCATGGTGATTGATTTAGACTGTGCACAAATGAACAGCTTAGTTGCCATTTTCTTACCTTTTCAACTGAGCCAAGACGTCCCATCAGCAGACATCACAGTAGTTACTATGCAAAAGGGCTGACTCGTATGCATAGTGATGACTGAGAAAGAATGGCTTACTCACAAAGAATCGTAAATATATTTAAACTTTTAACGTTTAGTTTAATCAATTCTATGCTGGTTTGTGTGTCAAAGACACTGACAACCTGCATCAAATAGAGGACGTCAATCAGCATGTGTATGAGTTTTAGTAACCTAGGATTAACACACATTTAGGATTCATCCATGAACATTTTGCATTAACTACATCTACATTCAGAACACTTGTCAATTTGTATATTTATTTCTAGATTAAATATAGACCACCACCATACTAATAGTGAGCACTAAACTAAAGGGTAAATACAAAAACAGATTTTGTGACTAAAAAGCGGATCTTAACAGCCGCTATTGAGTTTCAGAAAGCTGAATATTGGCTAGTAAAATGGTGAAACTATGCTTTGTAAGTAAACCCCACTGCTCCTAGTCAGAAAAGAACACTGCAGATTGGCATTAGCAATACTTGGTCTGTGCTGTTTTAATAATCTTTGCTTTTTTTAGCAGTGGGTTTAGATTGCCGTAAGCAGAAAAAAAAGCTGCAAGCATGTCTTTTACTGTAACCTCCTTCATGCTGTATGCCTGCGTTATTGGCCAAAGCTTCAGACCTAACGAGGGACGGCATTGCTTCCATATGTGCTTAGAGAGTGCTTAACCAAAACAGAGTGTGCTAGTGCCATCAGAGAACATTTGCCAAGTGTAAACATATTCAGACATTTAACATGACGTCTCAACCATGATCTGAAAGAATAGTAAAGCAACATATATACACTCCCTCTGTCTGTTTCTATCACTCTTTGTTTACTGAAGTGGTTCAATAATTACTCTGTCCACATACTGTTGAAAGCTGTCTTCCTCTTCTTCTCTCTCTCTTTCGCCTAGTGAATTTCAATGACAATTCTGTTTTGGGGGTCAATTTTCTACTCTAAGGGGGTTGGTCCACAATCACATTTCTTATGACTAGATCATTAGCGTTAGTGTCATACTGTTTATGTGTGTGCCTCTGTGTTTGCATTTCTCTCTAAATAGGTGTGTGTAGCTCTTTCTCCCTGTCAGTTGATGTGTGTGTGTGTGTGTGTGTGTGTGTGTGTGTGTGTGTGTGTGTGTGTGTATGTGTGAGGTCCAGGTTAACATTAATTACATTTGTGGTGTCACCACTGAAGTGCTGTCCCGCTGAGCTTGTCTGATGCCAACAGTAGTTACGCTGGTGTGATTATGAGATGCCCGCTAGAGGTTGGCACACATTCCCTTTTACAGAGGGCAGTGCCATATGCTTGCTTTTATGCCATACACAAGTGTGTGTGTGAGTGTTGAAGAGAGTGTGCGAATGTTTGTTTGTTTGTGTTTATTTTAGAGTGCTTGTGTGTGTGTGTGTGTGTGTGTGTGTGTGTTTGTGTGTGTGTGTGTGTGAGAGAGAGAGAGAGAGAGAGTGTCTTTCTGTTTGTGTTTGAGTGCCTATGCCGCTCATTATTCATATTTATAGCAGGTGAATGTGTATCCAACTGTTATTCACAGAAAATGGCTGAGTGTGTGCGAGACTGAGAGAGACAGGGTTGATCCATTATATTCCCTGGCTCTTATTCAGCTCATGAATATAGTCATATGTTAGAACTGTATCACTAGCTATCTGTTAGCATAGAGCTACAGTCTTCAGTAATCAGTGCTAAATCACTGAAATATCCTTCCCATTTTCATTAGCCTTGAGGCATGTCCCTTTCATTCCCTTTTACAGACAGATGCATTGGGAGGCTTACGTCAACGACACGTCCGCAAACAACTGAACTGGACGTGAGAATGGAGAATAAATACCACATTGTTTCCTCAGCTATTCAGAACGGTTCTCTGCCACACCCATATGGTTTGCCATGTCAGCCTAATAAAAAAAAAATAGGCCTTCAGGGTCTTCCCTATAAGTCCAATTCCATTGGTTGATCCATCAGCTGAGATTTTAAAAAGTAAACTGTAACGGAAATATGTATTTCACAGGTCATTTAAAGTGGTAAGAACAAACGAAAGGAAAAGGTTAATGATATGTGAAGCATTCAATGTGGAGTTGTCATGGCACATGAATCTAACAGACTCTGAATCAGACGTACAGAAGGGAGATTCTGGCCACGTCTCCATTTTGGCATTTTATAGAGGAATCGTTGGCTAGAGCCACAGTGTCGAAATAAATCTTCCTCCCAGCATTGTGAATAATTCATGAATATAAAAACAGACAAACGAATAAACAATAGACAAGTACATAACAGTAAACAATGAAAGCTATAATTGAATAACTGGAAAGAGTCCACATCTGAATGGAGGATCCACTAGAGGTTTTATGTTTTTGGGCACAGACTCCCCATAAACACCAAAACACAGCAATGATGAAAGAAATGTGCAGTGTCAACAGGTGTCAGTACCTCCAATTTGCTGACCCTTAAATAGATGTCTACATGCTGATTGGTGGAGTACAACAGAAAATGCAATATCTTTAGACCAGCAGCATTTTCTTTCTATGAAGTTCTCAGTAATGCTTTGGCTGGCAATAGCTAGCCAGACAATCATATTTGACTGCTTTGAATATTCAAAACTCTTTACCATGGCTTATTTAACTGTGGCCACTCACATGGCTTTAATGTGTGGTTCCACAACGCAGACAGGAAGCAGAGAGGGAGAGAGAGAAAAGGGGGGGGGGGGGGGGGGGGTTGAATCATGTTCTGTGAAAAGGGAAAGAGAGAGAAACTTCAACAAAAGGAGGTAGACAAAAGGACTGAAAGATAAATGGGTTGGCTTGACTTTTGCACTGGCTTGCGCTTGCACAAAATTAAATGCACACACACACTCTCAACTCAATCGTCTGATTTGTTGTCCTAGTGTCTCTTTGGACTGATATCTGTAAGTGGTACGTAGACGTGATTTGAGAGACATTGACATGGTGGGCTTCAGAGAAAATAGTTTTGGCCCCCACTCACCCCCACATCTGAGTCAACTTGTGTGTGTGATAGCTGAGTGTGTCTGTGAGGCGATGTTTGGTTTGGCATGCAGGTAGGTGTGTGTGTTTGTGTGTGTGTGTGTGTGTGTGTGTGTGTGTTTGTGTGTGTGTGTGTGTGTGTGTGTGTGTGTGTGATAGCTGAGTGTGTGTGTGTGTGTGTGTGTGTGTGTGTGTGTGTGTGATAGCTGAGTGTGTCTGTGAGGCGATGTTTGGTTTGGCATGCAGGTAGGTGTGTGTGTGTGTGTGTGTGTGTTTGAGTGTGTGTGTGTGTGTGTGTGTGTGTGTGTGTGTGTGTGTGATAGCTGAGTGTCTGTGAGGCGATGTTTGGTTTGGCATGCAGGTAGGAATCATCACCCAGTGCCAAAGGTGAGGATAGTTGTAAAAGTCAAGCGATTCTGTTATGCCTGTTCTCTATTACTGTACTGATCGCTCTCTCTGTGTGTGTGTGTGTGTTTATGTCTTTGTGTGTGTGTATGTTGGTGAGAGTTGGTGATTTAATGCCAGAAATACGAATGTTTGTTATGAAATCTTATTTGATAAATCTTTATATATAGTGCTGCACACATCTGTATAAAATATTCATCATTTTCTTTGATATTTTCCATTGTTTGCAATGTGAAATTAGTTTGTGTACATTCTGAGTAAGAACTGGTTATGTTTCTAAATCCTTACATATACTGTATACACATAGACCTTCAATTTTCTGTTTTTAATCAATTACAAGATTACCCGACCCAGGATAGGATCGTTCACATGTACCAATCTGGGATTTGTGCAATGCACAGCACCCGTGTCTGCACTCCTGAAAGGTACAAACGATCTGCTGCTCACTGCTGACTCAAAGGGCTGTCCGATGTTCGTCCTCTGAGACCTGACTACTGCCTTGGTACAGTGGAGTGTTTCTTGAGAGGATGGAGCATTGTGTCGGTGTAAGGGGAAAAACACTTGAGTGCTTTGCCTCTGATTTATCTGATAGGACCTCTGTGGTCGGTACTGATGGTGTCCTCTTGAATGTTGCCCCCACTCTTGTGTGGCGTTCCCCAGGGTTTGCTTTTAGGTCCCTTTCTGTTTTCATTCTACTCCTTACCCCTTGGACAGAAAGCATGGGAATCGCTTTGGGAATCGCTTTGCTGATGATCAGATTTATTTCCCTCTTAAGTCTGTGGGAAGGGCCGAGCCTCGGGTTGCTGTCAAAAATGTGGATTTGGCTAAAAAGCTCAGAGACAGAGTGAGGGTTCAAAGATAAATGTTTTAATATACTCTTGGCATACTTAAAATATCCAGGAGACCAGCTAAGCCTCTAAATCAGCAGAGGACAAAAATCAGCAGTCTCCGGAATGTAACCTTCTTAGCAAAGTCTACATAAATGCATATACCTGACAAGACCAAACTCAAGACTTCCCCTAGACAGAACAATAAACGTATAGGAGGTGGCTAGCATCATTCAAAAAAAAGGGACACAAAAACCAAACAATACACAATGACAAGACAGACCCTGAGACATGAACAAACTATTCCTCAGTATTCTAAAACAAGAAATCACTATGTAGTAAATAATCACGTTTTACAGGTATGTAAAAAAAATACAAATAAAAAAAACACCTTATCAAAGTGGTCTGGCCCAGACCATTCCCAGTGTCCCTTCTGCCAGTATATAGCAGTGTAATTGAGCTAGGAACCAAAATAAATGCTCTGGGTTTCCTGCTCTTCTTTGTGTCGGACTGACCAGCAAGCAGAGGACACAAACTCCCAACCGGTTGGTAATCCATTTCCGTATTCAATGAGACACCTTTGGTGCACCAACTTAGTTAATTTGAATAAATGCTTCCAATGGTTTGTGCAATCAATTGTGGATTTGTTTGTGTGCGCATGTGTGTGCAAAACCATGTGTGTTTGTGTGTGCTAGCGGTCACTAGTACAGGGCAGGAGTGTGCCATTCCTGTGCAGTCGCATGCCCTACACGGCAGTTTTACACCTCTTTTTAACTGCCTGGAAGATATTAAGTTATGGATAGGCAATAGCATCCTGAAGCTCAAAGAAAACAGACAGAAGTTAGTATCTCTGGTTCCCTACTGCCAGTACAGACATTAGCATTGTGATTGGTCCACTCTCACCATAGCAAAAGCCCCTTGCATAGATGCTTGTAGTGTTCTTCGACAGACAAATACATTCTGATGTTGGTCCATTATTTTCTCAGCTGGCAACATAGCTGAAGTGTGAGATGTCAATTTCCTCTTAAGATTGTGCGGAGATCCATGCTTTTATATCTTCCAGACTGGACTATTGTAATACAGTATTTTCATGCATTAGCTATTTATCACTTCATAAACTGCCAGTGCAGTACCAAGACATTTGATCCAAGCACACATGTTTTAGGAAATTAAAAAAAGAAAAATTGATTTTAAGATTTTATTGTTTTTTTCTCTTGTACTTATACATCACTTTTAATGTTGTTCTTCTATTATGTTTTCTAGTATTTCTTTAGTTTTATTTTATCTCATTCTTTTTACTTTATTCCCTTTAATTTGCTTTAGTTGTTGATATCTTTTACTTCCTTTAATTTTTGTCTAAAGTTATTATTAATCCATTTAGCTCGACTGTAAAACTCTTTGCCATTACAGTAAACTATACGGATAAAGTTGACTTGACTTGACAATGACACACATACACGAACACACGAACACACGAACACACACACACACACACACACACACACACACACACACACACGAACACACGAACACACACACACACACACACACACACACACACACACACACACACACACGAACACACGAACACACGAACACACACACACACACACACACACACACACATACCCATCCATCCATGCACACGCATACCCATCCATTTGTGTTATATGTCCATGGAGGCTGACCCTCTCATGGGGAACAATTAGTCACAGGCACGTAGGACACGATGAAGACAACCATGGTCCTCCTCATCGCAGAAAAAGATTCAACGTTATCAGATCCATCACTCTGTCTCTCTCTCTCTCTCTCTCTCTCTCCATCTTTTCCTCTTTCTCTCCATTTAATTGACAGCAAGAGAGTGCCCTCCCCTCCACCACTTGGCACTCTGCCTGTTTCAGCGTCTTCAGCGGGGATTTGTGTTGGCTTGCGCCGAATGCATTATTAATTTGTGCTTTCGCGTCTTTGCACCAATCTGTCCCTGGGAGTGGAATTGATAAGCCTGTTAGTCCAAGTTTAGATGGACTATCTCAGTGTTCAAACTCACTTGCTGACAGAAATGAAGCAGACAAGCCATGGATAAAAAGAGAGAGAGAGAGAGAGAGAGAGAGAGAGAGAGAGAGAGAGAGACAGACAGACATCTTGTGTCATGGGAAATCATGCTAATGTCAGGACCATTGTTATTCACACAAGGTCGAGCACGGCTGCTATCTCTCTCTTCTTGCACCTCCCTCTCCCGAAGCGAGAGGAATCACAACACCATTAACTTAACAGCATCTCGCTCTGTTCGCCCTAATGGAACACGTCACTTTCTTCTGGATTAACTAAGTGACTGGATGAAGGAGTGCCTCTCCAACTGCAAGATCTGATATCACTTAGATTTCCACTCTCTGCACTCGTAGAGCCCCAAGCCCTACAGCGCGAGGAGACCACAGACTGGGCACTGGGATGGCTGCTTGAATGTCTCGAGACATATGGAGACTGTGTGTGTGTGTGTGTGTGTGTGTGTGTGTGTGTGTGTGTGTGTGTGTGTGTGTGTGTGTGTGCCATGTTGTGTGCTAGCGCGGGTGTGCCATGTTGTGTGCTAGCGTGGGTGTGCCATGTTGTGTGCTAGCGCTGGCGTGCCGTGTTGTGTGCTAGCACTGATGTGCCGTGTTGTGTGCTAGGGGGTGTGCCGTGTTGTGTGCTAGCACTGATGTGCCGTGTTGTGTGCTAGGGGGTGTGCTATGTTGTGTGCTAGCGGGTGTGCTATGTTGTGTGCTAGCGCGGGTGTGCCATGTTGTGTGCTAGCGGGTGTGCTATGTTGTGTGCTAGCGCGGGTGTGCCATGTTGTGTGCCATGTTGTGTGCTAGCGCAGGTGTGCCGTGTTGTGAGCTAGCGCGGGTGTGCCATGTTGTGTGCCATGTTGTGTGCTAGCGCAGGTGTGCCGTGTTGTGTGCTAGCGCGGGGGTGCCATGTTGTATGTCAGCGTGTGATGCCTCCTTTCCTTTCCTCTGGCACTGCCTTTCCTTTGGTACACGAGTGGGGAGAGCAGGCCAGCTATGAGAGGAGCAGAGGGATTGTGGGATGTTTTTTATCTTCAATATTATGGGAGAATAAGGTGTGAAACATGAGCAATGTCTTGCAATGAGATCAGCCATGCTACCACCACTTGTGAACAATGTGTGTGTCTGTGTGTGTGTGTGTGTGTGTGTGTGTGTGTGTGTGTGTGTGTGTAAGGTGTTTCATTCCACGATTGTAGAGTGTGCATGTGTGTGTGTGAGTGCCTGGAGACGTACCTAGTGTGTGTGTGTGTTTCCATAAGCTCCTTCAGAAGGTGTGGTAAGAGTCGTGTAAAAGCCTTAGACACACTTCGGCTCTTTGAAAGGCATATCTGCTGCTCCACAGCCAAGGAACACAAGGAAAAGGATGAGACACAAGAGAGGGATGAGGGTGAAAAGACACAGAGAGAGAAATAAATAAAAAGAGAGAGAAAGTTCGATGAGTGTGTGTGTGTGTGTGTGTGTGTGAGAAAGAGATAGAGATGGGTATAAAGAAACATAGCTTAAATGGGCAGATACAGTTCAACTGCTCTGCTGTCGTGACAACTAGACCAAGCTTTCCACACGCTCTGCTTTAGCTTGATGCTAATGAGTGTTGACAGGATGTCATTTGTGATATTCACAGTGCAATGTTAGCTCCATATGTTCCTTACAGGTATACATACCTTTTCTCCCTCAGACACTGTGGGTGCTGTGATACCTGTCATTACTCATTAAACTGCTCAATTGAATCAGAATGCTGGTAATGAGTACTACTGAATGGTCACACATGTTCTGGGAGGATAACTTAATCACAGGATTTTGCTGGATATTTTCTTTTTCCTCGGTGGTGCAATTCTTATGCACCAAACTCCCACTGAGCCAACACACACATGGTGAGGGAGGGGGGAACTCGTCTTTTGCTGTTCCCCCGCGACCTTTAAATGACCTTTCTCATGGGCATCTGCCTGGGCTAATTGGCCGGGCTGGGTCTGCGGGTTGCCGGGGTGTGTGTGAGTGTGTTTGTATGTGTGTATGTGTGTGTGTGAGTGTGTGTGTGTGTGTGTGTGAGTGTGTTTGTATGTGTGTATGTGTGTGTGTGTGAGTGTGTGTGTGTGAGTGTGTTTGTATGTGTGTGTGTTGGCGCAGCGAGCGGGTCCGATGCCACGGGTCAGCTCGACTCCTCTCTCCGGGCGGCGGTCCAGAGCTGGGTTGCCAGGGTACCAGACTGCGGGAGCACCAGGGCATGCATACACACACACACACACACACACACACACACACACACACACTGAGAGAAACAGGAAAATAGGGAAATAAATTCCTCCACACACATGTGGATGAGTGTGCATGATGGCCGTGAACTGCGGCATCACAGAATGGGGAGAGTCACACTGGGTGGTGGCAGAGGCAGAGGCAGAAGATAATGAAGAAGCTCAGAGCAGAAGGAAGTTGGCCTTATGTTTACGTGGTTTGTTTTTCAAAAGGATGCAGGTGGTACACATGCAGAGACACACAAACACACACACACACACACACATACACACGCACACACACACACACAAACCTTTATCATCCCTCAGTACACACACACATATGCATGTATTCTCCTACAAGCACGCACACCTACATACTCACTCACTCAACACTCACTCACTCACTCACACAAATCACAACAAGACAAACAACCAACTGAGGACAGGAGTGATTTGGGTTTAACTGGGTTTAAAATTAGCACCTGCAATTACTTAAGCTTTTATCCCTGGTATAAAGGAAGCAGTTGCTTCATAACCAGGCTTAGCAAAACACCTGAGCGTGTGCAAACAAACACACACACAAACACACACACACACACACACACACACACACACACACACACACACACACACACACACACACACACAGGCATACGCACGCACACACATACTAGGGATTTACCAGAATCAGAATACGTTATAATACAAATAATGCGACGTAAACAGATGCTCTTTATTATTCAGAAAAAAACAGCTCCATGTTTGACATCTGCCATTATGTTTCTTCAAATCCAATCACAACTGTGTGGATGACCACAAGCTAAAAATGCCCATTGTCTCTGCAACATAGGACGACTTTTTATTTAATACAAACAGTGTAGTGTAGCAGTGGGGGAGAGTAATGGTTAATGGACTGCTTCTTTATAGTGTTTTTCTACTCAAAGAGCACTAAAAGCGCTTTCCAGAATAATGCCCTTGACACCTACCCATTCATACACCGACGGCAGAGGCTTTTATCTAAGCTGCCGACCGGCACATCATTGGGGTTCAGTGTCTTGAAGGAGTCAGAATCAAGATCAAACTAGCAACCTTTCGATTGTAAACGACTCCTCTACTTAACCACTATCCCCCCGAGAGGGTTTAACATTCGCGCCTAATCATGGTGAAGCAACTGGATTTCTTTTAAACTATTTAGTGATTGCATTCAGTTATTTAGTCTGTAAAACTTTAGGTCTTACCTTCCATGTAAGATAGTTGATATTGCATTATACTGCTAACGACCCCTTTATTGGCATTTGGCAATCATTTTCAGCAGCTGTGGGCTGACCTTGGTAACGCCACCGGGTCGTTTGGGTCAAAATAACAAAGATCAATTCTAATTTTGGAGCAAAACACTTAAACTAACAATCCTGGTAGCAATTAGATATTTCTCAACATTGACAAAGTTGAAAACTTGTGTTGATAACTATGCCCATAGCCATCCCATGGATGAGACAATATTGTTTATAGCCTACCGATATAATATGATTGTGCGTTACACAACCAATTTCTTCCTTAAAGGCACCCAGTGCAACTTTATGTAAACATTCAATGAAAAATAAACATTCAATTTCTAGTCTTTTTTACACATAGTAAGTTTCAATAACTCCATACCATTACATATCGACATTCAAGGAGCAAAGATGAGACGTCATTGTGTGGTGAGGACTGATAGAAAATCGTAAACAACAACAATCGCCGGTGGGGAGAAGCCATTTTTCCATTGACTGGAAGCCTGCTTTATTTATTGTAGGTTACAAAAAATAAAGAAAATGGCGGCGATTGTTGTTGTTATCGATTTTCTATCAGTTCTCACCACACAACGACGTCTCATCTTTGCTGCTTGAATGTCGGTATGTAATGGTATGGAGTTATTGAAACTTACTACGTGTAAAAAAGACTAGAAGTTGAATGTTTATTTTTAAGCCTCGAAAGTTGCACTGGGTGCCTTTAAAGATGACAGTGTTTGCTCATCCTGAACAATAAGCAATGGCTGGGATCTCTCCATGAATGTGAAGAGTTGGAAACAGTTTTACACCTAAAAACGACTTCAGATCCTTGTTAATACAGTGAGGAGGCACCAATGATATGTATATATATATAACTATTTTGACAAATGTTTTCATTTTATGTGTTACCCGTGCCAGTCACCAATTTAAAGTGATAATGAGTGGAGAAAGAAGAGGTATGGTGTTAACATCTTTAGCTAGCCAGCTAACAGTATAATGAGTGGAGAAAGTAGAGTTATGGTGTTAACATCTTTAGCTAGCCAGCTAACAGTATAATGAGATCAGTCACATCTGTTAATTCGTTCACTTGTAGCTTTTGATACAGGGTTTCCCTATCTGTGAATTCATTCACTTGTAGCTTTTGATACAGGTTTTCCCTATCTGTGAATTCATTCACTTGTAGCTTTTCATACAGGGTTTCCCTATCTGTGAAATCATTAACTTGTAGCTTTTGATACAGGGTTTTCCCTATATGTGAATTCATTCACTTGTAGCTTTTGATACAGGGTTTCCCTATCTGTGAATTTGTTCACTTGTAGCTTTTGATACAGGGTTTCCCTATCTGTGAATTTGTTCACTTGTAGCTTTTGATACAGGTTTTCCTATGTATTTCCAACTGCAAAACAGCTTAGAATGTAATTTACCCATTTTTGTCATTATGTCAGCCATTGCTAATGAAAGCAACCACAGTTGTCCAGTCAAGAACGGACTCAATTGCTGTTGGAAATTGGAAGGTTGTGGTGAAATATAAAACATTTGGCACCAGCAACATATCTAATTAGCTCACTGATAGCTAGTGAAGCTTACATGATTTGTCAGCCAACTTCAGTCATAGTTTTACACAGAGCAAGTTAAGTTGTAAATAAATGTACTTTTCAGAAAGACAGAAGACAATTATCCTACCTGCTAAGATATCTTTATGATTGTGAAATAAATCTCTGGTTTTGTCCTATGCACTTGCAGTGGTGTTTATTTGTTATTATTTATCTGGTGCTACCTTCTGCAAATTCTGTCGATGGTTAGGTGAATTGTTCTAGATTTTTGTTGGCAGATTATTATCGCACTGTGTTATGATTACATAGCTTCCTCACGGTATACTATATCACTCGGAGGAACTGTCAAGAGGTTTTCTATGCTCTCTCATGAGGCCTGTCGCCTCAGCAATTAAATGTATGTATAAATGGCAAACACCAGATGAACAATTAACTTTGTTTAATGAAGATCACATTTTCTTTATTTCTGATTAATCCATCTATTAGTTTATAAATGATTCACACTTGGACTGAGGAAATGGGGACTCGACTTGGACTGTTTCTTTGGTGACTCAGACTAGGACTCGGACGCAAACACTGAGGACTGGGGACTCAATTCGGACTCAGGGTTTAGTGACTCGACTACAACACTAGTGTGTTGGATGCCTTCATTCATTAAAGGCTAGTGGGAAAAGAATCACGTCTGTATTTAATTTATGTAGGCCCCTTATTTACTAGGCCGCTGGTGAAGTAGTGTGCACTAGGTGTGTTCTAGGTCTGCCCTGTTCACACTGGTTGTAGTTGCCGTGGGAGATTCTCTCAAGTCAAGTTTCCAGCGTTGTAAACCTTCAACAGGAAATAGCAGCTGTTTTCCACCTAACATATTAGCATATTTTGAGCAAATGTATGAAAATTCAGCCTAAAAATGTCTGTGTTCGTTTCCATCTGCTATATTCTGTGGATTTAAAGATGTACAGTACACTCTCCTCATCGCAGGAGGAGTTCTGAACAGCTGTTGGTTTAAAACCTGTTTAGGGCAGCCCACCCTATGCAGCCCACCCTATGCTAATCACCTCTTTTCAGCAAACACATTTCTTATGTGATTTAAAAGATTTGATGGGAAGTTTAAAGAAGCTATCTGTAGTCCGGACACCAAGTATTTACAATCGGTACTGCATTACAAATTTAAATAATTGGAGAGCTGTCTCCCCCTTCCCCTGAACCTGCATTAACAAGCGCCAGATGATCTCAACATTAAACTCTGACAATAGCAAGCAATGATGAGTCCTACACTATCACTACATCAGCTAATGTATTTTTGCAGTGTTTCTATAGTTTGCAAAATATAAACCAGATCATATGAACTTATACTGTGTCAGTGTTAGCAAGATGCACAGCAGGCTATCTACGTTAGCCAAAGCTAAGTCTGTAGTCATAACAGGCCCACAAGCCCAATTTAACAGATAACTTATAAATCATTTCACATCTATTTCGGAGTAGTAGCCCACTGTTCTTCCTTGTTGCTGTCTGATGCCCTCACCAGTGTCAGGTGAAGCCAGTGAGGGCTGGTAATATGCCGCTGATACGAGAGGCAAAGGCAGAGAGAGAGAGAGGAGTAGAAGAGAGTGTGCGTCCTAGTGGTACAAGAGGCATATATCTAGAGGTAGCGCACCAGAGAGAAAAGAGGGTGGTGCTGAATACTTTAGCATTATATTGTGCTTTTGTTGTGACAGGGCATGTGTGCTATGCTATAAGTGTGCTTGATGAATACAAATGCTACAGTATTCTGTTCCAGTGCAAACTGACATGGTTATCACCTCCGCCAAGGAGGTTATGTTTTCGCCCCTGTATGTTTGTTTGTTTGTTTGTTAGCAGGATTACGCAGAAACGCATGGACTGATTTCCCTCAAACTTTGTGGGGAGATTGGGTAATATAATGGCACTAATTGATTAGATTTTCAGATGTCAAGGTCAAAGGTCAAGGTCACAAGGCGGAGGTTTGCATTCTCTGAATGCTCCCATTTTTGTTAAGAATGCTACAGTTGCCAGGGGTGACTGGCCTGTCACTCAGCTCAGCAGGAAGTTATAAAGGATGTGTAGGCTAGTGATGGACCCTGAGTGAAAGTCGTGCCCGTTAAGTTTTGCTGAGGCCCGTCCGAGAATCTTTTTCTGGCTACAACATTTGTATGAGGCTGTGGAAATATATTACTTAGTTAACTACATGCCAATATTAAATAAATGTAATGCTGTGAACAACATTAGTTTAGAAAATACAACATTTGACTGATTTAACGTGACAGATCCAGGTAATTCTGTTGGTTAAGCAGATGCAGATCCTGATAATGACATGTCTGATATAAATTATTCTGTACACCTTTAATACTCACACGCACACACAACCTCCCAGACAAGCACACATGCATACACACACAACCTCCCAGTCAAGCACACATGCATACACACACTTGTTTGTATGGGTATCACCACTTCATTGCTGAAATGAGTGGATATAAAATGATTCATTAACAGCACAGGCTGCACTGATGCAATGCTTCATTTTCCTCAGATCACTGCTCAACATTACTCTCTCCTCTCACCAGGGATGCATGTGTGTGTTTACACTGTTTGTGTGTGCATGTGTGTGTGTGTGTGTGTGTGTGTGTGTGTGTGTGTGTGTGTTTAAACTGTTTGTATGTGCATGTGTCTGTGTGTTCGTGCGTGTATGTGTGTTTAAATAGTTTGTGTGTGCATGTGTGTGTCTGTGTTGACGTTTATGTGTGTATAGTCTGGTGCTGATCTATGCGTGTGTCAGACTAACTGTACACCCCTCGATAAGTGCGTTCCCTGGTGTTGGTCTGTGTTTGTATGCTTCATGAGTGTGTGTTCAGTGTGTTGCCAGTGTGTTGATCTCTGTAGAAATTGTCCTCTACTTTCCCTGATGAGTGTATAGCCTGTGTGTGTGTGTGTGAGTGTGTGTGAGTGGGTGTGTGTGAGTGGGTGTGTGTGTGGTGAGTGGGTGTGTGTGTGTGTGTGAGTGGGTGTGTGTGTGTGTGTGAGTGGGTGTGTGTGTGTGTGAGTGGGTGTGTGTGAGTGGGTGTGTGTGTGTGAGTGGGTGTGTGTGTGTGTGTGAGTGGGTGTGTGTGTGTGTGAGTGGGTGTGTGTTTGTGTTTGAGTTCACTCATTTCTCAGACTATGGGCTCCACTGGGCGTGTGTGCATGCAGCCCCATCAGGAGATAACAGAGTGTGTGTCTGAAATCATTCCAACATCGCCGCAAAGGCCAGTCTGACATTTTACCACAGCTGCTAAACTTTTATTAGTGAGTAAACTGTGTGTGTGTGTGTGTGTGTGTGTGTGTGTGTGTGTGTGTGTGTGTGTGTGTGTGTGTGTGTGTGTGTGTGTGTGTGTGTGTGTGTGTGTGTTAGTGTGAATGCTATCTAGAGATTTGGACTATGGGCGACAGGCTGATAGGGGATTCAGATAAAAGGCAGGGGGGCAATGTCAAACTGATTTATCTTTCTCTCTCTCTTCCCCTCTTCTCTCTCTCCCCCTCTTCTTCTCCCACTTCCTCTCCTTTGGCTCCCCTTCTCTCTGCTATCTCACCTCCACACACTCTTTCGCACTCATTATTTTCCATCCCTCTCTCTCTCTCTCTCTCTCTTCCTCTCTGTGTTTATGTATGCATCTATGTATCCATCTCAGCAAACTCTAATTATCAGCCTACCCTTATCTCTATGCACTCACTCCTCTCTCCCTTCATTTCTCTCCTCTTCTTCACTTCATTTTCACTATCTATCTATCTATCTATCTATCTATCTATCTATCTATCTTTCTATCTATATACGTATATCTATATATACTGTATATCTATCAGTATGTCTGTCTGTCTGTCTTTCACTACTAATTTTACTAAATGTGTCTCCTGTTTTTGCTTTCCTTAATGTCCATGTGTGTTCATATCTCTGTCTGTCAATCTGTCCGTCTGTCTGTCTGTCTGGGTTTCACTCACTATTTTTTTTGTATTTGTCTTCTCTCCTGGCTCTTTCTTTAATGTCCAGGGTAGTGCAGTATACAGCTCATTCTATGTAAACCTGCCAGGAGTGAGTCACAGAGGTGATTTATATACAGCACACCAGCCCTGACTGATTATTATAGGGGCATAACATTTACTGCGTCAGATGGGGAGTATGTCTGCAGTAGTAGTGGGCTGTAGCTACCCGTGTCTCTGAGCCACAGCAGGCCTTGTAAAAGTTAGATGTTTTCAAGGTCCTGGAGGTTTATAGGGGTTTTTATAGGAAATGAAGAGCAGGCCTCTGAAGATAGGAAATTTGAAACGACAATATGCTACTTTTGCTAAATCAAGACACGCTAATGGTTTATAATAATGAAAACAATGCAAAATGGGCTGTAATTCATTTAAATATGTTATAGATTGATTTCTTATGAATGCCATCTTGCCATGTGGTGCAGTAAAAACAAGAGCAGAGAGAACCTCGAGGGCAACCTCAGCACTGTCCAACTTGTTTTCTTTTCATAATTTTTAGAATCTCAATTTCTTTTCATTTTTCACATAACATGTCATCCTTCCACTGCCGCTTGCATTGGTAAATAATGCACAGCACCAGCGGGTCCCAGGAGGAAGCTGATCCACACACACACACATGCACACACACAAAGCTGATCCTTTCCAGAGACCGAGAAGCTGAGAGGGGGATGAGAACCAGCACCCAGAGATGTCAGCACACACGCACACACATACACACACACACACACAACACACACACACACGCACACACATGCACACACACACATGCACACACACACGCACACGCACACACACACACACACACACACACACACACACACACACACACACACTTGCATTGGACACAAGCTGCCCAGCATATGCTCCTGTGAAAGCATGCCACGTCAGAGTACATGAAGGGAGTGATGGAGAAAGAGTGAGAGAGAGCGAGAGAGAAAGAAGAGGGGGCATGGAGGGATAGAGAAAATAGGGGGAAGGAGAGAAGGGGAGAGAGATGGAGTAGAGAGAGGCGGGGAAGGATGAAGAAAGGAGAGTAGGAAGAGCCAGAAAGAGCAAAAGAGGACGGGGGTAGGAGAGAGGGAATAGATAGAGGGAGAGTGCGGGAGCATGGTGGAGACGGAGAGGAGGAGAAAAGAGAGAGGGATTGGAGTGAAAAGAAGAGAAGAGCGGAACAGAAGAGATGGGTGAGCAGTAGAGTGCAGAGGAAGGCTGGAGAGGCAGATGGTCCATCACCGCATGTCAGGACCTATCTGAGATCAGATGCGTCCCAGTGCACCGCGTCACGCTTAAAAAAAAGGCCACGGCTGTCACTATGGGAACCAGTAAACACAGTTTTAAGAGAAATGAGCAGATTTTTTCAGACACGAGAGTGGGGTTTGGTCTCTGTGTGTGTGTGTGCGTGTGTGTTTGTAAATAGGACATCTCCATGTGAAAGTCCCTAGAGAAGTTTTAATTATGAAGAGACGGAGATGGAGTGTGTATGTGTAAAGAGAGAGAGAGAGAGAGAGAGAGAGAGAGAGAGAGAGAGAAAGAAATCATGTAAGAAAGAAAAGAAGCAACAAAAAAAAAGAAATCTGCCCTCCACTTATCCAATCAACTTGAGTTTGACTTGCATCATCCTGTCTCAGTGCTCTGTCTCTCTCCCTACAACTGACAAACTACATGTAGTCTCCCTGCATTAGTCAAGCATCGGCACTATGGGAAGATTAGAACATCCCCTGTGCTTCTTGCTTGCTTGTTTACTTAATCTTACCAAATGTTGTGCAGAAAACATATTTTGCCGGCTTGTTTACCTAAATGTTGAGCAGGACAAATATTTACATCCATATGATTGAGAGATTGAAGAATGCTGACTGGATTAAGTGTGTGTGTGTGTGTGTGTGTGTGTGTGTGTGTGTGTGTGTGTGTGTGTGTGTGTGTGTGTGTGTGTGTGTGTGTGTGTGTGTGTGTGTGTATATTTGAGTGAGTGTAGGCGATTGAAAGGAAGGGAAAAAATGTAACACAAAGAGAAAACTGGACTGCAAGTGAGACAAAGGGACTCAGCGAGACAGAGTGATCGAACCGGACAGCCAAATGTCAAATGAAGAGAAAAGACCTCTATGGTACGTGACGGAGAAGTTGTTTCTTCATTGATCCAAACTCTTCTGCTGGAGCTCCAAATGTGACCAACAGAGCCAAAGTCAGAGGAGAAAGCATATGGTTTATAATTATTTCATACCTATAGTCACACGGATGTTTCAGCCATCCAGGTGGTTTGTTGCCAGGGGTAACCCGTGGAGTGTGACGTGATCATTTGCGCTGCAAACGGCACATTTCATCTCCATGAGGGAGAAAGGAAGCAGCACATTAAAAGACTCCAATTTAGGGTGAGGATGAAATATTAAATTGTCCTACCCCCACTCGTTCGCACTCACTCTCTCTCTATTTCTCTCTCTCTCTCTCTTTCTCTCTCTCTCACACACACATACACACACACACACACACACACACAATCATGGAATGACTGGGTTCTCATCTAGTTTATGCATAACAAACTTTTCTTTTTCATTCTTTCTTTCCAAAGTTGGAGTGTGTGTGTATGTGTGTGTGTGTGTGTGTGTGTGTGTGTGTGTATGTGTGCAAGCACTGGAGTGTGTACATGTGTGTGTGTGTGTTTGTGTGTGCGCATAAGTGTGTCTGTGTTCATGATCCTCAGATCCCATATGGGAGGTACGGTTTGAAGAAAGACAGATGGGCCATCTCACACTCATCCAAAGGCAGATTAAAAATTAAAGATTTATTTTGAAATCTTTATGACTTCATAAAAATAGACAGCACCGGGGACGAGACGACACCTGTCTTGACGCAGCTCTCCAAAAGGAAGTTTTGCAGTGTGTTGGATGCTGAGACCACCCACAGCTATGTCACGCTACTTGACCACAGTGCTGCTATATTAATGTGGACATGTCTGTGTGTGTGTGTGTGTGTGTGTGTGTGTGTGTGTGTGTGGACATGTCTGTGGGTGATAGTCTTGGATACAGTCCAATGATTGCAGTCACCATGCTGAAAATGTGGACCATTCAGCTGGAGACAGAGCTCTGCTGCTAGTGGCTGTATCTCTACAGCCTTGTGGAAAACAACACATGTACTGGAAATGACCTACTATATTATATTTTATTATATTATGTCATTATAGTGGTATGTGCTTGCATGTTACTATCTTTAGCTGTTATATTTGACTGTAGACATAAAGTATTTTGTTTTAATTCTAAAAAGTAACTATAGAGGGCATATGGGACATACGTGGCAGAGGATAATACTGTAGGTATATCATATTCCATGGATCTCTACATGTAGGCCTTGCTTTTTAAAATACTGTTCAAAACATTTCAATTAGTTGTCAAAACTGTACCAGGATGTCCATGAAAAAAGGACCAAAGATAGGCTTACAAGAGGGGAGGGTTATCTCAAATAAACCCACGGAAAGGTTGTAAATTGGGAGTTTATGCGTTTATTTAATTACTATTTATTTATTTATGAAATGTAGGGGAATTTATGGACCGGCTAATCAGACACCACCAACCTCTATCACTCACCCCATCAAATTCCCATACACACACTCCCATCAAATTCCCATACACACACTCCCATAAAGTCTTTCACACACTATTAATTTCAAAGGCACTCATTGTCATACTTTCACACACCATAAAGCTGAAAGTGTACAACATCATATCCAGGAACAGTTTGTTTTGATAGTCCAAATCATCACTGTCTACTTAGCAAAGTTTGCTTTAGACATGACTCTCCATTGTAGCTCTTGTTGACTCATTCTGTGTACAATCTGACCCTATCCCTAACGATAACCTCTGACCCTATCCCTAACGATAAACTCAAGTCTCTTTCAATATTTGCCTTCGTCTCTGCCAACTGGCAGTCAACAAAGGGTGGTATTGATTGGTTGCGATTCTCCATCACAATGAAGTTGGATCTCACATCATCCCCCATCCTTCCAAACTTTCAAACATGTTTAATTACACATCTCAAACCCACTGTCAAATTCCCATAGGTTCCCACCAGGCTGCCAAACTTCTCAGATGCGCTCTCAAACCCATACCCCTGCTGAGATATTTATAATGTACCTCATCTTTCATCCCCATGCTCCTGCTCAGTCTTATCGTTATGTGAGATAATGTTTCATAGGTTGTGATGGCAGCCTCTGTATGTGAGAGTGTGTGTGTGTATGTGAGAGAACTCCATAGTCTTTTTGGAGATTTTTGAGAGAATGATTGAGTGTGTGAGAGGTTGAGAATTACTTACACGGTATCAGCCCACATAGCGCCTCATATAGACATGGTACACTCACACACACACACACACACACACACACACACACTCGACCTCAGGCAATGCCTCCAGCTTTTTATCTGTCTGCTTGTTTTTGTTATCTTGGATGGCTAATTTAGTTATTTTATAAATTTAGTGAAATAGTTACACATGTATTGCACCTGATTGCAATGACATGCTGTACCATGCTTTGCTAACGCCTGTGGTTGTTTTACAGGCTAGATACACGACTAATTGAAACTGTTTCCACTATGATATACTTTATTTGCATGGGCAAATACACAAAGGCCACAATCTTTCCGCTTTTTGTTGAATTATTACACTCTGTTGCATCCATGAAGCATCCATATCTGCTGTACCTATACCTATAGTTCCTTTTACTGCCTTAGCTTCATCTTTATGACAGTTATGGCCAGTAAGCAAAGTATGACCATCTTGTTTTGTCGCTCTGCCAATGTAGTTTCCAATTTTCATCTTCTAACTCAGCAAGGTACGCGATTTCATCATCAATCACAGCTGATGTCATTATCATGTCATTATTTCACCGATGAACTTTCAACAGTTCTGAATCCTTAACCATGTTTCACTCCTCGACACGGAAGGACAAGAACAATAGGACAAACTGCAGCACACTATTCCCTCAGGCTCCTCCTTTACATTTAGCATCTGTTCTGCATAGCATCTCTTCAGTGTCTTAGGTCTCAATCAATCAATCAATTCAATTTGATATAGCGCTTCTCTATATACCCGAAGACGCTTTTACAGAGTAGTCCGGTCCAGTCCATTCATTCAGACAGTCATACCAGTGGTTTAAGCTACATCAGTAGCCACAGCTGCCCTGGGGCAGACTGACGGGAGTGTGGTCTGGCATGGCTAGGCCCCAGTCAGTGCAGTGTGTCAGCGGGCACATAGCATCTCTTCAGTGTCTAAGGCCACAGTCAGTGCAGTCAGCTAGGCCAGTCAGTGCAGTGGGCGGGCACACAGCAGACTAATGCATCTCTTCAGTGTCTTAGGCCTGGCATGGCTAGGCCCCAGTCAGTGCAGTGGGCGGGCACACAGCAGACCAATGTGCCACCCCCCCCCCCCCCCCCCCCCCCCGTACAGAGGGGGTAGAGGGCCCCTCCCATATATCAGCTGGACTCATCAAAGCACGAGCACAGCTGCCAAGATATGACAAATAGTAAAGCAAACCCAACTACGTATATAAGCCCTTTACCTGACAATGAATACACTGATGTACCCACATAACTGATCACAGCTCAGGTGGCATGGAGTAGATCCTCAGTGATATCTTGCACTGGGGCTCAGTGTAACTACCTGACATCACTGCTGGCTCCTGATGCACACACACACACACACACACACACACACACACACACACACACACACTACCTGACATCCCTGCTGGCTCATGATACGTTCACCTCTCCAACCAGCTCCATTGCAGCAGGATTGCGATTGTTCTGCCGTGCTCCTAAGGCACTAACCCAAACAATGTGTTGCGCTCGCTCCCTCTCTCTCTCTCTCTCTCTCTCTCTGCACTTTCCTGTCACCTCGTTAGCACTCGGCTGGTACTCGTTTCCAGACAATTAGCATCGCAAGGTATAATTATACCCCGACCGCATTGTTCTCATCTGTGCACTGTGTTCATCTTGGGGTGTGTTGTTAGTGTGTCAGTGCTGTTCATGTGTGTGAAGGTGGCGTATTATGAGGAGATGAATTGTACTCTGCCGTGTGGCTCTGTAGGTCGTCGACGGCAACAATGCCGGTCCCGCTCCAAACAAAGCAAGTAGTGTGTGGTTGTGTTGCCGTGCAGCGACAGTCTCTCTCTCTCTCGCTCTCTCTTTCTCTTTGTATCTCTCCCTTTCTCTCTCTCTCTCTCTCTCTCTCTCTCTCTCTCTCTCTGTGTAAGAGAAATAAAAATGCAAGTAAAGAGCAAGATGAAGAAAGAGAGAGATAGTCAGAAAGGAAAGATGACCAAAAATAGACAAACTGATTCAGCTAAAACAAGGAGAAATAACAACAGAAAGAGAGAGAGAGTGAAGGGATGGGAAGGGAAGGAAATAAGTAGTGTGTGAAAGAAAAACGGGAGAGAGAGAGAGAGAGAGAGAGAGAGAGAGAGAGAGAGAGAGAGAGAGAGACAGAGAAAGATAGATCTCACTCTGGAGTTGGTCCCACCAGGGACTGGATTGTTCCCTCACCTTGGGGAAGCCGTTTTCCCCACAGACTCTCCTCCCGAGGTAGAGAAGGACACGCTGCCATGAAAAACAGCATCTCCCTGCTGGAAAGTAGGACACCCTCCCCTCCTCACGCTCCCCTCCCTTGCTGCCAGAGTCCTAGCCTGCTGAGGTGAAACTTGAGCTTCGTAAAAAATGAAGACATTCAAAGATGTGATTCTAAAACACTAGCTTTCTCTCTCTATCTCTCTTCTCTCTCTTGCTTTCTCTTGCTTCTCCCCCTCCTCCCCCACCTCTCTTCTTACTCTTTTTGTCTCTCTCTCGCTCTCTTTCATGACACCCACACACGTTAGCACTCCTAAATGTCCTCCAGCGCATCTTAATGTGATGCACCTCCACAATGTCAGAAAACAAGCTTGAGAAACAAATTTGTTTTCAGGTTATATTCAGAGCTCTGCAGAAGACGTGAAATTGTAGGAGCACCCTGCTAAGATTCCGCTTCTCCACGCAACAAATCTAATGGGTTTAACGTTTGAAACAGCTCATTTGGATGTAAAGTATACAACTGTTTTATAAGATTTAGTTTGTAGTAGCAGTAGCTTTTATATTTTAATCTAGTTAAGAACGTGACTTCCAGGTCTATACACACACACATCAACTCACAAAAATACACCAAGATTGAGGTCACATTGTCTTTGAAAGGTGAGCGTATGGCACATTCATATTCAATATATACACAAATATATAATAAAATAGGCTCACTATACATATATAATGTATTTATTTATATTGTATTATATATATATATATTAATGTCACATGGTGTATTATGAAGCATTTATGAAAGGGTTTATGAATGTGCTATGCACTAACCCTTCACAGATAGTGTTACTGAGATGGCAGCCTTCAAAGTATTCATGATCTCAGTAGCACATCTCCTTTGGCTTCCATACCTATCTGCTTGAAACTGTGTGTAACGGATGCAGAAGTCAGTCAGCTGCTACTAACAGCCCCAGGAATTAGCTGGATGTTTGGTGTCCATATTGCCCCACATGCCACTAGTGGTTGGAGAGAGAGAGAGAAGCACAGATTTTTAATTGATATATTAGACAAACAGATTGCACAACCTCAGGACATGGAGAAAACAGTGAAGCAAAACATGCCCACAGGGCACGTCATCCTCTCTCTCTCTCTCTCTCTCTCTCTCTCTCTCTCTCTCTTGCTCCGTCTCTCCTCTCCCTCCCTTTTCTCTCTACTTTCTCCTCTCCCTTTCGTCCTCTTTGCTCTGTTAATCCCTTAGCCTGGCCATTACCAGCCTGTGACTCCATTTCATTCCGTCTTTCAGTCTGGGCCAACCCAATGCATTTTGGTTTCCGAGATGGGCGGGTGCTTATCTTGAGGTTTAAAATCATTGGAGTTCCCTTAACCAATCAGCAACGTTTAGTAAGCATTCGGTAGATTAAACTCTTCCCAAAGCCAGTTGGGAGAAGAGCTACGACGTCCTTTCCAATCATAAAAACTTACAAGAAAATACTCTCGTTCTCCTTTTAATTTTCTGATGTTCTCGAGAGTTGAGACAACTTTTCCGATCGCTTTTCGTGTCTTTTCCTCCAAGGCGAGTTTTGCGTCACAGCTCTGAACTGTTCGCTGATTGGTCCTGCAAAATTTTGAGTTCTGGAGACGATTGTCAATGGAGTTGGGCCAGACTGAGTATGAGATTGAAATCAATTCAGGCGGAAATACGTAGGCTGGTGTCACCAGGCTATTAATCCCTCTCCATTCACTGTTCTTTCTTTACTCCACAGGAGTATCTATTCGTGTTAGATGGAAGTCTCCTACTGCAGCACACGTGTGACAGCATGCTTGCATGAAAGAAAGGAATGTCGATGAGAAAGAAAGAGTGTCAGTGAAAGAGAGAGAGAGAGAGAAATAGAGAATGGGCTCCAGCCTGTTGAGTCTCTCCCAGTGAATCTGTATTATCTTCAAGGCCTCGTGATGCTGTGGATTTAATAAAGCACAACAAATCTCCTGTGGTGGTCCAACAAAGGACAACAAAGAATAATAAATATTTAGTCCTGAATCCAATACTACTGGCAGAGCCACTCCAGGGAATCTGAATAATAATAATTTCACTCTACATGCTAATGTTGCAGACGAGAAGAGGATCACTTAAAAAAATAAATGGAATGACCTCACCCAGGTTTGAATACTATTCTGTAAACATGATGCAGAACTAGTAGGTGCCATTTTATTTTCACTTGATTATACATGTAACTGTAATCAAAAGATAAAAATGCATTTTGACATGATGTCTCAGTGGATACCTGGTCTTCTACATTTCATGTGTAGTACAACTTGTTGCAGCTATAGAATAAAGGTACTGTTAACAATTAAATACAGACACACACACATCCATAAGGAGCCGTGACAGTAGCTTTCTTTTTTCATCTTAAGGTAGAGCAACCAGGATGTTTAGTTAAGGCTGTTTGATACAGCGATAAGGAATGTTAAGGAATGTAAAGTAAATGGACGTTTAAACACCGTAGAGACAGGGGATGTGTGTGTCAGTAATGTACGTTGGCGTTCACCTTAGCCTGTGCAGGCGTCTCATCTTGCAGGGGATGTGTGTGTCAGTAATGTACGTTGGCGTTCACCTTAGCCTGTGCAGGCGTCTCATCTTGCTGTAATAGCGGATACCTCAGCAACTAATGTCGGTGCTAAATGAGGAAGCGCTGAGCACTTGGCACGCCTAATTAAAATGATTTATACCGCTGTAGCGTGACATCACTGCAAGGCGACTCCGAACAGCTCCAGATAAAAGACAAAATTAATTAATCTATCTGCGCAAGACATAAATAATCGGCCGGGTTTCAGGAGAGAACACGGGCGTAAACATCAGCCAATCAATATGAATAATTAATCCACGGAGAGGGAGGGGTGAGTCTGATTGTCTCAAATGAATGTTTGGGGTTTGAACTTCCATGATGAAGTGTGTCTTAGCATGGCTTCTAATCTCTTTTCATTATCAACGGCAAAAAAAACAAGTCAATGTTGCAAATCACATCACAACCCGTCTTTGCAAAGGCATGTTATTTAACATAAATGGTTTTGCAATAAACCGAGCATAAGGGTAATGTTCTCCTGTCTCATTTTATCCCGTGAGGCATTCACGCGTGGGTATTTTTACCCGCAAGGCCTGGAGGAAAGATTTCAACAACAACTGTCTTTCGTAGCTTCAGTTTCTTTCTTTTTTTTTTTAACAATTTCGTTCTTGTTTGGCGTTTTCACACTTTGGCTACAACGTGGAAATTAAGCATTTGAAATCTCATTAACTACCTTCCTGGTGTGTTGACATTTCATTTGCATCAGGCAAGGCAAACCAGAGTCATGATTTCACACTCTATCTCTCTCTTCTCATTTCCTCCAAGACGCATTTACATCTCCGAAAGGAAATAATGTATAACATTCATTTCCACAGCTTTTATTAATGAGCAAAACACAATCACTTCATGGAACAAGTTATTATCTGTCTCTCTCTCCATTTCTCTTCCTCTTCCTCTTTGTTGTTTGTAGTCTGAGTGATCTTAGCTCTCATATAAGAAACTGTTTTATAATCTGTTAATGAAAATAAAAAAGATGAAGAATATCAGTTTCCTTCACGCCTGACAGTAATCTTAATTTTTGCTTTGTGTGATCAGTCTTGTTTTGTTCAATTGATTTGTTTATTTCTTTCATGTGTTTTGTATCTGTTTGTTTATTTTGTTCAGTTAACAAAGACTGAGGAACTGGGCTTTAATTGTTGAAGACGTTCCTCATAACTAATACAAGATGTTGAGAGGCCTTCATGGCTCCAGTACAACTAGTCCGAGTTATAGGTGCTACCAAAATATTTTGAGTGCCTTTAGAAGACTAGACCAGCCTTCTACAATCTTTCCCAACCAATTTAATTGAGTTGAGTTACATTTAGAGAGTCGTGGCCGTGATGCAGACTCAAAAACAGAATGGAAAATTCACCCAGCATAGCCCCCCACACCCTGCACCCTCTCCCTCCTTCTAGATTATGCAAGCCTGGTGGTGTTGGCTGATTTCAAGACCAACCGAGTGATCTTGAAGTCTCTCTTAGTATCTTGCTCTTGTTGCTCTCTTTCTCCTTCTCCCTCTCTCTCTATCTCTATCTCAACAGCATAGCATTGAGATCAGACCGCCAGACTCCTCTAAACCATGCGGATCGCATTTGGAGTAGAACGAATGGGATTTCTCCTGACTTTGATCCTCATTGTCAAATGATGCCATCTGTGTGCGCGAGCATACCAGACTCTCGCCAGGGTGTACAACACAAACCCAACGCATTAATATTTAAATGATAGCAATTATCACGGGAAATGGCAGGGACACGTCACGTGTGTCACTATCAGCAAGCTGGCTGTGTACTTATTCTTTTATAGAGAGGATAATTACACACACACACACACATATATATATATATATAGTATATATGTATTTGTGTGTGTAATGCAAGACAATCATGTCTGTAATGCAACGGCACTGAGAGATGAGGGATGATATTTTTAGCAGACCTGTGTTCTAACCTCTTCCCCCTCTGTCTTTTAACAAGCAGAGTTTTTGGTGTAATGTGTTTACCTGTTTGGAGGGGGAATTTGCATGGTGTTGCTTTGAAGCCTGATGGTTTCCGATGGATTTCCCACTCGTTTGACTATGTTAAAAAAGAGGTTAAAAAAGAGGTTGTATTGTGAAAATAATGAAAAAAACAAAATGAAAGGCAGCTGGCACTCAACATTCTGCCATTAGAAGCATTCTACCCATTAACATTTGCAGGGTCAGTATGTCCAGGTATGAATGTTGTTTTGTGGGGAAACAAACTCTCAAGTTTAGTAATGTTATTTCCATTCATCACTGGCTAGTTTTCAGTCGTGAGAAAACTCAACATTTGAGTGAGTTCATAGAGAGGTCAGTGTAGATCAAAGCCTTTAACATACACACGTGCATTCTCTCACAAGTTTTATAGATTGATCTCCTCTAGAGGCATGTATAGAGAGGACGCAGATTTGACAGTATTGGTATGTACACGAAAGTATATCTAGTTACATTTACATTTTGATGATCCGTGGAATTAAATAAGCCTCACACAGCTTGTTCTCTCGTGTCATATCCTCTTAAAAGTGATCTGGTCTTTCTTTCACCTGGTCTAAACCTGAACACAGTCCCTCAGATGGTGCAGGGCCATGGGCCAGAAGAACTCCCTTTCATCTCTCTGAGTTGTTGCACTTAATCATAGATGTGTAAAGGTGGGAACGTCATCCTAATTTTAGTGAACGATAGGGACTTTGACAGGGCAGGCACATTTTCTAGTTTGATGTTCGCGAACATCATGCTCAGCTTTCCTCCAAACGAGGTCTCTTTTGTTCTAAGTTTTTCTTATCATTTCAACCTATTCTTTTTCTTCTAACTGAGTTACTTGTTGTCCTCTCCTCAACACATCCTTTCTTTTCTTTTGTCCTGTCTCACCTTTCTGACGAAAGGTTCTTTATTTTATTATCTCCATTTCTCTGACCTTCTGACCCCCTCCTCTATGGAGACGTATGAATCCCTCCTTTAAGAAGATGCTGTGGCCTTCAAATGCGCAGACCCACAATACAGAAACATGCCATCTGTGATGTTGACCTCATTTAAATCTGATGTACTGTACTTCCTAAGATGAGGTCACAGGTGGTGGTCCTCTGCTTTCTTATCCATCTGAACCAGTCAGTGTGTTGAACATAGCTGTTGAAGTAGTTTTTATTCCAGGCTTTGCTCCTCGCAGCATTGTCCTTTTTTGTCACAGATAAATTGACCACAAAGAAACCACTGAAATATTGCAGATATTCTCCAGAGACTAGATGGCCCTGACATACTGTAACTGGGATGCCTCTTCAAGGCAACACAACACAGCCACTCCAGTGCACTGGATAGCATCCAATGTGGTTACAGCCTGTCACGTCGTGGCTTATAGGATGCTGCATTCCATCAGGATACACACTTTTTTGTTTTCTGCGTAGCAATGAGAATGGGCTCTCAGTCAAGGCACACATGAAAGGATATTACATGAATAATGTATTAGTAATCTCCATCACTGAAAAGAGGCTTAAGAGGCAAAAGGCCTTTTTTTTTCTGGGTCATAATACAACATGTCAGTTATCATTTTGCTGATCAAGTTACCATCTTAACATATTGAGCGCTACTTTCATTGACAGGTAACGAGAAAAGCAATGAGCAAAGTCTGTCGCGCATGAACTAAAGCTAACTTAGTGCACTTAAGATCTTGCTCATCGTATTAATTTAGCAAAATGATTAAGATACGTTTATTAAATTAGGTTAAGTTCATGCATGGCAGACTTACCAGTTACCCATCAATGAAAATAGAGTCCAGTGTTTTAAAGATGTTGTTATGTTGGGTTGCTACGGACAGGACGTTAAAATAACAGTGCCGTGCATCGTTGTGGTTTCTTGCAAAATATTCTCTTCGCATGTCACTTTATGGCTATTTATTCAGATTGTGTTTGATTTGATCAAGTTATGGAAGTATTGATTATTGTTCAAGCTGTCTACACCATTTCAACTGGTGGACACAAACTACTACTGAAACTGGTTTTAGTTACAAAACTGAGTATTTTCAGTATTTTGGTGGTAAGGCGGGCTATGCAGGCTATAGCGGTTTACAAAAAAATACATGTTGTGTTATCTATCGAAAGCAGTGACATTTATGTTCTAATCAAATTTGTATTAGATATAAAAGTCTTATCCAACTGTTCAAACTCCTTAGATGAAAACAATGTCTGACTTTGGGAAAAGAGTGTTACTTAAGCCTGTACCATGTGACCTTTGGGGTCATAGGGTCATAGGTCATATCTAAGTGGCATTGATCAAATTCATTTGACTTCACGCTGCCCACGTGTCTCTTGGCATAGATGTTTGATAACTTTCTTGTACTTCAGGCCATCACAACAAAATGCAAATGCAGGGCAGATTGGCATCATGGCTTTCAGACACACATACACACATACTGCACATATACAAATACATCCTAGGTTCCTAATGTGTCTATTCACATCTTCCACTGCCCATCTCGTGAGTTGGATTTAAAACATTACAAGCGCAAAGAATCACCATGCTGAGATGAGAAATGGGTCAAACCAGAAGGAAAGCAAATTGACATCAAAGAGAGAGAGAGAGAGAGAGAGAAATAGAGAGTGAGAGACGGAGTGGGGGAAACGAGGCCACCATGTGATGTGGAGAATAAATGAAACATTAGAGAAAGAGGAGGAAAGAGAGAAGAAAGGAGGAAAGAGAGTGCAGAAGTGTTCTCCCGCTGTCGAGGGTATTCTCTCCGTCCCATCTGTCAAAGCACATTTGACTAACCCTCATATCGGAGAGTGCCCCCCTTCCTCCTCCACACACACACACACACACACACACACACACACACACATACATACATACACACTACCCCCCACCTGCCCAAATGGGAAGGAAACGAAAGTAATTAGCATTCGCAGAGATTCGTTGCCGAGATTCATTTGCCTCTGTAGGGATTTCAAGAGTAGCTCAACTTGTTGAATAAAGAGAGGAATATCTTGGACATCATCGAGTTTTGGCTGTTAATAATTGATATGCTTCCTGTTGAAATGAATGCATTGTACTAGATTAAAACTGAGACTATGAGTCATATTGGTGCGCATGAAATGTTATTGTACTCCTACGCTATCACGACCTTGGGCAGTAGTGTTTAGAAGCTTCTGGCAACTACAAAATGCAAAGCCAGTTCGGAGCAGAACCTCCCGCGACGTCTGTCGCTCACGCCACTGTTTCCCCTGATTGCGGTTCTAGTCTAAAATCAAAATCTCAAATGAGGACAGTCTGTGCTCACCAAGGAACCCTGGTGGAATTGGCTTTTCAATCCAGTTTCCCGCTGTGCGGATAGTTAACTGGGTGAGGCAACAGCTCAGTAGGGTGTTCAAATGGAATAGCAGACTCCTCGCAGACGCCATGCAGGTTGGCAGATCTGCACGGTTGGCACATCAGGAGAAATGAGAATGACTTAGATTCCTCCCTCAGCCTGTTTCAGTCAGCTTTACTCTCATCTGTAAGACGGCCTTCCTAACCAGCAAGGAACTAAGAAATAGATCTGTAGTGGCAAAAACTGTTTTGAGTTTTCTCCTTTAAACCCCTTAGATCCTATTCCTATATGTCCTAGTTGATTTTACCACCGTGGAGAAAGCAGGAGAAGCAATGTCAAGACTCCAATAATCCAATGCAAAGGGAGTTTGGCGGTCCAATGTTGCCGGTTTTATTGTAGAAACATTATGTTACAAACATAAGAATGCGATTGCAGTTTTAAAGGTTTAAAGTCCAAATAATTAAAGTTCGTAGATAAAGCTGAACAGGCCCAAACGGAGACAGCGTGGTTGACGGCCTCAGCACTGAGGTAAATGACGGTATTTGCGCCTGCCTTCTCCCGGTCATGTGCGTCTGGCAGCCATTTCAAGGGTGACACTGTTACCACCTAAAGAGGGCACACACTCACAATTCCACAAAAAGGGGAAAAATCAATAAATCATTCAAAATACAAAAAACTTAAATGCGGCTCCTACAATATCAGACCGTAACCCATCTTATACAGGGTAACCTTGTTGTGACTCTGTAACATCTCTGTTGGACTGCAGCAATGCTTTATTTAATATAAAAAAAGTATGCGCTGGAATAAACGGCACATTTTAACAAACACAAACCTGCATTGTTTTCCAAAAACACAAACCTGCATTGCTTAAAAGATTCTCCTCACCTTTAAAAACCCATTTATATATGATACAGGACATATCATGAGCGAAACAAAACAGTGTACAAATGACACAACACCATGACAAAACCACAGAATAAGACCGCCTGGGTTTCATACGTCACATACCTAAGGAACCAATCCCGTCAATTTGCGGGGTGGTGATTTACATATCATTAGCATAAGGCTACACTGAAACGAGAGCTATCAGAGGAGAAGTCAAGTGCAGCTAATCTGCATATTCATGGTTCCACGAATACTAAATAAGGCAAAGGTGTGTAGAGTTAATCCAAGTAATTTGAATGCCATGAAGGAATTTTTTTCATGAAAAGAAAGCCTTCTAAATATGTAATTTTGAAGAACCAGATGAGTTTTGAGGGGTTTAATTAATGTCAGGAGAGGAACTTTAAGTTTCAAAAAGCATATCCCAAACTCGCAAGAACTAACTAGGCCTTTTTAGATGTACACATATGTATTAAATATGACTTTTTAATCTTTATTGGTGCGGCGTATCATCTGTACTTTATTTTGTATTTATTGACCTTCCCTTGATATGCTCTAATTTGCTGAGTTGTTTCTTTCTGTTAAACTAACTTTATTTCTGCTTCTCATGTTCCCCTCATCTAAAGCACCTTGAGATGACTGTGTGTACGACAGCGTTCTTTATAAATCAGCTACTATATTCCTCATCATTATCTTTGGTTATGTTTGCCTTTGTTTCCGACCTCTCAGTTATTATTGCCATACTCCTGCAATGACATTTAAACACTGCTAATCTATACAAATCAGCATTAAATGATTATATTACATATACCTTCATTTTGGAAGAAGGTTTCATTGCCAGCATTTGTATCTAAGTATAGGGGCAAGTAACCACAGTTTGGTTCACATGGTCTACTGGTATGCTCAATGTGTTAAGTGTTTTGGGAATGTGAACATGGTTTAGGTAAATTGACTAAAACGATAGGAAAAAACTGTAAATAATGATATTACATAAACCTTCTTACTGTATGTTACAAACTCATATGATCAGGAGTGGTTGATGTGTCAGTCTATTATTAAAACATTTCCCTCTCAGTAGTCTTACAAAGCACACACACATCCCAGGCTGCAAATTTAATTCTCAATTCAAGGTCAGAGACACAGGGCGCCATCCAGAAGCTCCCAAGCAGAGGTCCCTTCTTTATCTTTTATGTGTCTCTCTCTCGCCCCGTGCCTTGAATTAGTAATTGGATAACTTTTTTTTTTTGGTTTTGACATGGCCTTTGTGCCGCTGAAAGTTTCTAGTGAAGTTACCTGATGTTGGCGGCGGGAGCGAGAGCGAGTTTGGGGTGTGTTGGGGATTAATTCTATCTGAGTGGGCAAGCATTGGCTCTGCTGAGCACTGAGGGGGCCTCTGAAGTACATCACACCCCCACGTTTAATTGGGCTGGCCTCTATTTGACACATGTCGAGTATTAGGTTAAGTACCTTTTACTGGTAATTGGAAATGTAAATTGGCTATAATTGCAGCTGCCATGGCAATTACATTCATTTGTAACCTCGCTTAAGTAAATTAATTCATGAGTAGTGCTTCAGATATTTTTGTCGTTTTTTTTCTTCCTTCACCCGGAGCCCTAATTTCAGATAACCCCATTTCCCCTCTCCTTTTTGTTTTGTCTTTCCGGCAGTAGGAACCTCCATTGTTCCGTGCTAATCCCAATTATCTGCATTCATTTATTATGTTACGTTTGCTACTCTTGTCTTTAGTGTAACTGGAGTTATCTGAAGCATTGTTCATATTTGGGTGAATTACAGATATGCATAGCTATACCAGGAGAATATAGATTTATTTAAAAATAAAAAAGTAGTCTTTAACCTTTACAAATTACTAAATGTTCCTGAATAATTAGTGATGAACTCATGAGTAGTGCAGTAACATTGCAGTATCATTAGTGTGATTGTGATTATAAAATCAATCTTCTGTATTCTTATTCCACCATTTTTTGGCACAGCTTCTGCTCCTAGTGCTTTTGAGATATCAACACCGCTCCAGCTCTGACACGTCTGCCATGATCTTGTGTAGTGCTCTTATAAAAAAGACATTGGGTGCTCTCTAACCTGCCATTTCAACTGCGGCATTACGTTTAAATATATCTGCCTGCTTGCCAGAGATATTTTGGTGCAATAACGAGAACAATAACGAAAATGCATGAACAGACGAACACACGCTACGGTAAACAACTGGTTGCTGAAGTCGTTTTCTTCTCAGAAGTTTAGAAGCATATTTCGGATGGAGGGAAGGAAGACTGTCTGTTTTATTAATCATAATGCTCATGTGTTCCAGACTATAGAATTATAATATTCACCGTCAGGCTTGGGTGCAAAACATAAACACTCTCATGGCTTTATGCTGTCAAGTGTCTGTGGGGCCACTGCTCAGTTTAGCAAGTCGTTTCCTGAGGGACTGTATGTGTGTGTGTGTGTGTGTGTGTATATGTGTGTGTGTGTGTGTGTGTGTGCGTGTGTGTGTGTGCATGTGTGTGTGTGTGTGTGTGTGTGTGTGTGTGTGTGTGTGTGTGTGTGTGTGTGTGTGTGTGTGTGTGTGTGTGTGTGTGTGTGTGTGTGTGACTGTGTGTGTGTGTGTGTCAGGTAAATCTGTCATTTGCTAGGCAAGGGCTAACGATCCTCTGCCGCTGTTGAGCACTCACACTCGGAGAAATGCGTCTCTATTGATTCATCTCCCTTATATCAATTATATGATTATATGAACCACACTTTATCAACCTTAACATTTGTTGATAATCTGGAGGACCCCCAAAAAATGTGACCGTAGATCAAAAACGCACCTGATAATGATGTACGTCGTCTTCCTGACATGCTCATAAATATTTACCAAAAGCTAGAAGTTCTGCATCATTTCAAATGTACAGATATGAACGGACGACAGGAAGCCAGACAGTCAGACTGTGGCAAAACGTAGAGGGAAAGAATCTGGGAGAGAAGGAGCAGAAACAGAGGGGAAAAGAGACAGAGGGTTGATGAAATGGCTGAAAGAGGGCTGCTCATAGACTGGAACAGTGGATGGGTAAATGGTGAAGGGCCCAGTGAGAGGTCTGGAGGTGATGGTGTGTGTGTGTGTGTGTGTGTGTGGGGGGGGGGGGGGGGGGTGGCATCACTCGCAGGTGGCTCCTCTTCACAGCCAGACAGAGCTAAAGAGGAGCTCCTCTGATACAGTCACTAACCAGCAAGAGGCCGGGTAATGGTGAAGAACACACACAAAATGACACACATACACGTACACACACAGACACACAGAACACACACAAAATGACACACACACACGTACACACACAGACACACAGAACACACACAAAATGACACACACACACGTACACACACAGACACACAGAACACACACAAAAGGACACACACATACACACAGACAAACACACACACGTCGAACACACACACATTTTCAAACACAACTTTCAATCCACACACACACACAGGAGCCGGTGGGGAGCCTGTTCCATATATGATCAACAGGAACTGAATCTGATGCATCTTTAACCTTCCGTCCCTCTACGAGACGCATATATAGAAACTCTTCTTGTTATTGGACCAATCAAATATGTACTTTAAACTTTTCTCTCTCATTTTTTTTGTATCCCTTTTCTCCATCATTCACATACAGTCAGAGCCCTGGATCTCAGAGGGACGGGGGCGCTGCTTCTAGATCCTTCCGTGGACTCCCGTAACGAGGCAGGAGCCCAGCGGTGGCAGCTGCTGCTGCTGCTGCTGCTGCTGATGTTGAGCCGCGCGGCCTGCTGTGCCCTTTGTAGGTTGCGTAAGAGAACATTGGGGCCTCCACACACACACACACACACACACACACACACACACACAGGCAGCCACGCAGCCAGGCAGGCAGGGACCTGAGGAGAGGGGTCAGGGAGTTTGACACGTGTCAGGAGAGGAGATGCATATACATAGTTTTTTGAGGCAAACAAGTGCTCGTTAATACGCCAAATGAAACAACAAATGAAACAACAAATAACACACGCTTGCATTACCAGAGAGCAAAAAATGGATGCCTTTATGACCTCACAAGTGATCTCTAACACACAAACACACACACGCACACGCACACGCACAGGCACAGGCACACACACAAACACACACACACACACACACACACACAAAAAGGTAATAACAAACTAATACTCAGATAGACACACACACATGTGCATTACCACGTATCGAATACAATGATGCAAACAAATGCACTTACACAAACACACAAAAGGCCTGTGCAAACAGATGCATCCTCCATCCATCCCAACCCTCTAGAAACATGTATAGACACACTCATATATGTATAGACACACTCATATATCTGTTGTCAGCACTAAGAGGAGCCAATAAATGAGTTAAACTAGTGGAGCTTTCGCCCGTCTCTCTGTTGCGCTCACAGGATAACCTTGCACTTATCCCAGTCGGACAGAAGAGCAAAGCAAACTATGCTGACTCAACTGACTCTCTCCCTCTGTCTCTCTCTCTGTCTCGCCCTCTCTCTCTCTCTCTCCCTCTCTCTCTCTGTCTCTTTCTCTCTCTCTCTATCTCTCTCTCTCTCTCTCTCTCTTTCGCTGAATCTCCCTCAGTGAGGATCTGAATCAACAGGAGATTAAAAAATAATCAGGGAAGGAAATTATTACAAACGCTTCATCAGCGTTTCCAAGTCCAGAGTCAACGTTTTGCAGGCCTCTCGAAGGACCCTAGGAAACACACATAATTAAGGCAGGTCAGAGAGGCACTCCAACACACTGCTGAGGGCCACAGGCGTAGCACACACACACACACACACCCACACACACACACACACACACACACACACACACACACACACACACACACACACACACACACACACAGGCACAGGCACACACACACACACACCCAAAGCTGAGCACAAAACATGAGTGGAGACTTATGGGATCTGCCATCATCTCTCAGTCCTTAACGCCAGGAGAATCATTTCAGTGTAAACATGGACACTGTCACTCACAAACACACCCATACACACACTACCTTTCTCTCTCACACACACACACACAGTCATAAACACACAAACACATACTATCTCTCACACACACACACATACACACACACACACACACATACACACACTCTCTTTTTCTCCCCTGCTCCTCTCCTCTCTCATTCCACAGCTTAGATATTTGTCCTCTACAGTGAAGGTCGTCATAATAAAGTGAGAATGGAGACAGAAACACTCTCTCTCAATTTTACACCCTGACACACACATACACACACAGATAGTGTGAAGAAAGTGAGATATCGAGTGGAGAATTGAGTGCTACTGGCAGGGCAGGAATTTTCACAACGCCACGACGACACTGGTCATCCTCTCCCCTCCGTCTGCCCTTGTGGATATTGCGTGTTCATTAGCCACTCTGGCCTGGGGTGCCCTCTACACGATCTGCCATCATGTATTAATTTATCTCCTGACAAACCAATACACTAATAATGTTTGCTACAATGTTATTTTCAATGTATCTGTTGCATGCTTTGACCAGCTTTAATTTAATCTTAGTCGCAAGGCAAATGATACTGGAGGTCCTGGTGTTGTTAGCTAGTTAGGCAAGCAACGTTATCTAAGGTCTAAATTTGTTAATTCCACTGCTAGCAATCTGATAAATAATCCTAACGTTATTGTAATTATGCCTACATCTATGTACACCTAAAATATGGTTAACGTTTTAAAGACAGTTGATATTGATATACCAAATATTGATTGGGTGTAGAACATTCTAGCCAGATAACAACACTTTCTCAACTGAGACATAATGTGACCTTCTCAGCAGTCAGTATTGCTGTATAAGGTTACTTCACCTATTTCTGCTCATTCAATTTATGCTGATCATCAGAGAAGGATGAAAGTTGTGTCTATTTCATTGCCTGACAGTACACCACACTCCGTCGAATGCTTGTCGAATTAAATGAACTCAAATACAGGTGAAACAGAGACACGATATAGAGAGAGAGAGAGAGAGAGAGAGAGAGAGATTGTGTATGTTTGTTGTAACTGTTAACATTCGTAAACCTTTATGTGGATTGGTGAACTTTTGCCTACTTCCTAGGCTAGTTGACCCTATGACCCTTGTCCTTTTCAGAGAGCATTCCATGGCAGGAAAAGGGCATTAATGTGCTTTGCCATTCAGAAGAATAAGTTGAATTCAGTGAAATAAAAGTTTTTTAACTTGACCACCTTGGTGTCCTTACATGTGTCCTTAGTTCCCTGAAGAAATGTGCTTCACCAAATGCCAAGGAGCCTCGCCCCTAAAAGGACAGAACTCCAGGCCTGGCTACTGGCAAACCGAAATGGTGCTAAGAAAAATCAAAAGCCCTGTACACTCAACACATATAGCAGAACACAAGTCTAACTCAGCAAGAATAAGACAGACCTCATCTGCCTACATCATCACCTTTCTCTCTGTCCCTTGCTCTCGCTGTCTCTCTCTCTCTCTCTATCCCTCGCTCTTTCTCTCTGTTCCGAACTCTCTCTCTTTCTGTCACTCTCTCTCTCTCTCTCTCTCACTCTCTTTCTCTCTCGTCTGGATTGTGAATTCTAAAGGCTTTACTAATATGATGAGGATTCCTCCTTTGTTGAAGCTTTTACGTATGCGTATGCTTATTTTCAAACCCCCTTTTTTACTCTGCTTTCTCTTCCTTTGCCTCTCTTTTTTCCAATTATCAATTCAGTCCCCTCTACTGACATAACATGTTACAGTTTTTTTACAATTGCTAAAACACATTCTTGAAACAGTCACTCATTTTCTCTAAACTCTAAACACAAAACCTCATCTTCAAGCACTATTTACAAAACCTCTGTATCCTCTTGCAAAATGAAACTTTCGCCTCAAAACAGTTTTACCTGTGCTCAAAATCAAACACTGCTGTCAAATCATAAACAAAGTGTTCAAAATGATATACACTTTCAAGCAGTCAGTAAACAATACACCAAAAAATAGAAAACACACTGTTCAAAACATATAGTTCTCAGGGAGAAGTACATTTTTTTTTTTACCTCCAAACTAATTTCATATTTATCTATCATTGACTTTTGATGAATGAAAACATGTTCTCTCATAGTAGCTATACAAATGTATCAGAAATTACTACTTTGCTTTGCTCTAATTTGTGTTGGTTCTTTCTCTGTCTTGTACCCCTATAGTATACCCTGCATCTCACTACTCACAACTCACTCTTGTTCTTTGTTGATATGAACCTGCAACCAGTCAAAATCTATTGAGCAATCAGTACTGTAACTGTACCAAATAGAAAGCACAATGTTCAGGGCCATACAACTTGTTTACCTATTCTCCTTATACAGCCTACAATGCACTGTAGGCCTACTACAATATACACTACCACAGTAAAAGGGACACAAATCAAAGGAGTCAACGTGGTGTTTACAGTATTTCTCTGTTCCTAAAACACATTTTTTCAAAACATGCCTCGGTTTCTCTGAACACTAAACCCAAGTGCCAACTCCCTAAACCAATTCTGCTAAACTTTAAGCACAATTCTCTGCTTTAAACACAGATTTCAATTGTTAACCGCACTTTCTTCAAACCACAACACACAATTCTCTGCTTTAGACACAGTTTTCAATTGTTAACCACATTTTCTTCAAAACACTAAACACCATCCTCTCTACTTTGCATGCTTCATCAATGCCAAAACCTCCTTGTGTTCAAACAGAA
>NC_137925.1:810821-813321 GCF_963457725.1 Sprattus sprattus | reverse complement strand
ACAGAGATTGCTTTTTCATAACCTTATCACATGCATATTAAGGTGTGTGCATGTCAGTCTAGACCAACACGCACACACAGAGAGAGAGAGAGAGAGAGAGAGAGAGAGAGAGAGAGAGAGAGAGAGAGAGAGAGGGATCCACTGATTTAAGAGCGTTACATACCAGTACAGTTATGATTTACAGTACCATATATGACACTGGTATACACATTAACACATGCATTCGAGAAACACATGCATACACTTGCATTGATATGCCAACACATTGTTAAAGATTAAACCAGTAGTTTCCAACCTGTCTGGCTTCTGACGTCTTACAATAAGCAATGTGTTGTCAGGGTCACATTTCGATTGTCGTAATGTGTTGGTAACAGCTCCAACACATGGGCCTGGTGACTGGTCCCTGTAGACTTCTCACATGGTTTCATTTCACTCACTCTTCAAATGATCCATTAACTAATCAAAGATTTAAGGAAAAGTCCAACAACTGAAACAAATGTTATTTGTGTATCAGAACTATTTTTTTTTGTTTGTTCTTGCTTCTCCCATTAATCATCCCACAACCTTTATCTCACAATCATCTTACAACCATCTTTTCACGATCGTCTCACAACCCCATCTGATTGATCTGTTTATAAAGAAGTTCAAACAGACTCCAGCTCCAGCAGCTACAACAGTAATATGCTGCTTCTACACTGATGCTTCAGTATTAATACTCTAATGATGTAATATCAGACTATATATCAGTCAGAGAGACCAGACCAGTACTGATGCTTCAGTATTAATACTCTAATGATGTCATATCAGACTATATATCAGTCAGAGAGACCAGACCAGTACTGATGCTTCAGTATTAATACTCTAATGATGTAATATCAGACTATATATCATTAGAGGGACCAGACCAGTACTGATGCTTCAGTATTAATACTCTAATGATGTCATATCAGACTATATATCAGTCACAGTGACCAGACCAGTACTTTTTTTACTTCATAACTTTAACTACATTTTGCTGCTAATACTTATGTACTTTTACTTCTGTTTACTCTCTACAGTTTTCATGCAGGACTTTTTCTTGTAATAGAGTATTTTTTTTTACATTGCTGTACTGGTAACACACACACACACAAACACACACACACACACACACACACACACACACACACACACACACACACACACACACACACACACACACACACACACACACACACACACACACCTCAGGCCTCTCTCCATGGGGAGAGCCTATTTGACAGCTTAATTCACTGGCTGTGATTACCTAATGGCCATTATGGGCCTCAGCACTGCTCCTAGCACTGGAGGTAAAAATAAACCAAATGTTATACAGAGCCTCCAGGAAACACAAACTTTATTCACACACAGACTCTCTCTCTCTCACACACACATACACACACACACACATACACACACACCGGAAACTCATCCACTCAAACACCCTTGCACACACACACCCAGATGCACAGATTCACCTGCACACACACACACACACACACACACACACACACAGATTCATTCACACACATTGTTGCCATGTTATCTCACACAGGCATTTGTCTCCAGATGTTGCTTCAACAGCCATCCCTTTTAAAGATAATTACCATCAGTTAATTTGATATGTGCATGTGTATGGTCCACCAGACATGCCTCTCTTATCAGCCTGTGAGAAGACAGAGGAGGGGAGGATTAGGGGGTGATTTAGGCAGAGGAGAGAGAGAGAGACAGATGCAGAAGAGAGAAAAATAAAAACATCAACAACAATATTGCCATGTCCACTGATCTCTCAAATAGGAGAAACTTAGAAGAAGATGATGGAGACACACGGTGTGAGAACTTGTAGACAGAATTAAAAGAATAAAGAATATCTTAAAAAGATAGAGAATAAATATTCATTTTTTAATTGTTATAACTGATGACCATTTATGGGAACTATGATCCATGAACTGATCCCAGGCAAGTCTCTTGAAGTTGATATAGATTAAGTTGAAACTAGTAGCAGTAGGCCTACAGCCCAACCTACTTTAGTAATCATAACAGTTCACAGTTTATGAGCAGATGCAGAACACATGATTCAATAACAGCTCTCTTTAGCATCTTTACAGAGATATGATCCAAGATCCAAGTTAGCAACTATTAGCAATTCTGTGTGTAGGAGCCATTTCGGTATTCATCTTATATGTTATTTTAATGTTTCTATTTTCCGAGGATTTGTGCCCTCTACAGGGGACCTGTGGGAGGGGCGGCTGATTGGGACCACAAAGCTTTTTGACCTTGGGCTGTGATATCTTGCAACGATGTCTTTGGCGAGGATAGGCCTCGTTGCTCTGTGCCCTTAAAACTTTATTAATTTATTTCAACAAGTTGACCCATCCTTTTTTGTTAATAAATCATCTGCTTGGAAATTTACACGGACCTCGGACCTTTCTTTCACAAACCAAGCGTCAAAAATACCCCTAATCAACGCCAACAACCAAGT
>NC_137925.1:788321-795821 GCF_963457725.1 Sprattus sprattus | reverse complement strand
GTAGCTTTGTGTGTATGACTTCTGACTGGTTCGTCTGCGTGCCTGTTTTGCCCGTACCAGTATCTGAGTTTTGCTTGTCCCTGGATTTTGTCTGGATCGTTCTGCCTGCCTCTGACGGTTTTCTCTGGTTAAGAACACTGCCGGTATTTTGGGTTGTTGTCTTTTGCCTGCTGTCTTAGGATATTAACAGTTTTCTGGCATTTGCCTCGTGTCATGCTTTTTGGTCCTCTCTCCTGCAGTACCTGACAACAACAAAGACTACTGTATATTTCAAAGGTAAATAGGATCCTTTCAACTGAGCATTTGGACAGAGAAAGAACGCATGAAACAGATGATATTCCAGTCTCCTGAGGTTGTGCATTTACTGCGTGTGATCTTTTTCAAACTGATTCATTGACCAGCAATAATATCCCTCAGTGTTTGTCCTCAGGGAAGGTTCAGTATGTATTTCTCCATTAACTGCACAGAAACAACGGATAATAAGTACATCAAAAGGAGAAGAGTTTCTCCAGACTAGTTTATGCCTAAAGGCGAATTTATAGTCCAGGCGACAAATGACGCTCGACAAAAATGAAGAGGGTCTGGAGAAGGAACAGCACCTGTGGGCTTTCAGAGTCGGTTTCAGAACAGAACTGAAAGGCAATATTTTTCTCTTTAAACTTCGTGATCCAATCAACATAGAAATTATATACTTCCGACCTTTAATTAAGTCAGCGTTTCATCAGATATAAACTTTACAGCTGGCACTGCTAACTACCGTAAAATGCTAAAACCAACCAGATGGCTGTATCCATGTCAACAAGGTAAAATATCCATTAAATCTCTTCTCATCCCGTAATGATTAACATGTCGACAGGATGCAAGTGCAGGTAGAATTTAATCCACAAAGCCGAAAGAGTACAAACTCAACTTTGAAGTAGGCACAACACAGACCTAACCTCTGGAACAGAGGAATCAACTTCACAGTAGCAACACCAGCACATGATGAAACAATGCTATCTAAACTCTGGCCGAAACTAAGGGAAGATAAAACGAATCAGCCTATTGAATGGAGGATGGGTGTGGCCTCGTGCGCCTCAATCTGGTGATGTTTGGTGAGTTGGCACACCTGTGAGAGTTGTTGAAGGAGCCATGACACATCCAATCAGAGTGAGTGAACAAAACCTTTCAATGTCTGCACCCTTTCACAAGGTCTGCAACGCCCTAGCAGACACAAATGTTGTCTCTTTTAAAACGTTTTTTGTTGAGTGACAATTGTCGCCTGGACTGTAAATTGGCCTTTAAAATGTGTCGATACACATATGTGTGTGTATCTGTGTGTGTTTGTGTGTCTGTGATCATCTGTTCATGTAAAGGTGAGTGCCTGTCTGCGCTTGTGGTCGTGCGTGTGTGCGTACATGAGTGTGTGTGTGTGTGTGTGTGTGTGTGTGTGTATTTGTGTACAAAACTGAACTAGTGTGTGTTTGTTTGTGTGTGTACATAACTGCACATGTTTGTTCGGTGTTGTTGGTTGTTGTCTTCATCCGCATGATTAATCACGAGGCTGCTGAACGATACTGAATGACGATGCGGAGACAACACCACCTGCTCTGGGAAGGAGGATGCCTTTGTCGGGCTCCCTCAGATGAGGCTGCACAGCGGACGCACACACACACTGTCTGGACCTGCTGGACACCCTTAATTAAGCTTCCCATCTCTAAAACAGCACCCAAACACACACACACACACACACACACACACACACACACACACACACAATGAATATATACTTGGTAAAAACAAATCTTTCAACTGACCGTTTGGACAGAGAAAGAACGTGAGTGATATGGTGATAGTGGAGTCTCCTGAGGTTGTGCATTTACTGCGCTTGATCTTTTTTAAACTGATTCTTTGACCAACAATAATATCCTTGTTGACATGGATACAGCCATCTGGTTGGTTTTAGCATTTTACGGTAGTTAGCAGTGCCAGCTGTAAAGTTTATATGTGTTTGTCCTCAGGGAATGTTCAGTATGTATTTCTCGATTAACTGCACAGAAACAACGGATAATAAATACATCAAAAGGAAAAGAGTTCCTTCAGACTAGTTTGTACCTTAAAGTGTGTGGATTTGCGTGTGTGTGTGTGTGTGTGTGTGTGTGTGTGTGTGTGTGTGTGTGTGTGTGTGTGTGTGTGTGTGTGTGTGTGTGTGTGTGTGTGTTTGTGTGTGTTTGTGTGAGCATGTGTTTGTGTATGAGTGTTTGTCTCTGTGTGTGTGTGTACATAACTGCACATGTTTCTTTGTGTGTGTGTGTGTGTGTGTGTGTAGCTTGTTGTCTTCCTCCGCATGATTAATCACGAGGCTGGAGGAGTCTGAATGGCGATGCAGAGACACCCCCCCACACACACACACACACACACACACACACTCAACACCACCTGCTCTGGGAAGGAGGATGCCTTTGTTGGGCTCCCTGAGCAGAGCGGCCGCCACACCAGACCTGCTGGACACCCGGTCTTAAGTAAGCTTCCCATTGCTAGTCCACCGAGAAAACAGCACACACACACACACATGCATAATCACAAAATGATAATACACACACACACGCACAAACACACACACAAACTAACATATGTACACATGCACAAGTGCCACCAAAAAGCATGTCAACATACTTGTGTGCTCACACACACACACATTCACACACACACACACACACACACACGCACGCACACAGACATAAATACACACACACTTACAAACACAAACCATCATCAAGCTTATTTAACAGAATCAAACAGTTTGTTCCCTCCTGTTATGGTTGAATAAAGCCCTATAGGAAAGCTGTGTTTGTTCCCTCCTGTTATGGTTGAATAAAGCCCTATAGGAAAGCTGTGTTTGTTCCCTCCTGTTATGGTTGAATAAAGCCCTATAGGAAAGCTGTGTTTGTTCCCTCCTGTTATCAGGGTTCCCACGGGTCATGGAATTTCTGGAATATCATGGAATTTCATAAAAGTTTTTCCAGACCTGGAAAGTCATGGAATTTACCATTTTGCATGCACAGTCCTGGAATATCATGGAATTTTCTTAACAGTTGTGTAGAAGCAAATCTTGTGTGCATTTTGTTGCTTTACTTTTTAGTTTTGTGTACAACTTTGTTTTCATACGCTTTGCAAATCTGACGGAATATGCACAGTAATGTAGGCACTCTGAGATTCCTTTGAATGAAAAGTGCGTTAAAAATAAAATGAATTATTATTATTATTTATTATTAATGTTAGTGGTATGATGAACATAAATTTAAAAGTTGACGTTAGCAAACCACCAATCATGGACTGTTGTCTTTTTTAGCCAGCTATACGGTCTGATGTTTAGCCAGCTATACGGTCTGGTGTGTTCATGAACGCTTCGACAGTGCTTCAGTGGTGACGTTGGTGGTGCCAGTCACAAATATTGGCATTGGTTTTGTTTGGCAAATCTCAAATTTCAGCCAAGAAGGGTGGTTGTTTTTGACATTTACAGTTAAGTTTTACATATCTGGTTGTGTAATTCAATTCAAAGTACTTTATTTTTCCGTTAGGAACTTCAGATGTGGAGGAGCAGCAGGGTGTGTCCATACCCGACAATACATAAAACAAACACACACGCACACACAGATACACACAAGCACACACACACACACACACACACTCACACACACGCACACCATCAGCCCACACTAGACATAAGGCAGATAATAATGGCAGATTATAATAATAAACCTTGCTGAGCCTGGTGAATAAATAAGTTAATACCTCCACAGTGGAGGGACAATAAATAATGATTAAAAGAGAGTCCAGGTGTTTAAAAGAGAGAGAACACCGTTCAAGCAGGGGGTTCAGCCATTTAACAGTCTAATAGATGCTGGGACAAAGCTTGACAGGGCTCTATTTGTCCTTAGTGTAGGCGCTCTGTATCTGTGGCCTGAGAGTAGGAGGCAATACTGAGTGTGTAGAGTGTGTGTGATGTCCAAGGTGATTTGTTTTGCTTTTTGCTTAGTCCTTTTGTTGTATATGCTGATGAGTGATTCCTGCTGTTGTCCAATTATTTTGCTGCTCAGTTTGATGATTCTGTTTAGTGGGTTCCTATGGATGTGTAAAGCTTCGTATAGACAAAGAACAGCTCTAGGGGTGAATATAATCTTCAGTTTTCACACTTTTAAAAACTTTTTAACATTTCTTTTTACGGAAGTGGTCATGGAAATTCTGTTTTTTGGGTCTGGAAAGTCGTGGAAAATCATGGAATTTTATATTTGACTTCAAGTGGGAACCCTGTGTTATGTTTGAATGAAGCCCTATAGGAAAGCTGTGTTTGTTCCCTCCTGTTATGTTTGAATAAAGCCCTATAGGAAAGCTGTGTTTGTTCCCTCCTGTAATGTTTGAATGAAGCCCTATAGGAAAGCTGTGTTTGTTCCCTCCTGTTATGTTTGAATAAAGCCCTATAGGAAAGCTGTGTTTGTTCCCTCCTGTAATGTTTGAATGAAGCCCTATAGGAAAGCTGTGTGCTTAGTGGTGCCATTAGAAAGACAGACAAGAATGCATGCAGGCAGACCAGTGCCAACACCACAGAAGACTACAGCTCACTGCGGACATGAACTACAGACATGCACTACAGACATGCACAACAGACATGCACTACATATATGCACAACAGACATGCACTACAGGCATGCATTAGCTCACTACAGACATGAACTACAGACATGAACTACAGACATGCACAACAGACATGCACTACACATAGGCACAACAGACATGCATCAGTTCACTACAGACATGCACTACAGACATGCATCAGCTCACTACAGACATGCATCAGCTCACTACAGACATGCATCAGCTCACTACAGACATGCATCAGCTCACTACAGACATGCATCAGCTCACTACAGACATGCATCAGCTCACTACAGACATGCACTACAGACATGCATCAGTTCACTACAGACATGCATCAGCTCACTACAGACATGCATCAGCTCACTACAGACATGCATCAGCTCACTACAGACATGCATCAGCTCACTACAGACATGCACCAGCTGAGGTCTGAGCCTCTCTGCCTTGTTTGAAGGAAACGTTCAGCATCCATGTGCTGAGAGTGCTGGTAGCATCCTTGTTTTATTGGAGCTACACAAAGGTAACGTTGCAACAGTGAAGTATGGTGTAGTAAAGGTACTGTGAAATAGGGAATAACAACACGTTCATTGTCTATTATAAATTCAGCTGAACGTATTGAGACAGACAGGCAGACAGACAGACAGACAGACAGATAGGCAGACAGATAGCGAGGATCAAAGAATATGAATAAACATGGAATTATATTCATGAACTTGAGATATTTCTACATTCAAATTATTGCAATTAGGACTTCCCTCCCCCCCCCCCATCACTCCATCTCCTGATAAATGAAGTGAAAATGAAGTGAATTACAACCAACCATTCTGAATACAATTATTAATCTTGTCAACTTCCCCTGGCTGCTGGGGATCATTATGTGCTTATGGTTGGCTGCTGAATGCATTAGTGTGTGTGTGTGTGTGTGTGTGTGTGTGTGTGTGTGTGTGTGTGTGTGTGTGTGTGTGTGTGTGTGTGTGTGTGTGTGTGTGTGTTTGTGTGTGTGTGTGTGTGTTTGTGTGTGTGTGTGTGTGTGTGTGTGTGTGCCCGAGCATGGGAATGATGGCAGGGGTGGGGGGTGACTGGGGACAGCAATGTGTGTATGTGTGAGGGGAGTGTATGTGTGTGAGTGTGTCTGTGTGTCTGTGTGTCTATGTGAGGGGAGTGTATGTGTGTGTGTGTGTGTGTGTGTGTGTCTGTGTGCATGTGTGAGGGGAGTGTATGTGTGTGAGTGTGTCTGTGTGTCTGTGTGTATGTGTGAGGGGAGTGTATGAGTGTGTGTGTGTGAGTGTGAGTGTGTGTGTGTATTGGGGTGGATGGTGGGGAAGAGGGGACAGATGGAGAGGGTTCAGTTAAACGAATGCTAATGCTATCTATCTCTCGCTCTCTCTCTCTCTCTCTCTCTCTCCCTCTCTCTCTCTCTCTCTCTCTCTCTCTCTCACACACTGCTCTTTCCCTCTCATTAATAAGCGTATTTAAAAAGAGAACATTATGCAAATCATTTAGCTCCAGATTGGATTTGAAGCTCTGTAATTTGGTCTGAAATATAATTCTGTACACATTAACTATCCACCTAAGGCAAAACAGGGCTACTCTGCCCAAGTTTAACCTAATTATGGCGCAAACATTAAAACTCCATTTAGTGAGCTATCCCATATCGGGGGGAGGGGGCGTTGGTGTACAATAGGCGGGTTATGATCCGTTACACTCGCTCTCTCTGTCTCTTTCTTTTTGTAGGCCCCCACATACACAGTCCATCACCTCCATCAGACTATCATGATCTCAGTCTGTCCTCTTCTACCCTCTCCACCAGTCTATTCTGTGCATCCTGTCTTCATGACATGAAATTAAGCAATAAGGTTCGAGAGGCAGTACGGTATCGTCAATAATGTAGTTGTTCGAGGGTGTTGTTAGGCCCGACGAGCAGCGGAGGCCCGGCAAACCCTCGAACAAGTACATTATTGACGATACCGTACTGACTCGAGTACCTTATTGCTTTTATAACACGGTTGCCAGCGACTTTATAAATATCAAGTAAAATTAAATTATAAACAGTAAGCTGCCTTTCAGCACAAAAAAGTTCTAGCCACCAAACATTGTGTATCACATTTCAGTAGCCAAGAGAAAATAGTCCCCCTTTGTGTGGCTGTTGCTATGCAACAGACAAATAGTATTGGGAACTTCACGTCTGTTAACCTAGCACAAAAAGTTTGTTGATGATTAGCTAGGAGATTGACATTGATCTCGCACCATTTTATTCATTCACATTGCTCATTTTATAAAGTTGCCATTAAAATAACAAAAACTACAATGGGACACTTTCAACTTTGTTAATATTTGTTTATATTGATTTGGATATCGCCACTCACGAGCAATAACGAACATGAACAATAAGACTATAATCAAACTGTTTTATTGATTGCTCATACTGATTCTCAATTCAAAACAGATTTCCAACTAGAAGAAGCCATGGTTTGAGGTACGTTCCGTCACATAACTTGTTGAAGATTCCTTATATTTCGTCATGCTACTTCATCTTTTCAGACCTCTATCTTGGGCCAAACTGCTCAGTATTCATTGTCCGTGCTGCTGCGCTAGACTCAGGTAAAGTTTCGTGGGTGGGTGGGTGAGTGAGTGAGAGGGGGCAGACAGTGCAGTGATGCCCCAGTTAGCTGGCTTTTGGACTAGCAGCAGTGGGCGTCTCCACAGGATGCCTTTGAACACACCTCTGGATGAGCTCCTGTTTTTCATGGGGGGAAAAAAGAGAGAAAGAAAAATCACTCAACTCTTCAGTGATCCTGAATGTACCCTCAGGCAGGTGACAGGAATCAGTCTCGTTTTCTTGTCAGTGTGTGTGTGTGTGTG
>NC_137925.1:783321-785821 GCF_963457725.1 Sprattus sprattus | reverse complement strand
GGTTAGAGACACCACCGCTCCTGTCGACACACCCGTCCACTCCCACTTTTCAAAAACAGCCATGGCCATCAGCCAGTCAGTCCCCATGTACAGCCCCCCCCACCACCACCACCACCACCACCACCTTCCAGTGCTCTGGGCTCCAGCCTCCCAGCCATGTACAACAGACATGGAGACAGCAGATAGCTTTATAGAGGGGGGGCCCTCATGGGATCCCTCTGTTGCTAGGCATCTGCCCCCCCCCCCCCATTTCACCCCTGCATCCTCCCCCTGCCCCCTACAGAATTGATGCTTTTAATCCAGACTGAACGGCTCCATTGATTGTGTGCAGAAGGGAGGAGGAGGAGGCAGACGTGGTGAGAGGCAGCAGGTCTCAGAAGTGTCCTGAGTGCTCATCTCATGGCGTGACGTGCTGTGACACGACGTGCCGGCGTCCTCCCACCGACGACAGAGATGTGTCAGCCGAATATAAACATTAGCCCCTGGGATCCCTGGGGGGGAAGCTCCTAAAAGTTCAGAGTGTTTATCTTTTTTCTTCTTCCTTTTTTTTTTCTTCCTCTTCCTCTTCTTCTTCTTCTTCTTTTTCGCTCTTTAAGTCTCTCAGCCTTTTTTCCCCTTCCATCTGGCACTTGTTTACTCCGGGTTCCCCCCTCTTCTGGGATCAGATAAGAGGCATAAACAAGCGAGCGTTGGGCCTCACCCGCAGCGCCCCAGGGCCTGTCTGAGCGGTTTGACAGCACTCATTGCCAATGCGTACCAGACTCTTCAGAGACTAACGCCAGGCATTGATTTGGTACCGAGGGAGGGAGAGAAGAGAGGGAAGTGGAGGAGTGGGACTCCTCAGGTGAACTGATCGAGTCAAGGTCTGAAGGCCTCGTCAAGCCTCTCCCCCTCTCTCTCACTCTCGCTCTCTCTCTCGCTCTCTTTTACTCTCTATCTTTCTCTCTCTCTCTCTCTCTCTCACTCATTCGCTCTCTCTCTCACTCTCTTTCTTTCTCTCTCTCTCACTCTCTCTCTCTCTCTCTCTCTCTCTCTTTCACTCTCCATCTTTCTGCGGAATCTAGGAGGATGGCAAGTTACATGGCAAATCTGTCACTTCATCACTGAGGGAGAGAGATAGAGGGAGGGAGGCTGAGAGAGAGAGAGAGAGAGGCTGAAGGACTGAAGGTAAATGAGAGACAGGGAGAGAGAGAGAGAGAGAGAGAGAGAGAGAGAGAGGGAGGGAGGGAGAGATAGAGAGAGAGTATCCATCCATCTGACTATGACAGATCTGTCCCAAAAGGTACACAGATCTTCATAAGCTGGGCTCCCTGGGTGGTGGCCTGGGCATATATCATGCTTATTCACCTCTCTCTCTCTCACTCTCTCTATCTCTCTCTCCCTCTCTCTCTCTCACTCTCTCTATCTCTCCCTCTCTCTCTCTCTCTCTCTCTATATCATGCTTATTCACCTCTCTCTCTCTCACTCTCTCTATCTCTCCCTCTCTCTCTCTCTCTCTCTCTCTCTATATCATGCTTATTCACCTCTGGGCCCGTCTGCCGCACTGACTCGGAACCAGATAGCCAAGCCAGGTATTGACCGTGCTTACGAGAGTGGAACCTCCCATTACCCAATGCTACGATCTTACAGACCCCCCCCCCACCACACACACACACACACACACACACACACACATAGTGAGACTGGAGGGTTGGTGATGACTGAGCCCCTGAGGATCCATGACTGAGGTCACGGGGCTCAGTGTGTTAAATGACTTGGCCATGACCCCTCAGTGAACCATATTGGTACTCTCAGGAGGGTGTGTGTGTGTGTGTTTGAGTGAGAGAGAGAGAGAGAGAGAGAGAGAGAGAGAGAGATATTGTGTGTGTGTCCGTGTGTGACTTTAAATTTGTCTGATTAAACTACTGAAACTTCAAAATGGTGTATGGTGGAGCTGCATTATGCACTAACTTCACTCTTTGTGTGTGTGTGTGTGTGTGTGTGTGTGTGTGTGTGTGTGTGTGTGTGTGTGTCTGTGTGTAGTATGTTTAAACAAAGAATGTGGGTTCAGATTCAGATGTTACAGCAAATAGTCTTTAGTGTTGTGTGAAATGAGAGGGGTTATCAATGAGACAGGGCTCATCAGGCGTGTGAGTCTGAATCGCGGGCTGCCATGATATGGGTTGTTGGACATTTAATTAAAATCTCAGGAAGCCAGGGCTTTGATGTTCAGTCACTGAGGTCACTGAAGCCAGCCTTTCTTTGATGTCTGGGCATAGAATAAGCATAAAGCCAGAAAGACCTGTAACCGACCTTTTGCAAGGCAGGTTTTTTTACAGCCAGGTCCAGTTTCATCCAGAGTCTGCTCAGTGATGACCTTGTATTGGTCTTATAAACTGACCTACTCTTTAAAAAAAAATAAAACACACACTTCCAGGAGTGGTGAACTGATGTTCAGCTTGCACAATTTCATATCAAACAGCCAAATGATGAAAGTTTTCACTCTGCTGCAAGGCTGTCA
>NC_137925.1:765821-775821 GCF_963457725.1 Sprattus sprattus | reverse complement strand
TGCGTGAGCCTGGGTAAGCCTGTGCATTGCCTAATCTGCTGTCTCCTCCTGGCAAGTGGGCCCCCCGTTAGGATAGAACCGTAGAAGGGAGAGGAGGAGAGGAGAGGAGAAAAGAGGAGCGGAGAGGAGGAGGAGGAGGAGGAGGGCCGCAGTGCATTTACTCAAATCCTGCTTTACAAAGGGCAGACGGGGAGGGAGCAGCCAAAAGTAGCTTTAGCGGGGATTTGATTTCATGCGACATATTCCCACGAAAGCCTGGCGCGGCGCTGCCCATACAATACCCAACAAAGACCAAACAAAGCCAAACCAAACCATTCGACCCCATCGACCAACACATCAAACATGCACACACACATGCGTATGCGTAGACCTGCACACACACAAACACACACACACACTCATGCATGCGCGTACACCAACACATCAAACATGCACACACATGCGTACGCGTAGACCTGCACACACACACACACACACACACACACACTCAAGCATGCTCATACACCTACACACACACACATATGCGTACGCGTAGACCTGCACACACACACACACATGCGTACACGTAGACCTGCACACACACACACACACACACACTCATGCGTATGCGTAGACCTGCACACACACACACACACACACACACACACACACACACTCATAAGTACGCGTAGACCTGCACACACACACACACACACCTTGTATAGACATAAGACGCTTCAAGACAGTATTTGATGTCTGAGTTTTGTTTGTTTTTTCTTTTTTTAATCGCTGAAAACTCATATCGTAGGATTATTCAGTTCTGCATCCTCTAGTCAAATAGAACCGTGATCCTGGCAACCAACCCCCCCTAACCCCACCCCCAGTCTCTCCCTCAGACAAAGCTGTTTTGAAATTCAGATCCACCGGTAAAGTTTTCAAATGAGGATGCACTTTAGCAAAGGTTAGCAATGAGGTGAGCATACACACTCCACTCGCTGGCACTTATTGATGATCGCAGCTTTTTGTCTGTCTTTCATGGAGACGTCTTGTGATGGTATCTGAAATAAAGGCAGACTACACTGATGAGGGTGAGCCTCTGAAGCTCCTCTCTGCATAACATGAGAGCCTGGCCTCAAACAGAATCCGTCTCAGGCTAAATTGGAAATAATGGCTTTGTTTGTGCTGCGGGTTTTGCTAAGTTGGGGGACTGACCGACTGGACAAAAACAGAAGGATGCAAGCGGACAGATTTCAGTATTACAGCAAAAGTTCTCACAGAATTTTCCCAAAGGACGTTCAGCCGTATAAACAAACTGCCATAGTGAACATCTTTGAAAAGCAATATAAACCATGTTTTTATGTTGGACTAGTGAGACAAGCTACTTAAATATACCAATAAAACCACATTTTGGGCAGTGATAAGCTAGACCCTCATATTGGGGTGAAAATAAAGAAAGTTCTAGAACTTAATCCACAGAAAGCAAGTGAGTGATTGTGGTGTAGTAGTCTCAGACTTCCTAGTTATGTCTCAGTTCTATTATAACCCATTGTCCCGAGATGGACTAAAATGGAGGTCTTCAAAGCAACACATTTATACCCATAGAGTGCTCGCAATTGCATTTGTATGGGTGTGCATGTGTTCATGTCCATGCATACTTTCGTGTGTGTGTGTGTGTGTGTGTGTGTGTGTGTGTGTGTGTGTGTGTGTGTGTGTGTGTGTGTGTGTGTGTGTGTGTGTGTGTGCGTCTGTGTGTGCATGTGTGTGTGTGTGTGTGTGTGTGTGTGTGTGTGTGTGTGTGTGTAGTCATGCCAGCAGGTTCTTTGAGGGCTCTGCTGAGGCAGAAATTCCCCCCATGTCTGAATAATAGATACTGAGCATCTGCCTGCTTCTCTGAGCTCAGGGATTGATCAGTATATGTGTGTGTGTGTCTGTGTGTGTGTGTGTGTGTGTGTGTGTGTGTGTAGAGGGAGAGATAGAGAGAGAGAGAGAGAGAGAGAGAGAGAGAGAGAGAGAGAGAGGATGGGGAGAGGAAGAGAGGAACAGACAGAGGAAGTGTTCTTTTTCCCCGCGTATGAGCAGAAGTGACTGGTCTGGAGACAGCTCCATCGCGGCACCAGCATGACGCCCTGCCAGCACCCAGCCTGGGCCAGCTCTGCTGGATGCTAATCTTCATGGACCTGCCAGCCGCTCTGGATGTCTGTGTTTCCTCTCTTTCACTGCTCCCCTCTCTCTATCTCTCTATCATCTATCTTCCTCCCTTTATTCCCCCTCTTGGCATCTCTCTCTCTTTCTGTCTGCTCCACTGTCTTTCTCTCCCTTTACTTTCCCCCTCAACATCTCTCTAAACTTTTACCTCCATGCATCTTTCTTTCTTTATTTCTCTCTTTCTGTCTCTCTCTATCTCTTTCTTTCCCTTTATTCCCCTTTACAGTCTCTCTCTCTGTATCTCTCTCTTACTCTCCTTCTCTCTCTCTCTGTCACTCTTTCACCCTCTCTATCTCTCTCCCTCTCTTTCTATCTCTCTCTGACACTCTTTCACCCTCTCTATCTCTCTCCCTCTCTTTCTATCTCTCCCTGTCACTCTCTCTCTCTATCTCTCTCCTCTCTCTCTCTGTCTCTCTCTCTCACTCTCCGTATCTCTCTTTTTTCTCTGCATCCTTTCCTCCGCTGTGTAGACGTGGTTGGAGCCAGCGTCTTTGACTCCAGGCCCCAGTGTGTGCTGGATCCTATTGGCGTGGACCCCGGCCAGGGGCCTATCTATGAAACAACAAGACGACTGAGAGACATCTATTTGGACAAATGGCTGTCAGACTGACACTGATTGAAGGCAGGGTTCACAGCAAGATACAGGGGTGGGTGGGGTGGGGTGGGGTGGGGTTGTGGGTTATAAACACAACAGAAATGTCTGGGACTTCCTGGCTATGCCCTGCTCTCAAATAAAGTACAAAGGTTTTCATACAAGTTTCATGATTTTTCTCCCACTGTTTTCACATCACCACCAAATGTCAAGTCTTCTTATATAAAGTGTAAATAGGATCATTCTGTGTTTTGGGGAATTTGTTTTTCCATGTGCTCAGTGATGATGTAAGCGGTGTATGTAAGAGCGGGTTGTGTGAGTTTTGTGATGTTTCTGCCCACGAGTATAGCGTCTATGTTGGCTTTCTGATGAAAGATGGAGGAAACGGGCCAAGGGGGACAGAGGAGTCTGCAATCCTGTAATCCTGGTCTGGACATCAGGGCTGTTCGTCCAAGAGGAGAAACAGATATGATGGGGAGAGCGTGAGGAAGAAGCTGTGTGTTCAGGAAGGCCTGGGCCTCATTTAAGTTTCAAAAGTGCCGAGGGCAAAGATGGGATTTTACATGATCCGGCCTGTCACTGGCCTATTGCTATAATAATAATGATTGATAATTAGTAAATTAGTTTACCAATTGGTAGTAATACTATAATTCATGCAATTGTATCATTAGTTTGTGTAATGTAAAATAACTAGTTAATAAATCATATAGGTTGCAACTGCTGTTCTTAATAATGAGTTAATGATTAATAAGTGGTTTATAAAGCATCAAGTAAGATTAAGTTCACCCAATAAATGTGAAGCTCCTTTGCTTCGCTTTGTGTCAAATAACTGAGAAACATATACGTACATGCCTCTGTGTTTTCTGTCTCACCTTTCGCTTGTTCCCTAGCTGGGTTAGCATTTCACTAGTTCCCTAGCTGGGTTAGCCTGCTCTCCCACAGTAGCATGTTAGCTACTGACCTCCATCACGCTCTTCATTAGCTAACATTAAAGCTATCCCTTCCTGACCCTCTCTTGCTGCCAAAGCTGCCACAGCAGCACTGGTTGAAGCCTTGAAATGTCAGGGCCGGTGAGGCCAGGTAAAAGTAGTGAGCTCAAACAGCAGACAAAGGAACGTTGGAGGAGTTATTTAATAAGGGGAAGGCAGCGGTACAAAAAGGGACTCGGCTTGACCCACGTGGTAATACAGAAAGAGGTTGGCAACAGATTGGCAGATGGGCAAAAGTCTCCAAAACACAAGGCAATAAACAGAGTCCAAAAACAGGCATGGGTCGAGAACAGGCTTGGTTGATCGAATCCAGTAGTAGTCTCTCCAACAAGGCTCAGGAAAATGACGCGATAATCTGACAATGAATGTCAATCCTGGTGTGCTTTTAAAGCCGTGCAAACGAGGAGAGTGGAGTCAGGTGTGGTAGAGCAGGCACCAGTGATTGGGTGCCTCGCTTGTCAGTCAGGAGACAGGGCAGAGGGAAAACCTGGCACGGAGCACCTGGAACAGCACTGATACTCCAGATCACAGGCTACAGAGGGAGTGAACCAGGCCGGGCTGTGACACGAAATATTGGAAACTAGTTAATTGGATAGCTAACCACACTGGTCAGATGGTTCAGCTTTCCCACATGTGTTGTTTTTAAGTTTCTATGTACTCTGTTTTGCTAATTCCTCTGGTCCAGACTGTTTTTTTACCTCCTCAGGACGAGCCCTCTTGAGTCTTTACAGTTTTCAGTATTCGTCTGACTGAGAGAGCAAACATTCAGCGTTAGAGTTAGAGAATCATCATTAACATTATCCACAAGCAGCCGACATTGACTAGCAGCTAACCAGATGTATTTTCATTGTTAACGTATAGCTACCATTACAGGCTGGGCTCCCTGCATGCTTGATAGTTACTCATTGGAAAAGTTAGGTCTGCGAAAGGATCATGTTTTGATTGAGAGGAGGGGTAATTCACAGACAGGACTGTTGTCAATACCTTTGAGTGTGAGAGAGAGAGAGATAGAGAGAGAGAGAGAGAGAGAGAGAGAGAGGGGTAAGGAGGGCTGAGTGAATCAATGCACTGCGTGCAGCTCTACAATGAAATACAATTTGAACCATTTTAAAAAGAAAAAAAATCAATGTGGCTGTCAATGTTGATATTGTGGAGGGCTGCTACAAGTAAATCAATGTATGGGAAACACTCTTAAAAATACGTTTTTTAAATAATTCCTTAAACCTTAGGGGGTCAACTTGCTGGCTTGCAACACACTGGTAGAAACCCTGTTGTCATATTGGAGATTCAACAGGAGCCAGAATCAATCAAATCAGAATTAGAACAATACCCAACCCGACTTCAGGCCTAATGTAATGCCTTTGAAACTGTGTCCACACACGTGACATCATTTTTTTTCCTCTTATTTTCAGCCCAGATCAGTGCTGTAGTGACGGAGAACATCATCATCATCAAAGAAGGAAAAGAAGAAGGAAGTGGCAAAAGGGAGGACATAAGAAAGAAGAAGTGAGTCACGGGGAAGAGTTCCTATTTTGAAATGTTTTAATTGATGCTGCACTCGAAATCTGAAACATTTGCGCTTAGGGGTGTAAATGTTAGCTTAAAGATTCAAATCCTTTCATTTCCAAAGTGGATGGATAGATAGCACTCTGGGCGAGAGGATCTTTTAGTTGATATTTTGACCTTAAAAAGTTGCGTAACTTCTCACTCGGTGAGGAGAAAAACCTATGCACGCGGAGGAGTGCTGCAAAGGCGGTATTGTGATTGTTCCTATCCATGCCGCTGAGTATCTTTATGAATTCTAAACTTATTCTGGAGGTCAAGGGGAATCATTAGCTTCAAAATGCTACACAGAGCAAAGGTTCCTGTTGGCTTCCTATTGCTCAGCTAGGAGATGCTACATGCTAACAAACCCAAGGTCATGGATTTGATTGGCAGAAAACACACATAATGATGGAACTGTGTTCTTGTACTGTAGTAGTTTTTGAGTAAAGGAATGTGGATGTGTCAAGTCTGGTATAAAAATGAATCTTGATAAATGTGCTCATATTTTCAGTACTTTTTCATGTGTCTCCTAACGGTAAACAGAGGGTCACACCAGTTCTTCGGATCTGGACAGGGTCCCATGATGTGTTTAGCGCATCAGAAAAATCCACTTAGAGGTCTCCAAGAGAGTTTAATGAAGGAGAAGATATGGCATTGTGAAATGTGGTGCGTGGACACGGGAGCGTGTGATTATCACTGGGAGGCCAGGGCGAGGCTAAGTGAACACATCTCAGGGATCAGCCTGCTCTGGTTACGCAAACGAGCGCGCACTCAGGTTTTTAAAAGCCTTTCAGCTATGGTAGTGTCACCACGGCATTGGTCGAATTCCACGCACCACACAAAACACAGCTGAGTAGTGACATGAAAACGCTCTCCTTTCTCTGCTCTTTGGTTTTATAAATGTTAACCTTTGTGTTGCCTGTCCTTGTAAATAATAAAGAAAGGATAAAAGCTATGTAAATGATCGCCCAGTGGCAACTCATTTGAGGGCATTGTGTGCGAAGAGCAAACTGTGTCTCCTAATGCGTTCTCTCTCTCCTCATTTCACTCTCTCACACACGCACACACACACACACACAAACACACACACACACACACACACACACACATACACACACACACACACACAAACACACACAAACACACACACACACACACACACACACACACACACACACACACACACACACACATACACATACACACACACACACACACACACACACACATTATTTCCCATTGCTCTTTCCACCATGGGATTCACCTTTGCATATGCCCCGAGGGCTTTGCATCCGTGATTCATGAAAGTGTAATGACACGGTTTGCTTTTGCGAGATTTCGTGCTTCATTTCCTTGTTTATGGGTCTGTGTGGGACACAGTTCAGAGGTCAACCCATCACCTTCCTCCTGCGAGCATGTAAGGGATAGATCTGGCTCCACTGCATACTTCAGTGCTGGACTAATTCAGCCACTCTCTTCTTTATTTAACCTAAAGAGGTCACCTTAACTAGACTGTGTTGTGTGTTAAGTACTTTATATAACACCTCTATTTCATATTCTTCCTGGCGAAAAGTGGCCCTCTAGGTAGTCATAAGGAGATGTGCTAGGCAGGTAAATATGCAGGAAAAATTAGCAATATATGAAGTAGCATTATAGCTGCAGGAGTCCCTTTCCCCTGAGTTTAAAATGGTTTATGAGGCTTTTGCATCTGTCCAGACTTTGTGATTTAATTTCTTATCTCTGTCTGCAAATTCCAATTCCAAAGTCAATCAGCTTCTTCCCTCCACCATAAATCTCTCATGGGCATCAAACAAATCAGTGTAGTGGAAACAGAGAAGCAACACGCACAGAGGAAGAATAAAGCACATTTCTGAGGCAGGTATTGACACCAACACTTTCACTGTTTCACTGGCGGTCCTTTTCAAATCACTAGTTCCTGTTGTATCACTGAGGATCCAAGGTCAAACGAGCTACGTTACAGTGCCATCTAATGGACCCAGCGTCCCACATTAATAACCCCCCCCCCCAACCACACACACACACACACACACACACACACACACACACACACACACACACACCTTAAAGGAACAGTTTGTCTTGGAGGAGGTGACAGCGCAGGGGTTTTCACATTTAATTCTACATCTCTTTTTTCTGTGGCCTGGTATAACCAGAACCGAATTCACTTTGTCAATAGACAGGGTCTGGCCACACTCCATTGGAGATGGTTTCCAGTCGTTTGCATCCAAATGGACGAAGACTTTGGGTTAATTTCGGAGACCACTGGACCAGCCTTTAACCAATCTATACGTCCTGCTCCTCCACTAACTGTGCAAGCTGTTGTATTAGCCTTTTCACAAACCCTGTTGGCAGTAAATAAACGATGTCTTTGCCCTTGATCAATACATTTACACATTCTTCTTGCTTCATTTCTTCTATGTTTGCTAGCGTTGCTGCAACTGTTTGTATAGCACCCCCACTGGTCACCCATTGGAGGCCAGTGATCCATCTTGCCAACAGAGTTTCCAGACAATAATCTCAGACTGAACACAAACTGAGCTGTGAGCAATAGACGGGCTACTTTTCCTCAGCCAAGTGGAACGCAAGCCATGTGAAAAAAGAGGTGACCTACCCAATACTCCACCTATACATATCTTTACATGTAGTATGTGTCATTAGACACACACACACACACACACACTTTTACACACACACATACCTATACACACACACAAACCTATACACACACACATACCTATACACACACACATATACCTATACACACACATACACACATACCTATAGACACACACGCACACTCATAGATGTGTGTCATAGGTGTATGATTGGAGCGGGCATGTGTGTGTGTAGACACACACGCACACTCATAGATGTGTGTCATAGGTGTATGATTGGAGCGGGCGTGTGTGTAGGCAAACCATTTATTACTGTAAGGTATGCACTGATGCCTACACAGGATATTGTGCCTGTGTGTATGTGTGTGTTGATTTATTTCCATCTGAGGATACAAGGACATTGCAAATAGAAACCTTGAGACTGGAGGAGTTGCAGATGGTTAGACCTCAGATGTACTAAGAACAGTATGGTGGGGTCAACAGCAACTCTACAGAACAAAAGTCTGAAAATATAAATCCTGAAAACTCACTCTAACAGGCTGGTTCTAATTGTGATGTTGAGAGATTGTTGGCAGGTGGACTCTGCAAGCTAAAACACATCTTGCGCCAATGTTATTCCCATAGCTTAGCATGACACGATGTTCCAGTTTGACTAGAGCTTTGCATCGTTTCTAGCCGTAGTGTCTCAAAAAAATATCTGTGAAATACTAACATGTCCCAGTTATATATCGCACCATCTGAAAAATTAACAAGTAGATAATTTATGAGAAGTTACAACCAGCTGACAGATACTGCAGTCACACATTATGTACAATTCCCACAAGCATAACGTCTGAAGTCTCAGTAGAACACAAACACTGACAGACACAGTATTTGGGTGTCAGTGAACTAATTGTCTCTGCTGCAGTTTTTAACTGCATGATTTTCCCAATATATATAAAAAAAAAAATGATGGTATTACCCAAAGGTTCAATCCCTGCACCGGGGCTTAAAGGCTACCGTATCATTTCTGATAATGGCGATGTCTGTCGGATGAACGGGAAATGATGTGTGAAACAAAATGCCTGAAATCTAGTTTTACATTTTGGTAGCCCATCTGATGACAGAAGCCCCTAAAGCCTAATAGCTCTAATAACCATCTATTTGAACAAATGGTTCCCACAGCATTTACAGAACATACTGTATGCTGTGAGTTTCTATCTTCATATTTATTTCATGACCTTTAGTCTGAAACAGAAGGTTGATCTTGGTAATCGCCCGACACACAGCCATTCTAAGTAATGTGGTACATAGCAGGGTTATACAGAGCCTCATCTTGTTTGTAACGTATTTTAGTTATTTATTTCTTTTAAGGTTACTTTCTGTCAATCTTCTAAACCGGTAAGCACAGTCGTGGACAACAGAAATGACAGATGACAGAAAATAACCTTTTTAATAGTACAGTTAGAGTATGGGTGGGACTGCCTCAAACCTGGATTTGATTTTAAAAAAATGCAAGGGGGAAAAAAGATAGAAAAAGATACAGGGAATAAGGGGAGAGTTACAGGTGCAATATTTGCAAAACCGGTAGGTCATCAGTCGTTCAAGTCATGTATAATGTATGCAAACTAGTAACCATGTAGATTGTGATGTGATTTTATTTATTTGTCAGCAAAAATCACATGTCTCAGTCGAGCAGAAGGATGAACCAACAGATATTCAGTATGCAGTCAATGTAATATGCCTCTTTATGCCTAACTAAAGACGAGCCTTGCCAGATTATGAAGCTGTGAGACCTGAATGAGGCATGATGGCCTCACAGTAGGAGCCTTCATGCATGAGGCTCTGAGGATGGCACACATGATCACCATCATGCTTTCTTATCCAAACAAGGAACTGAGGATGGGCTGACCCAGTCATTTGTTTGTTCTTTTCATAGATGGTCCTTCCATTTTTCGGTTCATGTTTACTTTTTTCGTTTTGGCATTTGGAGCCCTGTCTTTCACCGTATCACCTTCATGCTTTGCCAGGTTGCCGACCTGGCCTACTTTTGCCTGTGATGTGAAGTCACACCC